>NC_084587.1:31445016-31770849 GCF_033807715.1 Cololabis saira
TCTTACCCTCTAACTACTCTTACCCTTTGTCACGACAAAATAAGCTGAAAGGTTGTAAGTCATCAACGACCTGAGGTATCAAATGCGCCTTAGAGCACAGGGTTCCCACCCCACACTGACTTTTCCTTGACTTTCAGTGACTAAAAACCTGATTTTACATGACCTATAATGAATGCAAAAACAGACCTTTATGACTGCTATGTGTGGCCAGGTATGGGTTGCAGTTTTTGTAGGAACTTCTCGGCTGTTGCAGCTCCACTCACTGATCTCCTTAGCCCAAAAAGGCATTATCGCTGGTCTTGATTGCTTCCAGTATGTGTTTGATTCCATTAAAGCCTTGATGACTCATGCTTGCCGCTCCACAATTTGATAAGCATTTTAACCCTCCGGGACAGTTCTAATAATTGTTACACTTGTACCATCCAGCGCAAAAAATGCGCATTTCATAAAGTAACTATAAAACATTATACATTAATATTATATTCTACTTTCATTGAGCTATTTTTTTTCACCTACATCTGACCTAATTATTGATATCAAATATTCATCTTTTTTTTTTAAGAGTTTAACCTTTTAAAACCAGGTTTTTGTCATGATGCCACCATGTTTTTAGATGAAAAAAAACTTCCTTCCTCCATGCAATGTTGCAGAGGCGTGTCAACCAAGACAGCCCTACGACATCCAGAGACTTGAGGTACTCAGGGCGAATCTCATCCACCCCCGGTGGGGGAAAAAATTAATTTTCAATATACTACATGCTAGGGCTGCACGATTCTGGACAAAATGAGAATCACGTTTTTTTTTGCTTAGAATTGAGATCACGATTCTCTCACGATTTTTTTCCAATATAAAATTTATTGCACTTATTACTTTAACTTTGCAACAGCTGAACAAAAATATAATAACAATAAACATCTCTTATCTTCTTTACACAAACCTTTGAATAATTTAAACAATAATAACAATTTTTAACAATATTTGTTCCTCCCTGAGTTGGACACCCTTTCAGAAAGGGGACAACAGATCCTGTAGTTCTGAGGCAACAAATTATTCCTCTGGCTGGGATGAACCCCCCATTGCCTTTTGCTGCTATTAAGAAGCTGCCGATACAAAAGGTAAACGTTACAAAAAATATGATGGTGCCTGATAAAAGACTGGCATCAACTTTGTAACAGCTGACATTGAACATAAAAACAATAAACATCTCTCTTGTCTTTAAATAATTTAAACAATAATAACAATTTAACAATATTTGTTCCTCCCTGAGTTGAACACCCTTTCAGAAAGGGGACTTGTAACAGATCCTGTAGTTCTGAGGCAACAAATTATTCCTCTGGCTGCTTTTTGCTGTAATAGCTGACATTGAACATAAAAACAATAAACATCTCTCTTGTCTTTAAATAATTTTAACAATAATAATTTTAACAATATTTATGTGCAATATGTGTCAGGTGATGAGAAAGGTAGATGTTTCTCCAAATGTAATCCACAATCATTAACAAAATATAACAAACATGACAACATGATAGTTGACCATGACAGGACTACAACAACCTAGAACATAGGCTTAGTCCTTTTTTATGCAGACAAAAAAATAAAAAATAAAAAAATTAAATCGTCGTCATTTGGAAATGAGATTGCGTTCAAGCATGAATCGAGATCGCGATTTTTTTTTTTTAACGATTAATCGTGCAGCCCTACTACATGCAAAGTAGACTTTTTTGTTTTGGATTATTACAGCCTGGGATATGTCAATGATGAGCAGCAACATTGATTTTCATGCATTATTATTTATACTCAAACTTTGACCCCTCAGCGCAAAAAATGTCCACTTCACACGGTAGCTATAAAATATACTATACATTAATATTATATTCTACTTTCATTGAGCTAATTTCTTCACCTATATCTGACCTAATTATTGATATCAACTATTCATGAATTCTTAAAGATTTTAACCCTTTAAATGCCAGGTTTTTGCCATGATGCCATGTTTTTAGATGAAAAACACAAACACAGAGCAGCAACATTGATTTTCATGCATTGTTGTTTTTTATGCATTTCAAAGGTAGCTATAGAGCTGCAAACAATTTGGAAGTGTTCCTTGCAGATGGGACTGTCGCACTTGCTGCAGGTGGAGTAGACTTGTTTCTTGCTGGTGCATAACACACTGCCTCCTCCTCTGGGTGGTGTGTGGGGATGGGTTTTGCGCTTGAGCTTGGACCTGGGCCTTCTTTGAGTTGAGCATCCAACACCAAGGCCCCAGCAGCTGGTGTGCGGGGAAGGTGGCGTCTTTGCCATTTGTGGAGCCACAAGAGTCTTCCCCAGCTCCTCAATGAACAGCCTCCTCCGGTAACCTTTTTCCTGTTGACATGAGGGATCCACGGTGGTCCAAAGGATGAAAGCGTTGTAGGCACTGACATCCAGCAGATTGAAGAAGAGTATGAGCGGCCATCGGTTGGTCATCCTCCTGCAGCTGTAGGTTCCGACAACCTGTGTAAGGAAGGAAAAAAACAAGACGAAAGACAAAAGTGAATACAAATGTTTCCTCATCATACACAAATACAGTTGCAAGAAAATAGTAAAAATTTCAGAATAAAATTCAAAATAAAATAAGTCATAAAAATTAAATAATCCCTTTTGGAATGAATAAAGTAATCTGAATCTAAAGTGTATGATTTATATGGGCCATTCTACCTAATTGGTTCAAATTCAGAGTTGGAATTTTAAGGGATGGGTTTTTAAGATTTTGTTTTATGCCGAGTTTTGCAAACACAGCAGGACAGATTTGGACATGCCTCTGTGTCACTTTCTTGGGGGTGATCTATTAGGGTGATGACCTTGTCCCTGTTATACCAAATCTTGTCCTCTCTCCGAGGCCAGAAGTATCGGTTTTGCCCGTTTTTTGTGTATCACCTTCACCTCCAGGGCAGCTGTTGGAGATGGGAGAACATGTGCAATAAGTAGATGGGAAACAGGATTAAAAAGAAGGCAACATGTGTTAGACATGTAATTTAACTAAATATTTGTAAGGAGAAAACATACCCTCTTCTACGTCTAAAATAATGCCAGGATAGAGCTCATTGTCATATGTAACAATGCACCACTTTCCGACAAGGTCTTCAGTGAAATCATCAACTGGACTGAGAGTCTCCTTACTCTGAGATGAAATGGGGTCCTTGTTGTCCATCTTGTGGGGCTGCAAGGTTCAGGGTTGTTGCATCTCTTTCGAGCTGTCCAATTGGTCTGGCAATGTTGAATGCCGATGGTTGGAAACGGGGACAGATGGCCTCTCTGTTGCAGAAACAGCTGAGAACTCTGTAGTTGAATGTGCCATGGGTAGTAGAGATAACTTGATGAATGCTCAGTATTCCTTTGATTGTGGGAAGATCTTTTGGAAGGCTTGCATTCATTCTGCTTATCTGTTCCTCCTCCACGTAGTTGAGCTTGACTTTGGTAAGAGGTAGAAGTGTATCATAGAGCGCTTTAGCCGTTGGTATATCAATACCCCTAGCAACCTGCAATGAAAAATTATATTCATTTAAATAGCACCTTTCATAAATAACATGTAAATCAAAGTGCTTTACATAAAAGGAGACCATAGAAACAATACCTGTGAATCTGCAGTTTGCTTTATGGTGGCTCCAACACCATCGTCAGGCCCTTTACCATGACCAGCCTCCAGGAAACTCCAGTTCACAGCAGTTCATCCCATCTGGAATGGAATTGTGCTCATGAGGTAGGAGTTCTTTTTTCCTCTATTTCATGGTTGGCCCATCACTGATGAAAAACAGTTTCTCAATCTTCGGATAGTTCTCCTCCAGGAACTCAAGAATTGGTTGAAGTTGAGCCCAAATGGCTGGGGGGGGGGTCATGTTTCATGGAAGGTGATATAACACAGAATGGGATTGTACCCTCTGTTTTGTACACAACAGCTTTGTGCAGTGTTGCCTGCCTGTGGGATGCTCCAAAGTGAACCTGCTGCACCTCCTTTGCATATTTGCACTGATAGTTTTCAGCATAGTCTACATGAATAATTACTTCATCTTCCTTAACAGATTGGGGCAGGGAATGTAGCTCTGTATATTGGTGATGGATGTTGAAGAGGTGCTTACACACTTTGGTTTTCATATATTTTACAAACTCTTGCAAAAGGTGGTCTGGGTGGCCATCACATCTCTGTTTCACGTTTTTTGTGACAGTGATCTTCTGTGTTTGCCCAGCCACTTCTTTTTCATAGTCTTCTTTCTTTGTTAGCCATTGGTACCACCATGTAGTCCCTGTCTTTGCTGTACCTGTGTGCGGGAGTGACTTGTCCCTACATGAGGGGCATTCTCTGTACATGTAAGCTTTAAGCACAAGCAAAGATCTTCTGCAACTTGACTCAAGCTCTGTGAGTTGAAAATTCCAAGCTGCTTGAGCCTATTCGCTTTCATTTCGGCATTGTCGTGCACTTTACATACACGTCTCCCTGTTATTAATGTTTGGGGAAACAATCCAATAAGGTTTTATCTTGCAGAAAAGTGAATATGACAGCTTCAAATGAGGCTCTTTTGCTTCTTCTTTTTGAATCTTGTAATAGTCTCATTTTTTCCTGATGCCCGACTATTGTCATCTTGACTTAAGAAAGTTTGTACTGTCCTCACAGTCTTGGGGTTACCTTTCCTCTGATAGGTGAACCTTGCATCTGGGTTGTCTGCTGTCTTATTGAACTGTTTGTGGGAGATACCAAGTGCTATTTTGGCTGTGGAAACAAGTCAGTATTTCTTGAGCATTTTAGTTGACACAGCTTTTCTGAATGCATGTTTCACCTTATAGCTAGGGGACATGTATTTTTCCTGAATATGTTGCACAATCGTGTTATGAAACACAAGGGTCTTTTTGATATGATCAGGAACTTTGTGCTTCATTAATTCCCTCTGAGTCTTTGTTCTTGGAGAACATTTCGACAGGTCTGGTGTCAACTTCAACTTCAACCTCCGACATTGTTTTCTGTATTTTTCCATCTTCTTCATTTCTTTCATCTTCATTTCTTTTCATTTTTCTGTACTTGCGTGTTCTTGCACTTTTCATCCTCTTGCGTGCTGAAGAGCTATGCACTGGTGTCTGATCTCCTTCGTTAGAGGTGCTAGGTGGTGAGGAAGCTTGGCAAAACATCTCCATCTCTCTCTGTTTTTTCAGGGACATCCTGTGGTATTTCTGTCTTTTTCTCCATGCTCTTCTGACATGTCTTTGCTCTCTGATAAGTCGTTTATGGATTTCAGCTTTCCTTCCTTCCGGGTCTTATTTCTTTCTCTTTCCTTTTTTAAATATTCTTGGTATTTCACTGGGTCATTCTTTACTCTTTGTCTATACTCTGTCTCTCTGCTCGACTTTTTGCCATTTTGGTGTTCTCTTCCTAAATATAAAAAAAAAAAAATCTGAATGATCTATTTATGAGATATGTAAAGATGTATTATTTATTTATTTAGGCATGTTGAAAGATTTACTTTAATCAAAAATTAACATCATATTGTCACTACCGAAACCATGTCACAACCAAAACCTTTTCATACGTTTCGGTAGTGACTGTTTCGGTAGTGATGTTTTATGCTAGTTTTTAGCATAACGCAACAATGCTTAGCACAAACATGGCTACCAGAAACAGTTTTGAACAGGTGTACAGATATAAAAAACACAACATTAAGCATCCAAATCAAAAGTACTTGTTTCATTGCAGAAATTATGTGTTTGGTAGTGACAGTCCTTAAAACCACACACTTGATTTTTAGATTTTGGAAGGCATGTACTTAAGTACATGAGAGTAAGCTAACTACTCTCCATGTAGCCATCGATGAATAGGAACAAAGTGTCTCTTCTTCGTAAAACTTCTGGGGGTGTGGCTCAAACCAAGCCCCGCCTACATGCTGAAATTCTTTGTGTTTCGGTATTGACATGAAAACTTGGGACAGGATTTTTTGAGGTTTTTTTTTAAATCTACAAAATCAATCTAAAATTCCAACTATTTAACAGAAATCAAAAAGATCTATTTAAATGAAATATTTAGGAACATTTTTAAAATAATTTAAATGTTGTTTTCATGAATTGAAATTTAAGAGTGAGAGGTTGGGACAGCCTCCCAATAGAAAGTGACATATAAAAGACAATTTTTTATGTATTCAATTTAATGGTATCTCAATTTATATCTTGTGATAAAATAGATCACAACATGATATTAGTATGTATATAAGGTCTGAACACTTTATTGTTTTTTTAAATATGATTTTCATAGTGGGACAGCAATTTCAGCCAATTCGGTAGAATCGCCCATATATGTGTAATGTGTATGCGTAATGGTAAATACCTTATCCAGGTTATCTATGTCATCTGTGACAAATTGAAGCTGTCGACCAGGCTGCTGATTCTGGCGGTGGCGTAACGGGTAGGTCCCTGTACCATTCCAGTGGCTGCAGGAGTATATTGCTGTGTATCGGTGTTGGTGGGGGCCCACTGAATTTCCCCACTTCTGGAAGTCCATCCCGTGGCCACTGCCGTCTCATCTTTCTCACTGTCAGAGGACACATCCAAGCTCTCAGAAGAGGATTCAGACACCAGTTCCTCGTCTGTAGTATCTGTGTTCTCTGTGTCAGATTCCTTTTGCTCGCGATCAGAATCAGACTCCATCACTATGTCCAAAGCGTTGTGCACTGAATAGGCTCTCTCCCTCTCCATCTTGCCAAGTAAGAAATGACTAGTTCCACAGGTTGCATTTTTACAAACTTTGGCTGCAGTTGCAGCTGTGTAAACAACTCAACAAAAAGCCAGAGTTTGTTATGATTCTCTCAACGGCTGCACCTTTCATGTGATTCAAGATGCCCCATGTTTTGATTTATTTGTGTGTATGGACCTCTGTGTAGGTGAGTGTGGTGTGCATTTATACGAAATAAATGCACACCACACAGGGGGCTTTGAACCTCTGCACAAAAACCACGTGAAACCACGTGAATGAATGAAAACAGTGGCACTTGCTCATAAGGACACACACACACACACACACACACACACACACACACACACACACACACATACATACATACATCCACACATACATGTTTTTGCTACATTGTGGGATCCAATGACTGGCTGCAGCCTGCTGGGATCCACCCTTTCTGAAGGGTCTAGAGACATGCTTTTAACTGCTAAAATCATTATAATTTTATGTGAACACAAAAATGACTTGAAACATCAAAAACTAAAAAAAATAAATAAACCTGAGATTTGGACCCTCTGGGGACCAGTCATATTATGTCTATTGGTATACAATCAGCCCCACTGTTAAACACTGCACAGCTCATGCAAAGCATCATCTAGCTCAGGGGTTCCCAACCTTTTTTGTGCCGAGGACCAGCAGAAGTATAAACAAAAAGCTCAGGGACCGGTTGACAATTTGTCAATTTTAATAAACATTTTAGAAAAAAACTATGCATTTTAAAATGCAGGCTATCATTGTTTTACTAACTTTACAATGGTTTCAGGTGCATATATTTATCCACCAACAGGTGGCGACTCATTTTACGAAAATAACAGCCTATTTCAATTGCCAGACCCCTGCGACATTTTGCCAGCTGCTTTTTCCCCCAAAAGTTCGAGGCAGATGTATTTTGCAGCGGGCAGTATTATCTCCTCTCCAATTGTATAGGGCTTTTTAGCTTTTGCAATCCGGTGAGCAACGAGATATGAAGCCCTCGTTGCAGCGACGTTAGCTGATGTTGTGGCCTTTAAATAATAATAATAATAATGACTTGGTTTTATATAGCGCCCTTCAAGGCACCCAGAGCGCTTTACAGAAATCATTATTCATCCATACACATTCTCACTGGTGGTGGTAAGCTACATTGTAGCCACAGCTGCCCTGGGGCAGACTGACGGAAGCGTGGCTGCCATATCGCGCCAAACGGCCCCTCCGACCACCACCAACATTCATACACATTCAAACACATTCACACGGGGCAAGGTGGGTAAGGTGTCTTGCCCAAGGACACTACGACAGCAAACTGGGACAGTTTCGAACCGCCGACCTTCCGATCATTGGACGACCCGCTCTACCACCTGAGCTACTGCCGTCCCAAACTTGCTTCTGCAAATGTAACTCACGTTTTTTCCTTTCGAAAAAATCCACTGGTTTGTCTTTGAGAGAAGGATGTTTTGTATTTAAGTGTCTTTGAAGCTTGGATGGCTTCATTGCTTCGTTGCCGAGCGTTTCTCCACATAAAATACATAGTGGGTTTGGCGCCTCCAAATCGCCCGTTGCAACAAATCCATATTTTATATACATAATGTCGTACTTGCGATTAAAGCTTTTGCTTTTCTTTTTGGTAGGATTTTCCACTTGTTCATCACCATTTCTTTTACTCGAACAACCAGTAAAGAAACGGCTCATGGAGGTTTGCTGAGGTCCGCTCATCTCTGCAGCTGACTGTACCTGACCTGCATACAGCACCTGTGCATGGCGCTGTTCAGTCCGGTCGGGTACCAGAACTTATTGTCCGCCAAGCCATGACAGGGCTGCCACTCAAACAAACACATTTCGATTTATACAAGTTTTGGATGACATTATATGACAAAAAAATGCTTCAGGTGAAGAATATGGTGTAAAAGTTAACTTATTTCAATAATTCAACTAGAATATGGTGTAAAAGTTAATCTATTTCAATAATTCAACTAGAATTTGGTGTAAAAGTTAATCTATTTCAATAATTGAACTTAAAAGGTGAAACTAATATATTACCTAGTCTTATTACATGCAAAGCAAGATATATTGAACCTTTATTTGTTATAATTTTGATGATGGAATTGTTTATTGATTTCATAAAATATTCTCTAATTTATTTTTTATTTGGGGTTTTCAAGGTTCTGCTGCACAGAGATGAGTGACGGACACTGGCTGATTTATGGTTCCGCGTTGCACCAACGCAGATTACGGCGTAGGGGACGCGGCGACGGTGCGCGTCGCTGCGTACCCCGAGAGTTGAACTGTTGTCAGGAATTAATTAATGACTTTGCCCAGCGGAAGGCCCAGAAAGTCAAACTGTAATTGTAAGTAATGACCCATTATTATTAATATTTGTTATAGTGATAGTGTATCACTAGTTTGTTTGTGTTTATGCGTGTTTATGATGTTTTTATTTGTGGTGTGCCGCCGTGCCACCAAATTTCAGTCTGTGCGCTGTGTGGGTTTATTCTCAGCTGTTGGCACTGCTGGTGTTCTGTCGCACACCGGCGCACTGTGTGCGTTATGCTGTTGGTTATATGTGCTATATATATGGGATTTTTTTTTAAACATATCTATCTGCGCTGTGGTTGTGTTAAGAGTTAAAGCTGTCAGTAGTGCCCGTTGTCATTTGAATGGTGATGCATCTGCTGTGAGATTGCGTCAATCACAGCATGTCTGTTTTACATTGTGATGGGCAGGGCTCGGTTTAATGATCTTGCATCGGGGCCCGGTGCTGAGTTGTTTCGCCACTGGTGGCAACCCTACTTGCAAGTCTTCTTTTATTCGCCGTATCCAGGCTAAAATGCTCCTGAACATTTGAAGTTTTGTTACCCGCAGCTGCGCTGGGACGCAAAAAAAAAAAAAAAAAAAAGGCTGCGCTGAGAGGTCCTGCAGCAAGGCTGTCGGCAGAGATTGAATGAGGTGAAGTGAAGTGAGATGCCTCACTCCATTGGAAAAAAAACGTCTGGTGACAATTGCCGACAATTTTGATTATCGCTTTTTTGTCGACAACGTCGACGAATCGTTGCAGCCCTAATTATGATCGGAACACAAGCCATTCCACGGCCCGGTAGTAACGGCTCTACGGCCCGGTACCGGTTCGGGGACCGGGGGTTGGGAATCAGGGATCTAGCTAATGATGGAGTGAAACCTCAACATTAGATTACATGAACACTGGATCTAATCATCCAAACATCCAAAAATTTTTCAAAACAGATCAGATTATGATTCTAAAATATAATAGTTAGGCAAACATATGATTAAATAGCTAATAAACATGCTGGATAATTTACCTGGGCTCAAAGAAATCAGACTTACTGCTTCACCTGGTCATATTGGGTCAAAATTAAAGATCATATCTCCACCCCAGCACTGTTACCCTTAACACCATGTAATATATCCATTTACACAACACACTAACTTTAAGATTCTTTCAACAGACAAAGTTTTGTTTATTGCTGGTCTTTTACCTCGTATGATTGAACACGCCGCAAATAAAACGATTTTGAAATTGAATACTGGTTTGTCATTTGATCTCCAAACTGGTATGACAAACACCAGACCTGCTTAAGCAGATCTGGTAAGCTTCTTAAATGTGAATATTTTCTTTAGTCCTCTCTGATAGTAAACAAAATACACGGGTTGTGTACAAAACAAGACATTTGAGGATGTCAGCTTGGGCTTTGAAACACTGAGTGACATTTTTCAACATTTTGTGAACCAAAAAACATGATGAACATGATGGTTCATTAACATTAACACATTCAGTAAAGTTGTCTTGCACTTTCACGCTGAATGGTCGTGATACGATTTTTAACATAAAACTTAACTGCTTTCCAGCTTCTTGCTTTAAGTGCTTCTGGTGAAGCTTCAATACAGGCGACACACTGAGACTTTCCTGGTACTTTACCGGATTATATGGAGGACATTAGTGTCTTTTCCACAGCGTGGACCTCCGCAGATGACCAACTCCTCCTCTTTGAGGTTTCTAAGAAAGAAAGACAAAGAAGAAAAGGACAATCAGCGGTGTGTAGAGATGTAAAATATCATTCAGTAACCAATCAGCCTTATTAATGCGATCAAATGTATAATTTCATCAAACAGTGTCCTGAAAACTGATATTTTGACACCAAGTCAAAGCATTTCATAAAAAGTAAAACAGTATAGTGACCTAATGTTTTACAGCCTCTGTTGTATTGACTGATGTGGTACCAACCTGATATGTATTTCAAATTGCAGGAATAAAGTGGGGATGTCAAATGTTAAAAGCTAATGAGTGAAGAGTTGAGCTGATTAGTGGCTGATAACAGTAAACAAATATCACAACCAGTGACTGTATTTACAGTACATGACACTTTAGTAACCAGGTGATCTCCTGCTGTGAGTACAGAGGTGTTATCTCTCACTGAGACTCTAAACAACTGATGTTAGCTGCAGTTGTTCAGGTTTTATAGTCTCAGTGAGAGATAACACGTCTCACTGAGACTCTCTCTTCTGTCCAACTGTGTCCACATCAGTTCACTGAGGCCAGAGTTCACAAGTCTCCATTACACAAGTGATTAAACTGGGCTGTAATAAAGAATTAAAGACTAATACAGCCGTAAACAAGAATATTAAAATGGTAGCACACTGTTGTTGTAATTATTCCCTATTGTAGAAACAGGTAACTATCAAATAACCGGGACTGCATTTAGTGTGTGAAATACCTGCTTTAGGGTCACCTCTGTCAGACTCAGGTCGCTGTGTCTCCTTAGATCCTGAGGATCCTGTTGAAATAATGAGTGATGAGTATATTAATAAAATAGTGGTAGCTGCCTTTAAATAAAAGCATCATATGAGGGTTAGAAAGCTGCCAATCAAAGCTTGTTTTAATAGAGCCTGTTTAGCTGTTCTGTGTGAAAAAGGTAATGGACAAACCGGGAAGGTGGACATCAGGTGGCGTGTCCTCAGTCTGTGGGACTCCTGTGGTCGCAGGTTCAATACTGCTGGGTTCATCAGAGGTCCGCTGTCCTCTTCCTCTGTTGGATCTTGAAGATCCTATCAGAAGAATAGAGAGTTATTAAAATGAAGAAGATGAAGTCGTTGCTGATACTTACCAACTACTAAATGTGAGGCACAGTTTTGATGTTGAGTGCAGAATGATGTGGGATCAATTATCACTTTTCCCATAGCTTTGTTTTGTATAATATTTTTCTGTATTTGCATTAGCTAATTTAGTTATTATAAATTAGCTTTGTGCACATTTGTATTTTAATAATATTTCTGATAATGATAGAAGAGTTTTGGAAGTGACTTTTGTTATCTAATTTATGCAAACACTGAGAAAATACACTAAAATTTAAATTTAAAATGATTGTTGACAAAGCAAGATTTCACCTTGGGTAGTATGTAATTGTGGAGTCCAGTCCACTACAGTCAGACATGTATACTTGTGAGCAGTGTTGGGCAAGTGACTGAGAATTAGTAATTAGTTAGTTACTAGTTACTTCTCTTAAAAAGTAACTGAATTACTTTACAAATTACTGCATAAAAATGAATCAGTTTCTAGGGAAAGTAATGTTTTGTGTTACTCTGAGTTCAGTCCACTCAGTAAAGGAGCCATTTTGTTTTTCCCCACCACCCCAAATCATCTCAGTTCAATCAGGTTTCTCAAGAGTCCAGTGCTGACCCTCACAAAACAAATCAAACCAGGAAGTCAAAGTATGAACATCAGCAGCAGCTCAGTCATATGATGATTTACAATACATGTTTGACCAGCAGTCGGCTACAATGACGTGAACTTTACAACGTGAGCTGAACTCTGAGACACGCTGAGGTCACGTGACATGTTTGTGTTGTGTGTTTGTCTGCTGTCCTCTGCAGCTTCCCACTGTTTTCACACAAGACAAAGATAATGAGTAAGAGCCCCTTTTAAAATTCACTAATTGTGATTACATTGTTTAATTTGAAAAGTAATTAGTTACATTACTATTTATTGCCAAAAGCAGTGGGATGACAATAATGTCCCAACACCGACTGTGACCACACATAACCTGATCAAAGAACCAGAAACTGGTCAAATCAATGAGAATATTATATGTATATATGACTGAGGTGCAACAATATAACTAAACTGAATCTGTAATATATTACTTTATACTGGGAGATGTTAGATTAGCTAAAGCTGATTTGCTGCTTCATGCAGCAGCTCGACACTTTAGTTAAGAGACTCCAGTCAGCTGACTGGCTCCACACACACATTTCTAGTTGAAAGCCTAATTTCAACAGTATTGTATTTATTAAATTCAAAAGCAGTTGGCATAAATTTGGTAAATATTAAAATGCAAGCACATTACTCTCTTTTTTGTACATGCAGGTAACTAATAAACAGCGGGAGTGTATTTAATGTGTGAGTTACCTGTTTCTGGGTCATCACTGTCAGACTCAACAGTTTCCTTTCTTCTCTTTGGTGTTGAAGTTCCTGTTGAAATAATAAATCTTTATCTTTTTAATTTCCCAGTATAAAAACAAGTAAAGAATGGAGAGGATGCTGTGTGGTTAGTCTGTGGGATACCTGTGAATGCAACGTTATCACCAAACTCATCACTGGTTGGTGGTCTTCGTTTAGATCTTGAGGATCCTTTGACAAAAAAAGACAAAGTAAATAAATTGTCATGTTTGAGCTCAACACTCACTCAGCCAGTTACAGTTACACATGTAACATGTAACCCACCTGATGCTGAGGAGCAGACAGACGAGTCCTTCTCTGCCTCTGAGAGATCACTGTCCATAGCTTCTAGCACTTGCTCGGAAAAAGAGGAATAACAAAACCAAATATGACATGAAAAAGACTTTTACTCTGAAATAAAAATATATATGACATAAATGTATTTGCTTTACCATTGGGATCAATCTGGATCTGGTCCAGGCTCATTCCTTTAAAGTCTGACAGTCGGCCTTGCTCCAGAGCAATCAGCACTTTGCTCACTTTAGCTAACTGCAGCGTTCCTTCAGGTAGTCTGTAGTACTGCCTATGAACCCGGATGTCATGGCCAAGAAAATTTGCCAGTATGTCCATCTCATTATCTTTCAGGTTCAGGACGGTGGACAGTGTAGATACGTGCTTTCTCAGCTTGGTTGAGGACAGAGTTTCAGGATGCTTGGCACCACATTCCCTTGCAATATCTCTGATGGCATCTGAAGAAGAAAAAGGGGTTTTCATCAGGCACACCACAGGCCCTCCGATGTGCAACCAAGGCTTCCATTGAGGAAAGCATGTCTGGCGTTAGAAGGATGGGAACTTTCCTGTTTCTTTTCCCTTTTATTTTAATGCGCTGAAAATGCTGGCAAAGCTTTTGCTCAAACTCAGAAAGTCCTACTGCTAAATCTGAATGGACGCCTGAAGTGTTTCTTAGGGTGAATGCACTCACCCTAAGAAACACTCACCCTCTCTCCTGCGATTAAACAGGATGACCTCACAAAGAGTCAAACTGGCCAGCTTGGACCAGTTCTTCTTATTGGGATCATCCTTGAGTCTGCTTTGGTATTCTTGTCCGCACTTATCAACATACGTGTGCATGTTCTTCACATCCTCAGTGAACGGGAGGAGCTGAGGCGTGTTCCACTTCCCCTCTTCTACAGTCTGTAGTGCACGTGATGACACACACACGTTCCACTTCTTCTCACTTCTTCACTTCTTCTCTCTGTGACTGAGTTCAGGAGGAGTTAAACAGTCTTATTGGTTTGGGGACGAAGGATCTCCTGAATCGCTCCGTTCTGCAGCGCAGTGAGCGGAGCCGACCGCTGCCGCTGCAGCTCCTACCTGCAAATGCAGGTAGGCTGATCTGACAGATGAAAATACCCCGTCAGATCACGCTTCCACATAGATCACGCTTTCACATAGACATCAACATTTATCTATGTGGAAGCGTGATCTGACAGGGTATTTTCATCTGTCAAATCATCCTACCTGCCAATATCTTTGACGGTGTGATGACATTAAAAGTATGACATGAATCTGGCTTCATTTCACCACTTCACCGTCTGTGTCGCCAGTTCCCCATATCTTAAAGGTATAGTCTGTGATCGTATTCAAAAACATTTGTTATACTAGGTGAAATGGTCCTTCCATCCTGAGAGTAGCCAGTGAATAATGTGTTCAGAAAAAGGAAAGAAAAAAATTCGACCTCTCTGACAGCTTTAATCCTGTAAAAACTCTAACCAATCTGTTTTTTGCGCACCGAGTGGCACGGATTGGTCAGAGGACCAGAGGCTTGGCAGGGGGGAAAGAACCAATCAGATGCCTTCATTTTAAGTCCCGCCCACGCCCCCCTCCGTCCCATGCACGCACTCGTCACATCTGCTTCCAGCCTGCCTCCAGCCCCCGTGTCCACTTCCCATGGGTCGTCCTCGGCTCAGTGTCCCACTGTTACCCCCCACCCCCACCCCCCCCCTCCAGACCGACTGGCAACCGCGGCCTGACATCGGATGGCCCCCGCCGCTCCCGGCTTCGCCGTCGGCTAGCGGTCGGGCGGTCATGTCGAATGTAACGGCTCGCCCTGCTAAAAAAAGAAAGCCAAAGTGCAATTCTGCGGCGCAGGTTGTCCTCTACTGGGGGTCTGCCACGGACCCTCAGTCCATCAGTGATCAATAACTGATCAATAATTGTTTTCTCCGTCAGATTCCTGTCAAATCGCCATCGACACAAACACAGTCCACAACAAGATCAAACTGTCTAACGACAACAGGAAGATGATGTATGTGGAGGAGGATCAGTCATATCCTGATCATCCAGACAGGTTTGATTACTGGGATCAGCTGCTGTGTAGAGAAGTTCTGACGGGTCGCTGTTACTGGGAGGTCCAGTGGAGCGGACGAGTTTCTGTAGCAGTGAGTTACAAAAGAATCAGCAGGAGAGGAAACTCTGACTGTAGTGTTTGGAAGAAATGATCATTCCTGGAGTCTGAACCATCATCCAGGTGGTCAGTAACGTGTCTGTCACAATAACAGAGAAACATCCATCATCTCTTCATCTTCATACTCTGGCAGAGCAGCAGTGTACGTGGACGTTCCTGCTGGAATTCTGTCCTTCTATGAAGTCGCCTCTGACAGACTGATCCAGACTGATCCCCACGGACCCTCAATTTGGGGGTCCGTGGGGATGGAGGCGTCTCCATCCCGGCGAGGGCGTAGAGCACCGGTGTGGCTGGCGGTGAGCTGCTGTGCAGGCTCTGTTGCCACGGCTACGCCGTAGGGCTACGCCGTAGGGCTACGCCGTAGCTTACGGCGTAGGGTACGCAGCGACGCGCACCATTCTGCGTTGGTGTAACGCGGAACCATAAATCAGCCTTACGGCGTACCCTATGCCGTAGGCTCTGCGTTGGTGTAACGCGGAACCATAAATCAGCCTTCAGTGTGGGTGCAGTTCTGAACACACGCAGTGCCCACCCAATCAGAAACGGTACAGATGTTCTGTGATATTTTTTTTATATTTATAAAAAAATAAAATTATAAAAAAAATAAAGGATCCCCATAACTTTAATTGGATGGGCAGAACGCACGTTTGGGTGGGCACAGCTCACCCCTGCCCCCCCTAAAACCGGCCTCGCTTACAGGTGAATGAGACATGGGGTAGTTTTGTTGAAAATGTGCTGTCCAAAATGTCCTGGAAAACTCGACTCCTGCAAATGCGCGTTGGCTTTGGACGGAGCGCTGACGGGAGGGGGAGGAGGGGGTGGGGCTTAGAGGAGGTGCCACTTTCAAATCTTGCTAGCTCTCCAACATTACAGACTATCCTTTTTAAGACTGTTCCTACGGGAGGGTCAAGGTTGGCGTAGGGATACGCACATTTTTCGGTTCGTTTTTTCTTTTTAAATTCCAACCTTTGCGTAGAAGGTGGCTTGCGCATCTTTCAAGCCCTGTTTTGTGCGCAAGCAAGCTTTATAAATGAGGCCCCAGATGAAGAACTCCAATCAAAGACTGATGTTTTGGGCATTGCTTCTACAGTCTTTTTATATTATTGTTCGTCACATTAATTAGGCACTAAAAATGTTCTGGCCAACACCCTGTCCCGTGGTTTTATTGATGTGTGAATAACCTTATCCCATTATTCACCATCTTGGGGTGGGGGTGTTATGTGTGGCCAGGTATGGGTTGCTCCACACCTACAGCTGTAGGTGTGTGTGTTAAGGCTGCTGTCTTATCCCCCTCTCCTTCCTCTTGGTTACCTCCTCCACAGGCTGGCAGTCAGTTAGCAATCAGGAGGTTGGGGATAAAGAGGAGGAGGTGGAAGTCCTTATTTTTCTCTCACTCTGGGGGGCAGCAGTAGCAGGGGAAGGTTTGTTTTGTTTCCCTTTGTTTCCCAGATAACCCTTATTTTTCCTCTGTCCATAATGGCAGAGTTTTCTTATTTTAGTTTGTTATTTTAGTTTGAGTTGGAGATTGCCGGTAGTCCTGTTTTATCGGTTTGTTTTAGGTTATAGGTTTACCTGGTTTATTTTATTTAGTGGGGAAAGTGTATGGTCCGACGGCCCATCGCGTGGCTGGCCCTGTGCTTACCCCTCTTTTGTTCTTTTTGGCTGGAATCTCCATCTCCTTTTGGTTCATTACTTTTGGGTTAACCTTTGTCATTGTTTATTTTCTCCCCAGCAACTTAGGCCACGTTTACACGTAGCCGGGTATTTACAAAAACGGATATTTTCCCCTCTACGTTTTCAAAAATATCCTCGTTTACACGGACCCGCATGAAAACGCTGTTAACGTCATGCCAGCCAATCAGAATCCTGGAAAAAACATCAACAAATGACACGTGTAACTTCCAGTTAAGGCTGATTTATGGTTCTGCGTTACACCAACGCAGAGCCTATGGCGTAGGGTACGCGGCGCAGCACACCGTACAGCGCGCATCGCTGCGTACCTTACGCCGTAGGCTCTGCGTCGATTTAACGTGGGACCATAATTCAGGCTTTACTTCCAAGACGGAACGACAGTCTGAGAGAATTTAAAACAGGTAAAATAAAAGAAAATATTGACGGTGGCCAAACAAATTGTAAACACAGGGCGCACTCATGACGCTGCTGGTGACGTTTCTGTCGCATAATGTGGCGTAAATCTCCGTTTTCCTCCGTTTTCTCTGTTTAGACGCAAACGTGAAAACTGAGTTTTTGAAAATCTCCACTTTGGCCGGAGTTTTCAGAAATGATCGTTTTTTGGTCTTTGACCTCCGTTTTCGTGTAAACGAACGGCAAAAACGCATGAAAACGCCTCCGTTTTTGCCCCGTGTAAACGGGGCCTTAAACAACAAATCAATAACATTTGTTTTTCACCCTTGAAATCTTTGTGTGGTGTCCTAAATATGTTGTGGTCTCATTGAGCCTAATTATTTACTTTTATGAGGCCGTAAAACATATATGGGGGCTCGTCCACTTTTGATGCGCTCTGTAGGCTATTGCGTACTAGTTGATACACTGCTGCTGGTTTTTTTTTTTTCATGTAGTACCGCAGTTAGCGTCATCTTAGGTAACACACAAAGAGGCTATTGTGTTGCAAACTGTGTCAGGAGATGCATTGTGTGCTCGACACTTTCTTGTGTTTGCTTGCTCTTGCCTAGTTTAGCCTTGTACTGAGTGTGTGGGTGTGTCAGTATACTCACACGTGGACGCCGCATAGCTGCTGCTGTTTTTGATTTGTTTGGTGCGTGATCGGATTGTGCCTAAGAATGGACTTTATATTGTGTGATTTTTGTGGAGCGCTTGATATGTTTCATCGCTGCACGAAGGAACAGTTGGTGGAAGTTGCAGAAAAGCGAGTTTAAATCCGAGCTGTGGTCTGCCTTAATAGATGGTGAGGTTTTACCTCCTAAACCGGTCTCTCCCTCTAGGGAGAAGTTGTTTGATACGCTTCGCATTAGGGAGGTAGATCTTGAGATGCGCAGGTTAAAGAGAAGAAAGGGATCTTAACAAAAATCTGGAACTGCGTGAAAGGGAGCTTAACGATGATCTGGAACTGCTTAAAATGGAGGAAGAAACAAAATGACAAGTTAGGACTAAAAGAACTTGAATTACAACAGTCATCTCGTTTTCTAGCTCATTCTGACGAATTTGACATAAATCAGTGTTTTCGTTTGGTCCCCCCATTTAGCGATTAAAGATTTGGATAAATATTCTATCGTCAAGTTTTTGAGCCCTTTCTGCTCTACTTCCTGAAGTCCTCCCGTCGATGCAATCCACTTCCGTTCTGGCGGACTAGTTCTGTATTGCTAGTAGGGATGGGCGGTATGGACTAAAAAATTGATCACGATAATTTTTGGCATTTATCCCGATAACGATAAAAATGAAGATTAAAAAAAAACAAACAGTTCAACTCCACCTTTTTAATTATAAATCTATCACCACATTCAGTCTTTGGAGCCGCCCAAAACACTGCTCTAAAAGAATACTTAATGCTACTAAACTACACCAATTAAATTGAATAAATAAAAACCAACTAAATTAGTACACCTGTACTGCAAAACTGTAATGACTCAAATGAAACAAGTTTGACATGTAATAACAGATTCAACATTTATTCAAAAGCTTATGAAATCACAAATTAGAAAAAAAATACAACCTGATAAATAAAGAAACAGGACAAATAAATAAAAGTTCACTGAAGATAAAATCCAATCAGTGATGACCTCTTCTAATATAAATAAAATGTGCAAATTAACCTGTGGTTGGAACATGCCACAAATTAGATACTATTGCAATTTTTTTTCGTAATAGTCAAGCGTTATATCAAAATGTAACAACCATTTCCTTCTGTTGGGTAACAAAATAGCGCAAAAGACAACATGATGAAGAACAAAAATATATAACATCAACAATCGATGAAAACACTGAAATACTCCTGTGTACAAGAATGTGTAAATAAGACTGACAGGAATATATTAGGTAGTGTAAGTTGTATTTCCCATAATGTTAGCAGGGTAGAAGCATGTGTGCTTCTCTCAAAAAGACAACAAGGCTCACACCTTAAAGTTTTTAGTCAAGAAGACTAGCATGTCAACTGTGGCTGGTTTCAGAAGAGACCTGTGGCATGTTACTATATTCACTCCAGCACTAAAAACCCTCTCTGAGGCTGTGCTTGTTGCAGGGATGCACAGGTACTTTTTCGCCAAACGACGAATCAGAGGGAAATTCACCTCATGTACTTTCCACCATGTAAGTGGATTGCTCTCACTGTCTGCCACTTGGCCAAGTAAGTAACTGCTTAATTCAGCCTCAATTTTCCAGGGTCAGAAACTATGGTGGAGACCTCAGCAGCAGCTGTTTGCTTGAAAAAGTTTCCAAGACTCTTCTTCTGTTTCTTCTTCTGTTTATATTTCATGGTTGGTGGGGCACTAACTCCTTTAGGGTCAGATTTACAACTATATAAACCCAAAAGGGTAGCTTATTCAATTGGCTACTGGTTATTTCATGTCTCATCAGCATTCTTTACACACACACACACACACACACACACACACACACATACTTGTTTCCATGGTTCATGGGGACTAAGTTTGTAATCATCACTTCTGGGGACCACCCTTTCTAGAGGTTCTACAAGTCTGAAAAAATCAGGTAAAGTATGCATTGGTCAGTAAGCCTAAACACACCTTCAAACCTTTGAAAAGGCAATGTAGTGTTTTCCCCATGCTACATGGGGACCTCCGTAAAAACGAGTCAATGTGTTTACAGGGGACACTATTTGCATAAATGTACATACTTCACACAAATGCGTATTTTACTTGTGGGGACCTATCTTTTTTTTTTTTAACAATTTTTTATTTTATTTTAATTCATTTTATGCCAACTTAAACAGGGCAGACATACAGTATGCTTATCTTTGTACCTTTGGTTGTAGCAGCATATTGTCCAATATACATTGGAAAACAAAAACAGGTACACAATGTCCTACAACAGAAACATTTCATGTACATTTATGCTCGTCTTTCTCCTAGTCAACCCACCCATATACACACGCACTCAAACAAACACACAAGCAGCAACACTCAGTCCGCCTCACCCATACACACATCCAAATGTTAGCATTAATCAACAAAAACAAAAAGAGAAACCCTCCCACCCCAGTGAGTGATCTGCAACCCCCCCTCCCTATCTTTATACTTACATGGCAAACAATTTGCTAAATTCTCCAACATATTGCATCTGGGAGTTTAACTTCTACTGTAGCGGTATCTAGAAAGATGCAGATTGACTCATTTCTAATCACTCGTGTTGTGCAAGTGATGAGGATGATTCTTAAAAGGATGGCCATTGTGACAAATTTCACTATTATAAATACTACCCATGTAAACACATTACCTATTGAATCGGTTCAAAACCTTCATGGCTATTTAAAAAATGTGCTAACAGGGTAACAGCTGTGCCTGAATGATTAGATCTGTGGAACTAACTCCAGTATCCGCTAAATATATGGAGACTGATTCCCAAGTGTAAAAAAAAATATATCATGTCTGGTCTTGTTAGCCTATGAAGACTGCGCTACTACTCAGTCAACTCATCCACACAAAAATCAAACCAATTTGACTTGTACACCATACCTTTTATTAAACAAGGTAAATTAGCGGAGAACTCTCTTTTCATTTCTTCACAAATTACAATTTTGCAATTAACAGTACAGTGTTTCCCCTAGAATTTTTTTCAGGCCCGGTGGTACCACCGAAAAAATCCTAAACAGACGAGGCGCGTGGGACGGCATATTGGACATGTAGCAATATAACAAAGTTTTACATTAAAAATCATTGTAGGCCTATATTGCTGAATGATATCACTTCAAATAAAAAATACATAAAGTTTAAATAAAGTTCAATGAAATAATAAGATTTAATCTAACCTTTAACCAAAGTGTCATGGGCCAGAAAGGTCTGACCCCATATGAGCATTGAGCACATCTTTTCTAGATATTTCAGAGGGATCTCTATGAAAACCCTCTGGGATGATCCTCTTTTAACGGCTGCTTGTGCTGACGGCATATGTGACAAAACATCCCTATTCACAATTGAGATTATATCAGTTATAAATAATTTAAACATTGTAGATTTGTTTTACCCGTTTTGTTATAACAGAGTTACATGCATTTGACTGGGGAAAAAATTAACCTTTAGTGGTTCTAGTGGAAAGACAATCTATTGTCTGTTATTTTCATTATTATTGCTTACCAAAAAAAGAAGCTCAATCAGAACAAAAATGTAAGCTAAACAACAAATTGGAAATGTACCATGGGGAGTGTGGTACAACCAAGGGCTGTATTTATGGTTATTAAGCCATTCGGGATCCCAGCCAGATGTTTAAATGCGTTGTTTTTTACTGGGTCACCAGTAAAAAATTACAGTGTCAGCGACGGTAAAGGCTGATTTATGGTTCTGCGGTACACAGAACCATAATAGTAAAGTAAGATGTAAACATTAATAAAACTCACACAGGCAGCTCCATGTTGTCCCTGTGTGATCAGGGATGTGATTGGCTAAGGACAAAAAAGCAGGAAATTATACGGACCCATAGCGCGACCATGGGAGCGCGACACGGCAACAGTGCAGCCATTACACACAATGACATAATTTTGACACTTTATATTAAAAGTATATACACAAACAGAAAACAATTAATTTAAGGAGAAAAAAAACCCTCAAAAACAGCATGTCAATCAATAGGTGCAGATATTATTACAGTGTGTGTGTGTTGTAAATATCACACACACTGTCTGAGAGCCAGAGAGACAAGAGAGAGAGAGCCAGCTATGGCAGGTGGAATTAGCACTTGATATTGAACTTATTTAAAAGGAAAACAAACATGCAGTAGCTACTTGGCTCCATTTTAATATAATGATGGAAAAAAGTTCTTGAACCATTGAGACCTTCCAGCCAGATGTGTGGTACATGTCTAATATATTTTGTAGCTGCTTAAGTACATTTAAAAGAAAGAAAGAAGCTGATTTATACTGACTGAGGTTCCTATCATTGTAATGGCAAGAATGGCTGGAGTGTATGAAACTTAAACTGAACTCAGAACTGGTGTAGTGGGGAGCTGTGGCTGCAGAGCCCCTTTACAGCAGGTAGCACACGCACGCACACACACACACTCACACACACACACACACACACAGACACCTGTTGCTGCGCTGTCTCTCTCTGTCCCTCGGCTCTCTGGACTGTTGTTTTGGGCTCTAAGCATGGACGGTCCAACCCGTCCGGACGCGCTGGTTCGAGCCGGGTTCGCGCCGAGAATATGACTCGGTGAGGCAGGGCTTTTTCTTTTTTAACGGGTTCGGACTGAGAATTAATGCTCGTCGTAAATGTAAACACACTAACGTCAGCGCGTCACGTGCAGCACCAAGCCGCTCCAACAAACACTACCGCAGCAAAAAAAAAAGAGAGAGAGAGAGAGAAAAAAAACTACCGACTACTGCCGCTACGTCTTCTTGTTACGTTGCTGCTCAATGGTCGGGGCAATATCAACACCTATGGCTGTGTGGGTTAAATGGTGGATAATGGCCGTCCGCCGGTTATTCCCATGATTTTAAACACGAGTTGTTAGCAATGTATCATTTTTCATGGGAAAATGAGGTGCGTCCCCGGGACGCATGGATAGTGAGTTTACTGCGTCCTTTCAGATTTTAATGCGTCAGGGACGCAGGACGCGTACCTAGCAACATCACTGGTACATAATCAATAATGTCGCTGCAGTATTTATGTCTTTAGATGACATTATTTTGAGTGCTGTTGGAGCAATTAACTACAGTGTTTGCACAGTACAGCGCTGATCCACCAGACCTCATTCACAAAACAAACATTTTAACAGTTTGCGTGTCGTCTTTCAGACAGACGACACAAAGCAATAATTCAGACTTTTTATGAATCTGCATCATGATGTCAATTCGGGATACTTTTGATCACTTTATTACGATTAAATCTCGTGAATATCTGAGTTTATTTTGATGTGGCTAATGACACTTTGTTTTGGTGTACAGGCAGTAACATTACACTGCGAACCCTAACAGTGAAATAAAATCACTTTTTATAGCTTAAACTAAAATTTAAACAATATATTGAGTTAACCTGCTGTACAAGAGCATTGTTATTCTTGTCCTTCACGTGAAGTGTCAAGACGTGGGGTACCTGACGCTTGCATTGTGACCGCTGAGCTTTTCCCTCTATTTTAATGATCTCCTCATGATTGACAATACTCCGCCAGCAGATGATATTGTGAATGTAGCTCTCAATGCGTATTGAAGACCTTTCTGTCTTCTTTCTGATATCTCCGAACCGTTTTTTCCAGAAATTTGATATTATTTCCTTTGGTATATCTCTCACTGATATAGCTGAAAACTTCTCATGCTAGGAGCGAAAGCTTGACAGGCGTAGCAACAGTATCCAAGGGGGGCGGGACGTAGCAAAGAGTCAATTTGTACTGAAATGCAGTACTAAAATGTACTCAGTTACAGTCCACCAGTGCTTGGGGGCCACCAGACTGAGGGTTGCAATGATGGCTCTCATTAATCTCCTGTCTTCAAATCTAGTGATATTACAATAAAAAAAGAGTAAAAAACAAACAAACAAACAAAAAAACATCACCTTTGGAGGAATATCCCACAGTACTGACTCCAGATGATGATCCGTGCTCTGCTGATGGCAGTTGTTGCTTGTCTGTTGAGTTTTCATTCCTCACAGCATCTGCAACAGTTTCCTCTGTTGACGGTTCTATGACATACACACAATGTACCTGATAAGACATAATTCAAATGCACTACAAACATTCTGGTCATAGAAAACAAAAGTAGGTCATTTATTGTTGCAAAAATGCTTCAAATTACAAAAAGAAAAATCTGTGCAAACAAGAAGTTTCAAAAAACTTTTCTTCATTAACTATATCTAAATATTCTTTAATAATTGATCAAGTTGGGGTGATATCTACTTCACGTCACATTGTTGCATCCAGTATTAACTTGACAAAAGTTTGTTTCACAAAAAAAGAGGAAAAAAAACAATTACCTTTGGAGGAATGTCCCACAGTACTGACTCCAGAAGATGATCCGTGCTCTGCTGATGGCAGTTTTTGTTGCTTGTCTGTTGAGTTTTCACTCCTCAAAGTATCTGCAACAGTTTCTTCTGTTGACGGTTCTATGACATTCACACAATGTACCCGATAAGACATACTTCAAAAGTAATACAAACATTCTGGTCATAGAAAACAAAAGTAGGTAATTTATTGTTGCAAGAATGCAACAATAACCTCAACCTGGTGGAGCAAGAGGAGTCACGCCGGCTCAGCTGCCTTCATCAATAAAACCCGGTCAGTTTATAATGTTTAAGTTGCCTTTAGATGACATTATTTTGAGTGTTGTTAGAGCAATTAACTACAGTGTTTGCACAGTACAGCGCTGACCCACCAGACCTCATTCACAAAAACATTTTAACAGTTGTTTGCGTGTCGTCTTGCAGAAAGACCTCACAAAGAAACAATTCAGACTTTTTATGAATCTGCATCATGATATTGTCATTTCGGGATACTTTTGATCACTTTATTACGATTAAATCTCATGAAAATCTGAGTTTATTTTGGTGTGGCTAATGTTTTGGTGTTCAGGCAGCGCACAACGCGAACCCTAGCGGTGAAATGAAATCCCTTATTACACCTTTAAAAACAACCATCTTACTCTTTTTTTTTTTACATGAAATTACTGAAACATACCATCAACAGGAAATGAATGATTTCCATCCTCTCCGCATGAATCTTCCTCATCACTCCCCATAACGTTTTCTGCAGGAGACATGACACGCTTATAATTCGGTCAGACAAAATGAAAAGACGATACATCAAGTACAGTGAAAATCAAATATACCATTTGGGTCAATTGTGATTTCGTCCAAGTTCTTTCCATGGAACTCAGCCAGTCTTCCTTTCTCTAGTGCCAGCAGAACTTTACTGATCTTTGCCAGTTGCAAGGTCTTGTCAGGGAGTCGATAAAACTCTCGGTGGATCCTGATATCGTGACCAAGAAAGTTCGCTAGTTGGTTCATCTCAGTGTCAGTCATGTTGAGCACTGTTGATAGAGTTGCAGCGTGTTTTCGCAGTTTGGTTGATGACAATGCCTTTGGACACTTTGCGCCAGATGACTTTGCAAAGCCACGTATACAGTCTGAGCCACGGAAATGTGACATAGCTGAAGGTCTTGCAAACAAGTAAGGATTATCACCAAGAACCCCGCAGGCATCTCTTTGCTGAACGAGGAGTTCCAAAGCATGGAGCATTTTTGGAGTCAGGAGAATTGGAACTGCTCTGCCTCGCTTTCCTCTGGTGACAATTCTGGAGAAATGTCTGCAGAGCTTTTTTTCTACCTCTGACAGTGCCCAGTCCTCATGGATCTGATGTGTCCCTTGACAAAAAAGCCGACAAAGGCATGCTCGACACCTCTCCTTCTCTGCGTCTGTTAAACATGATGGTCTGTGTTAAACAAACTTTTGCAAGGTCAATCCGAGCCTTTGTTGAGGGACTTTCAGACAATGTGATGCAACATTCATCTAGTTTTTGACTGAGAAACTGGTGCATTCTTTGCACATCCTCGGTAAAGGGCATCACAGTGGGTGCATTCCACTTGGCCTCAACGATGTTCCTTAGTGCTGTTGCAGAAACCAATGCATTCCACTTCTCGTTGTGCACTTCTTGGAACTCGGATGCACGCTTCACAAGCTCTTGGTTGCCGGAAATGAGTCCTTGAGCTTTCAAGAGCTTGCTGACTTTTACCAAAGCATTTCCAAGTTTTGTTGCCAGTGAGGGAATGATATATGCGTTGGTACTGCTCTCATAGCCACAAGTACTTTTGACAGCTTTGACCATCTCCACATAATTCGCAGGATTAATGAAATCCTCAATCTTTCTTAACCTGGTATTTTTCTTGGCATTGTCCAGCAGTCGTCCCAATTCACGCATTCTTTCACGGATGCACTGTTGACTTTTTAATGTCATTCCACCTTTATTGAGCAAGTGCTCTCCATATTCAATAATGACATGGTCATTCTTAATTATTTCTGTGACAGGACCCGGATTCATGGCACTGACAACTTTCCAAAGCTGCCTGCTGATATGTGAAGGCACAGGCGCAGTGTATGCACATAGAGCCTGAACACGGTTCTTGCCAGGTTTTGGGTTGACTGATCCAGACTTGAATCTACAAACTCGCATATGTCTCCATAGAACATTTCATGTTAGTGGAGACTACTGTTATTTGGAGACTGTACTGGTGTTAGTGGAGACTGTACTGGTGTTTGGAGACTGTACTGGTGTTAGTGGAGACTGTCCTGGTGTTATTGGAGACTGTACTTGTGTTATTGGAGACTGTGCTTGTGTGATTGGAGACTGTACTGGTGTTTGGAGACTGTACTGGTGTTATTGGAGCCTATACTGGTGTTTGGAGACTGTACTGGTGTTTGGAGACTGTAGTGGTGTTATTGGAGACTGTACTGGTGTTTGGAGATTCTGACTTCTGTCGCGCTGCAGTTATTGTCCCGAGCGAGCAGTGGCTTCTGCTATGAGCCGCTCCACAGTCACTAAGCATTCACAGCCGGTCACACTAGCCTCGTGCAGCAGCCCCGGCTCGTTAGCGACCGGAGGGTTGAATTAACATAATAAAAATAAACTGACACATTTTATGATATAGGCCCAAAATAAGCCTCCTCTCCTTGAAAGACCAGCAGCCCACTGTTCTTCTGTAACTCTGTACTTCTGCTTCTTCAAATAATTTTTTCCAGCAATAGCAAAACATGATGTGCACAGGGAGGGGAAGGAGGGGGGGGGGCATATCTTCCCCCCTGCACAACTCACCCCACTCTCCCCTATGCAGTATGGTATGTCCAAAACCAAAGGGAAAAGTTAGGAAAAGCCGTGAAAAACACTAGGCAACACGTGCATGCACCTTTCTCTGCGCACGCGTGCAGCTTGCTCTGCGCCCAACTGTGCCCTACTCCGCAGTATGCGCTGCGCAAACCGCGGTCTGTCTGTAGAGGCCTTTAGCGTACTTCTTCTCAAGAGCCTTCTTAACTCTTAATACAGTATGTAGTGATATGGAATAGGTGTTGTCTTTTCATGGTTTTGAAGGATGCATGTCAGGCTTCTGCATCACCCTGAAGGGATTTATTTCTCTATAGTGACCGGCCCACTCTGTTATTCCTTACATGTTTATCACATAATACCAAAGCTGTTTAAAAATGTTTCATGTGCAGCATTTAGGTCTTCTATATACACTCCATTCCATTTGACCCTTATGAGATAGTATCATAGTTTATTTACTTCCTAAGTATTATTAAATAATTCCACATTTGACCCCGGTGTTCTGTTCACCAAAGTCACAAGAATATTTCTCATCCTTTCCATTTCACCTACACATTCCAGTAAATCATCAACTACATAAAGGACCACAGGCCTCTCACTCATAGTACCTTTCTTCATTTCACCATATATCAGACAATTAGTGTATGTGTATATATATATATATATATATATATATATATATATACACACATACATATTTAATACATGTTAGTGTTAATTAGTGTATATTAGTGTTAATAACACTATGAATGCTTTTAACATTCTTTATGGGGACCAGGAAGGGGGCGGAACTTACCATATATGGAAGAATGTGTGTATCAACTGACTGCAATACTTCATGGGGGCCGATAGGGGGCGATAGTGAGAAATCTGTGTGTGTGTTTCCCGACGGAAAAACATGACTTATGGGCCGAAGCTTAAAACTTCACAGGCACCTTCAGAATGGCTCCAGCATTCATTTAAGAGGCATTGTCTCGCGGGGACCTGCATTTTGGTCCCCATGAGGTTGGAGGTCCCCATGGCGTGACTGTGTAAACAGATCAATGTCCCCATACAGATAGGAATACCAACACACATACACACACACACACGGTATGTATATACGTAAAGATGAGAAAAAAAAACGTTACAATTACAGCAGCGAAAGAAAGTGGATAGAGGACATTTGCTCTGCACCTTATGTGTGTTGGCCGTTGCAATTCTATAATTCATACAACGCAAATGAGATTTGGTGAAATATTCAGTTTTTAAAAAGCTTTTAATTCAGATTTTCTTTCAACTGTTTCTCAAAAAAGAAGCCCTAAAGCCATTATGTCAAAACTCCAAATACGTTTTGTCAACAAAAGGATTTGATTTAATTTTTTATATGATTTATTTATGAAACTTTGAGTATAAAAATATACAATACACCAACTACACAGAGAGAAACTGATACATAGATGAATACCGTGGAACAGGGTACCAAAAACGAGGCAGTTCTATCCCCAATTCCCACCCCCACCCTCCCGTACAAGTAAAAACGAAATTAACACAAGTACATACATAAATGCAAAAAAAACAAACAAAAAAACGTGCGTGGGGGGGCAGCAAGACTAGGTTGTCTAGATGTCAGGGTCAATCTCTAATTGGAAAGATCTGACATGATCTAGGAAGGGTCGCCATATTTTATGGAACTTCCGTTTGGAAAATATTAAATACTCTCTTTGTTTCTCCGGTCTCATAAAATGCAGGGCGTCTTTAATCTATTGAGAATGAGAGGGAGGGTAAGGGCGTTTCCACCGCATCAGAATGGCACATCTTGCTAACAATGTGAGAAAGGCAACAAGCTCAGCAAAGTGGGACGGCAGTGAAAGGCCAGTGGGTAGGACACCAAACAGGGCGAGTAGTGGCGAGGGTCGGATGTTGGCAGATGTGATAGCTGACAGGGAGTTAAAAACGAAATCCCAGAACGGAGCAAGGGTGGGGCAAGACCAGAACATGTGACTGAGATGGGCTGGACCTAGGTGATAGATGTCAGGGTATATATGAGCCAGCTTAGTCTTGGCCAGCTTACCCAGTGCGCAAAAAGACGTCTAAACAACGTCTTTTTATACAATACAACTTTATTTATAAAGCACTTTAAAAACACCAACATGGTCCAAAGTGCTGGACAGGCAAATAAAAGACAACACACCATATGACACAGGGCACATAAATAAAACAATCATGATAAGTTAAGTCAATAAAAAGGATAAAATAGAAGATAAAAGAATAAAATACTAAAAAGGATAAAATAAGCACAACTGTCTGGCTAGGTGTTAAAAGCCAAGGAGAAAAGGTGGGTTTTAAGAAGAGATTTAAAAACAGACAGAGGAGGCCTGTCTGATTTGCTGAGGCAGGTTGTTCCATAGTTTTGGAGCTGCAACAGCGAAGGCGCGGTCCCCTCTGAGCTTTCTATTAGTTTTAGGCTCTCTCAGGAGCAGCTGATCAGCTGACCTGAGAGAGCGACTGGGGGAATAAGGGTGTAGGAGCTCAGAGAGGTACGGCGGGGCAAGACCATTCAAGGATTTAAAAGCAAATAAAAGGTCAAAAGGTTTTTAAGGTCATAGTTGGACGTCCCAGCAGGGTACAAGAACGTAACGCCAGATGATGTCTTTTTTTTACGTTCTTTTGACGTCTGGTATCAACGTCACCAGGACCTCCAGACAAGGGCCAATTCAAAACAGGTCATCAGGGACGTCTTCCTAACGTCTTTTTCGACATTGGAATGGACGTTCTTTTGACGTCGGGTATCAACGTCACCAGGACCTCCAAACAGGTCATTAGGGACGTCTTCCTAACGTCTTTTTCGACATTGGAATGGACCTCTCCCCCTCCTTACCTCAGTAGTGCAGCCATTAAAGGACTACTCTAACGGAACCATAATTTGCCCATTACCTACTCTTCCTCATGACTATGGATACCCTAAAACACTTTTTTAATTTCCAAAACACAATTTCAGATTCCGGGGACAGCAGCTGTTTGGATATGGCAACTAGCTACAATGTGGTTTCCATATGAAAATCAGCTGCTGTTCCCTGAATCTGAAATTGTGTTTGGAAATTTCAAAGTGTTTCAGGGCATTCATAGACATGAGGGTGAGTAGATAATGGGCAAATTATGGTTCTACATTTGAGGAGTCCTTTTAATGTATTCTACCCAAAACTCCATTTGCTAAACGAGATCACCATAGACAAACAGGTCACCTCTTACCCATAGGCTGGTTAAATTAAGATTGACGATTTTCAAAGCAAATAGTTAAACACAGTTTAACACCCAGCAATGGTGGCATTTTAAGAGAGTTCTTGAAAAGCAAGACTTAAAAAGGAGCTTGAGGCCGGATTGTGGCAAGATTTATGAAAAAAATCCGTATACATTTTAAGTTTTCTAGTAATAATGTCAGATGAAGCGTTCCAAACCCAAAAGAATGAGCCCTCTAGTGTATCTCTCCTTTGCCTTGAACAGGCTGTGTGCTGCAAAATGTGCTGCAATTCGGTCCCGAATTTCCCGCGCTGGGCTGCGGATGTGACGTTACATGACGCTGCATGTGCGTTCTCCCCGTTCTCCCGTGTCGGCTTCACTGTTGGCTGCAGTACCCCCAACGGCCGTCGTGGTGAAGGGTGGCGCTAGAGAGTCTAATTTCTTAAAAGGAGCCTCAAGCTCCTTTGAACAGTAAACAAAGCCGATCTTCAGACAAATGCGACAATCTCACCCATACCAGACTGAAGTTCCTTGATGCTCCATGTATGCAAACAATGCAAAATAGCATTTCATGACAATTATATTGACTGCATTTTCAAATAAAATCACAATTCAGTATAATCAAAATTCACTGGTTTTTAGAGAGCAATAAAATAGGAACATTTTTAAAACAGAGCATGCAATACAAAGTAAAATTCAAATAGTAACTGTCACAGCCTGGCTCTTACAGCCATGATAAGGAATAACAAAATGTTTATTAATAAGAAAAGACAAAACATGGGATGTGGATGTCAGTAAAGTAAGCATGAGGTGCATGTTGTGTGTGTGGAGAGTGGAGATGTGTGTTGTAGGATGCGAAACGAAACAGGATAAAAGGAAACTGCCACATCACCTGCAGGTGCCTGCAAGTGAAGGAAGAGAGAGAGAGTATGAATAACTGGCTTGGATTTATACACTGGTAGACACCGCGCCCAGGTGTCACCAGTTGGCACTGATTACCACACTGCTGTTAGAGTAGAGCAATACTACAGCACTACCACAGCTACTGAACATTCAGTAGAATTTTTCTTCCAAAGCATTACAATAATATATTCAAAACTTTCCCATTTTAAATGGAGAACACAAATAAAAAAAAAGGTAACAATCAGTAAAATCAAGATGTTACATAGTTTTAGTAACATTTATCATTCCAACACAATAAAAACGCAACACTACAACCCTGTAACAGCCAAGGACTCAATAGAAATGATCCTCAAATACAAAAGCTCTCTGTGTATATATACATAGCATGCAGGACAGGCGAGGATGACTCCTTTCCAAGCTGTATGGCAATGGGCTGCCCGATGTACTGTAAACATACACCTGTGTGTGTGTGTGTGTGTGTATGTGTGTGTGTGTGTGTGTGTGTGTGTGTGTGTGAGCGCAGTTTCAGTGCAGAATTTGCTGTCAGAATCTAGGATTACCTCGCCTCACTGCTGACGTCTCTGTGGCGCATGTTTTAAATGGTCAGCAGTGGTTTGTCTGATAAGGTCTTCGGTTGCCGCCTTATCAAACCTCATAACTCCTTCTGCAAGAGTAGAAGACAGTGACATTACGAAATCTGCCATCAAATGAAAGGGTCGACATTATAGCTAAAAAGTCCTTAGAGCAGGAAAGTGTAGAAAGAGTCGCAGTCAGCATGGGAGAATGAATCAAAGGGTAGACACCATTTCTCTTTACAACCGGATGTTAGGTCAGGTGCACCGACACTGCCTGGTGTAAGACATTCCACAAACAAACACAAGCATTCCAGACAAAGATGAAGGCAGACAAAGAGGACACACTACAGACAGATTTGCTGCATTATTAGATAGATATGGACTTACCTTGTATTGCCTTGAAGACCTTTGTGCCCTTTAATGCTCTTTTGTCCTTCTGGCCCTTGCCCATCATATTGAATTGGGCCATTAGAGTGTTCGTGAACAGCCTTCAGCAAAAAAACTAAACGGTTAGAAACACAAGTCATTCCACCTTTTGGCTAACAGACTTAGACGGCATATTTTGAACATGCAGTTTAACAATCTGCAGATCTACTCCCTAACCATTACACTGAGGCTAACAATGACTTATATTTAAGCAATAGAACATGAGGGAGTGCAATATTGTGGCTGAAGGACGAGTACTGCAGACAATCACAGCCGTGCTGATATCACACGACCTTGTGTTCTTTTGCTTTTATGCAATAGATTAATGATACAACTTCAGTAAAAATATCACTATTAGCCCTCATTTCAAAGAGAAAATAGTTCCCGTGTGTATATCGTGGATGGAACTACTCGTGGCATAATGCCAATTATATCCTTCAAGTTCTGTCTAGTATAGTTTACTCTGCTAATAACAATTTGAAATACATAGCTGACAATACTGCTGTGTAGCTGGCAGTTGTAGCCCTAAGGTTAGGAAGCAGGTATATAGATCAGTTCAGTGTGCAAAATGTTTACCAGCTATCAGCATAAACACACCTGTCAAGGACCTTTCGGACGCATTCCTTCGCGTCCCTTCCTCCCACTCTGGCCAGACGCTGCACCTGTTGGAATATGCATCATAAGTGCTCAGCAATACCTTTTCACTTCAACCCTATTGACTAGACACATTTGCAGATTTCAGGGATTAAAGTTCTCCGTACTGGGTACGGATTTCCGTCCTGGGGATTTTTTGGGGATATTTTTTTATGAGATCAGCGCAAATCCAACCAAAAATATGAACACCGGGGTGTCTGTAGCGCCGCGGTGACTTGTCGAACGGCGCCCACTGCAGTCAATCAGCTGTTGGCTGTGCACACACAGTAAAGTTCTCCTCTGGCTTTAGATGCACGTAACCTGACACCTAATAACTTCAGGCATCAGAATCTTCCGCGGATCTGCGGAATTCCGCGGATTTTGGTCTCAGCAAAAAGTTTCCGCGGAACGGGGGAAAAAAAAAAAAAAAAATCCCCAAACAACGGACTCGAAAACGTGATGCGCCAGGCCAGAAAAGAAAAACATAATATGCAAAAAATAAGCGACGTATCTATCCATTCATTCAGAAATCAAAAATCATTTCCATTTGGGAGCCTATGTGCGGCACTGAATATGCAATGCAGTGTTTGCGTGTGCTTCTCATTGAAATGACTGGAGGCAACACATTGCGGCAGTGAGTGAAGCCTGAATTATGGCTCTGCGTTAAATCGACGCAAAGCCTACGGCTCTACGATCTGGTCACGTTGCGAATGAGCAGAGCCGGCAGGGAAAAAAAGTCAACAGTGCCGCGTGTCCGTGTGTAACCTAAATCTACCATGGCCTCAGTGTTAGGGCTCGGCCAGGTGGGGCTTTATAAATATATGGGCTTTATAAATGTATTAAATATATGAGCGCGGAGTCGGCGTGGCGAGGAGCTGCGCGCGGCGAGGAGCTGGGCGCGCGCCGGCGGACAGTGGAGTCGCGCTGTGAAGCCTGAATTATGGTTCCGCGTTAAATCGACGCGTTACCTACGCCGTAGGCCTCGGCGTAGGTTACGCGGCGACGCGCAACGTACGGTGCGTGTCGCCGCGTACCCTACGCCGTGTGCTCTGCATTGGTGTGACGCAGAACCATAACTCAGCGCTAGACCTCGTCGCATGTCGGTGTGCCGCAATGTAAACACTGCGGAGCTACAAGCCTACGTTGCATTACGAATGTGACGCGCTGTGAGCTTGTATATCTGCATTTTAATTTCAGATGCTTTGTTCAAAGTTATGTAGCGAGTCTGTAGTGCAGTGCCTCGTTTAGAACCCCCTGTCATTATTACATAAAAAGTATCTACTAGCACGGATATTGCCACTGGATTAAAAAATGAACTCTCAGGAATGGATTATAAATTTACGTTTTCAATCGCAACGGGGGGGGGGGGGGGGGTGGTCTGAAAACTTTCCGTCCTGGGATTTTTTTTTGCTTTAATCCCTGAGATTTGCAAAACCCACCATGCGTTCAAAGTTACTGGGGTCCATGAGCTGCACTTCCTCCTCATCAAACTGCTCCATGGTCTCCATCCTGACGATGTGACCGACGTGTGACGCTTGTGGAGAAGCCTTGTCCCGAATCTCAAGGAGCAGTGTTAAAACCTTTTTCTGAAATACTGAAACAATCCCGAGATTACGATTAGAAACAATCGCCAGATTATTGAGATTTGAATAAGACTCAAAAAAGATAATTAAATGTTAACCCATTGATGCCTGGTGCAGGCCATGGAAAAACGAAAAGACTGGTGAAGACGGTCAAGGAGGTGACCCAGTCCTCCTGCCGGCATGCGCGAGGGGGTCTTCACCAGTCTTTTCGTTTTTCCAGTTGTATCGCGGCCATTTTGAGGCTTAGGCATCAATGGGTTAACTACACACAAATGATGTTTCCAGTTGTCAATGGGTTAAAGGAATATTTCACCACTTTTTAATGTTTGTATGATTTCAATATGCCCCACTCAAGATGAAAATAGTAAAATGGATTCATTTGGTGCTCTCTAGTTCCACAGGGAGCTCTCTAAACATGTACCTCAGTGACATCACTAGCATGCATATGAATGGCAGTGATGTCACTGATGTACACATTTAGAGAGCTTCCTGTAGAACTAGAGAGCACCAAGTAAATACATTTTTGTCTGGAGTGGGGCATATTGAAAACATATAGGCAAACATATTCCTTTAAATAACAGAAAGTTTGTGTAAGGAGAGATGAATCAATGGTCAGGGAGGTTCAATCAATAAAACAAGACTTACCCTCCTGAGGCAAGGGGAACGTCCAGGTTTTAACATCTGAAAACGCAGAAATGCGGAGTTAGAAATTGACCATGGACAAACTGAACAGACTTGGGCTACAAACGAGTAATTTTAATCAGACAATCAGGCGTGCATTAGTACAAAATACTTGATTGCACAGCGCTTTTATTAAATTAAAATTAAACTCACCATATCTGGCGTAGCCAGACTTGGACGGGCGCCTGGGAGAGGGAGACCTGGACGGGCGCCTGGGGGAGGAAGACCTGGACCGGCATCTGTGGGAGGAAGACCTGGACCGGCGTCTGTGGGAGGAAGACCTGGACCGGCGTCTGTGGGAGGAAGACCTGGACCGGCGTCTGTGGGAGGGAGACCTGGACCGGCGTCTGTGGGAGGGAGACCTGGACGGGCGTCTGTGGGAGGGAGACCTGGACGGGCGTCTGTGGGAGGGAGACCTGGACGGGCGTCTGTGGGAGGGAGACCTGGACGGGCGTCTGTGGGAGGGAGACCTGGACGGGCGTCTGTGGGAGGGAGACCTGGACGGGCGTCTGTGGGAGGGAGACCTGGACGGGCGTCTTTGGGAGGGAGACCTGGACGGGCGTCTGGTGGAGTGAGACGTGGACGGGTGTCTGGTGGAGTGAGACGTGGACGGGCGTCTGGTGGAGTGAGACGTGGACCGGCGTCTGTGGGAGGGAGACCTGGACGGGCGTCTGTGGGAGACCTGGACGGGCGTCTGTGGGAGGGAGACGTGGACGGGCGTCTGGTGGAGTGAGACGTGGACGGGCGTCTGGGGGAGGGAGACCTAGACCGGCGTCCGGGGGAGGGAGACCTGGACGGGCGTCTGGGGGAGGGAGACGTGGACGGGCGTCTGGTGGAGTGAGACGTGGACGGGCGTCTGGCGGAGTGAGACGTGGCCGAGCTGCTGGAGGGAGTGGGGTTGGGTGACTTGAACGGGCGTCTGGTCGAGGGAGTGCTGGACGGGCGTCTGGCAGAGTGAGACGTGGCCGAGCTGGAGGGAGTGGGGTTGGGAGACCTGGACAGGCGTCTGGTGGAGCGAGACCTGGACCTATAACGACATTACTTTTTCTGAGAGGGATGCATCCATTGTTGGACCAAGTGTCATTGGAGTCACTTAATATTGCATTCAGTGCTCTAAATTAACGCCAAGCGGCCAAATGCTGGTAAAATTCCAGTTTGGCTGGTGTTAAAGAGCAACTTACTAGCCACTTTGACCCATTACTGAATGTGTGTTTGGCTAGTAGGATCTACTAGCCATTTTGACTGGTGATGAAAAAAGTTAATTTAGAGGTCTATCGCAATGTATAGGCAAGTTACTCAACTGTATTAAAAAGGCACAAACATGTCATTAAGCATACCTGGAAACACCCCTTTCTGGATGTTCAGTAATGCCTGAATCACGAAGGGGAGAAACCTTGGCTGGAGGCTCCGGAAAGCTTGACAGGGTTACACCTATTAGCGATACGCAATTATTTACAAATACCCATGCAAAACAGAAACATCGTAAAAAATGTATAATGCTTCATTCCAGAACAATTTTATAAAATCATCATAGATGATAATACCTCTGTTGCTTTCCTCATCGGATTCAGAAGTATCTGTAAATATAACAATGTTAATTACAAGTATAACATTTGAGGGCCACTGTCAGATTAACAATCATCTATATTGTATGAATGCCTGCCTTCCATGCATTGTACGAAAGTTGAGAATGAAATGCATACCATTTTCAAGAAAGTCTGGAATGTGTTTCTTCTTCCGTGGCCTCTTTTTAGCCATTCTCTCGTCGTCTTCCTCTTCATCCTCAGCTAGGCTTGTCAGGTTGTAGATGGCACATTCTCTGCGCTTTGCTACGATTCACAAACCAAAACATCATTAACAATCTGTGAAAAGTCATTCATCTATTCTAGATCCTATTTATTTATTACAGCTAGCTACACACAAGCTTAAAGAAGAACTTCTGCCGATTTCAATATGATGTATTGCTCACGCAACCCATGACTTGTCAGTACCCGGTGATGCTGTATTTTTCGACTCAGCCCTTTGAGATCTGAGCTATTCTTATGGGGGCAGACTTTGTTTACATTAAACCTTTTGAACATAGGCCTAGTCCAAATATCATCCCAAAAGGCATCATTGTTTGCTAGTTGTCTGCTGATGTTGCATAACCTTTTTTTTTTTTTAAGTGTGAATATACTCTGCCCTCATTACAATGACCAGGATCTCAGAAAAGGCTGAAGAAAAAAAAATCTCAGGTACTGACAAGTCCAGGGTAGCGTTAGCATTACAACTGCATGTCGAATTTGGCAGAAGTTAACCTTTATCTCCTTAACAGAACCAGCCACAACCAAACTTACCGGATGTCATCTTTATCTTCATTAAGGGGAAGACGAGCCAGTCCTCCTCTGGCTCCACCCGATCCCTTATAGCCTTCTCGGTTTTAGTCACACTATAACTGGAAGGCCACCGAACAATTTTTTCCCCTTCCCATCAACCCAGTTCTGTGGGACCACGCCTTCCTCCTCTCTGTCACCCTCCTTCCACACAGCCCTCACATACATGACTGGAAAGGGCAGAACACATTTGCAGTTAGATTATCATCCAAATTCACAGAGTAGTACATGAACAGTGGTTCTCAAAATTATTTGAATTAACCCATTGACACCTGATGCAGGCCATGGAAAAACAAAAAGATTGGCGAAGGGAGAGGACGGGGTCGCCTCCTTGACTGTCTTCAGTCTTTTCGTTTTTCCATTTGAACGGCAGCCATTTTAAGGTTCAGGCATCAATGGGTTTAAAAAACCCAAACAAAGAATCCAAATGGACTCTTGGACACATTGAGAAACACAGCAGGACATACTAGGGCTGGGCGATATGGCAAAAAAAGTGATCACGATTTTTTTTCCCATATTGAATGATCTCGATTTTTAATCACGATTTTTTAAATCAGAAGATCCCCCCCTCCCTTCTGGAATAAAATAGAAAGAAACCAGAGATTAGTTTTTTTTTTTATTAACAAATAAAGCAAATAGCATGTTTTAACAAGAATCCAGAATGCTACCAGTGGTACCCACCGAAAAAACTAGGGATGCACCGAAATGAAAATTTGAGGCCAAAACTGAAGCGGAATAAAATTTAAAGACTTGGCTGAATACCGAGTACCGAATAGCCTACGGAATGCGGTTGTTCACAGTTTTTCATTTATTTTGCCATTTTTTTCACAATTGCATAGATAAAATTGCAATGACATTATTAACAACAAAAACAGTAAACTAATATGAGTTGAGCCACTGTCAAGCAGCTGGCGATGCTGTTGCTTAAATTGACCAAAAGGTGGCTCTCTAACATCACTGTTTGTTTACTGTGCGTGACTCTGACGCTGGTTAGTAATTAAGGAGTCAAAATTCACTCGCCACTTACGGGACTCAGTAGCCAGCAGAAACGGCAGTTTTATTACATTTATTAACTGTAGTACCGCTATTATGAGAGGTTATTTCTCACAGTATTAGCCTAAAGGGACTTAAGGCTGATTTATGGTCCCGCGTTACACCAACGCAGAGCCTACGGCGTCATCTGGTGAGCTCTGCTTGTTGCCTCCGCGTTCCGACACAATCACTCCGCTGAGCGCGCGCACGCACGCACGCACGCGCGACGCGCGCACAAACACACCCATGTCGGGGCCGCGGAGTTTCTGAAGTCGGCGGTGATGAGTAATTTGTGGTACAAGCAGAGCGAATCACAACTGTAATGAGTGCGGTTCGAATACACAATACATCCATCACACCCTCCTCCTGTACGCTCGGAAGAAGTTGTCCGGCGAAATAAATAAATAAATAACCGCAAACCGTGAGTCCCGGTCGGCTCGAAGCTAAGCTAACGCTAGCCTGCGGTTGTTGTCTTGTAGTTTTATTCTCTCTGGTCACGCTTGCTCCCACCAGTGCAGGGGAGGCAGATGTGACTAGTTTACTGCCTATGGTCATGCAACTTGCCGCGGCAATTAATGCAGACAGGGCGGTGCCAGGAAAGCGGGTTGTGATTGGTTGTCGTGCACTTTTCTGCAGCATGTTTTGCACGTGATCGAGAAAGTAGACCCACAGCTGATCACCGTGATCGAACTTAATTTGATCGCGATCACAAATCGAGATCGTATAATCGCCCAGCCCTAGGACATACCAAAAACACAAATTGTAATGTTGGATGATTAGAATGTTAGATGACTACTCAAATGAATCTAATAAGGAGTTAACAGGACCACAATTGACTACATTGGAGGGTTTTAGGACAAAACAATAGAGTTGGCAGATGTGCGTGCAGAAAACGGATGAGGGCGAAGCCAGTTAAGGAAACAGGTGAGGGAAGAACAGTGGTTTATAGTTATGGTGAAATGAAGGGAATTGAATGCAGGTAGTCATCGAGAAACGGGTGGAAAAAACGGAAAAGGTGATCTCTATTAGATTCTAGATAACAGAATAAAAAGATTAACCTTCAATAATAATGCTCCAGGGAGTGACGGAGGGGCATGAGGACAAATCCACCAGCTTCTCGGGGTAGGCAGGCCACCTTCCGGTACAGGTCCCGCTCGAGCAACTGTGCATGTCTCATTCTGACCTGACCTGTCTGACGTTTCCTGTGCACACTATATCAAGCAAACCAGAGCTGCATGGTTGGCTAAAAAATGGTGACGTGTGACGCTGGTGCAGGATTTCGCATTCAAAAGAACCATCTGCATTTTGCTGTCGAATGAAGGCAAATCGCTGATCTTTCAAAAGAAAACAGTCTTTCGTTTTGATGGAAGCAAATTTTCTAGGCTTTGTAGTGCTCATGTTCACGCCCGAGTGTTCCAGTTCCGCCAGACGCCTCGTCACCTGTTCCAGAGGACTTTTTCCACTCCTGACATGCTTCTTGATTTTCTGGAGGTAATTTTCAAAGGGGAAACATGACACCTCATTTCAGGAGCACTGGAAGTGACGGACATCTTCGTGGAGATGCGTTAATCCATGTACATTGTACACTGGGAATGTTTCACCATAGAGCTGAGCACTGGTCCTGACAAAGTGCTGGAGCAGGTCTTGGGCATACTGAAGATAACGCTGGCGGATCCTGTCATCTGACTCCAGCAGTATCGACATGGCCACAGTGAAAGACACGAAATGTTGGTACAGTTCCAGGGACAACACGTTTTTCAGCACGACAGGTCCAGTGTAGAGCAAAAACTGCCTTAGTTCAGTTGCTTTCCATCTGTCAAGCTCGTGTAAAGCTCGGGGCTGTCGGGCAAAATCGCTGGGCATCTTGCCCCTCAGAGCAACCAGTTTCTCAGAAATTGTTTCTTTTTGTCTTGCTGATAACCGGCAGATTTTCGGGCCCCGTGTCAAGTACACCAACATCCGTCTCACCACACCCAAGCAGACCATGTGCATGTAGTCCAAGACGAAAGAGGTAACGCAAGGCACTCCGGCAGTAATGAAGGGGCTGCGTCCTTGCTGATGGTTCTTAAAATATTCCCCTTTTGAGAAACCATCATCTGTACGGGAAGTGCTTTCATCACCAGTGAAAACTATTCTTCCATCAACGCGGATACCCCTGGTGATGCATCTTTCACAGCTCTCATATGAAGTGTGACCCTTGATGCATTTCAGAAATGCCCTGGCTGGCGCATCACAGATCAAAGAGTCAATGGTGACAGAGTAAGTGTGGCCTTCAAAAGTTATACCATCTTGTTTGAGGTGAGCATACTCTGTCAGGAAGTCTCGGAGGTACTCCTCAGGAGGGCTAGGTTTCTTTGTGCCACTGAAAATGGCAACAATGAATGGATCAAATTTGCCACATTTCCCCAGTATCGGCCAGCACTGCACTCCACTACTTTTTAAATAGTGGTACACCATCAATGTTTACACTGAGGTGCACATCCTGCCGCTCCAGATGTCTCAGGCAACTACGGATGCCCTTCTCCAGTCCGTAATACTTATACTGGCCTCCACATTTTGGTTCTGTCGAACTAGTCTGTGGTGTACCGAGGAGTGTTCGGCAATCCAATGGCAATAGGTGGCCTTGCTTCCTTAATATTGGCAATAACCCATTGATTGCTCTGTGTGTCAATTTGTGTTCCAGTGCCCACTGTCTTAGTTCTTCCTCAAAGCTGCTCGTCACTTCAGGGTCAGCAAATATTGATTCCGATTCAGAGTCAGTGCAGTCAAAATCAGTCTCAAAGTCGATGCGGTCTGGTGTCCCAGGTGCACTAACACTGTCACTGTCGCCGTCACCAGATACACTAGCAGGCCTTGGATTCTCGCTAGCACTATCCTGATCGCTACTGTCTGAACGTCTGAGAAGTTGCTCTAGGTTTCTTTTTAGTTTTTGCCATTTTTGCACTCTGTGAGTCATCTGCAAATGTAGACATGCACAAATTAGCTTCTTCATGTAACCCCTAAAGAAAAAAAAGACGGGGCATTAGTCGTACCTACCTCGGCTGTGTTTGTGTTTGTCTGAAGTTCAATCGACCTGAAAGAAAGGCAAAGAATAGTTTTAGAAAGTTTCCTTGTAAAAGTGTCAAAGTAGAAATGCTCGTCACATGCGCGCACACCTGCCCGCATGTGTGAAGACACACAGACCAGGGCAGACCCCCAGCCACCCAGGCCTGAGGGACCCCCATGGGCAGAGCACCCCCCTGAGGAAACACTGGAGCTAAAAACTAAAAGAAAGTAAAAAATGCCTAAAAGGTGTAAAATTTTAGAGAAATCTATATTGAGCCAGGAACACACACACACACACACACACACACACACACACACACACACACTGGCCTTTGTGAACTAGGACGACATTTTTTTCAAACCAGTTTTTTGCAACGTTAGACAGACACCCCTTTCCACTTGTGCTACGAAGATGTAATAAACATTAAAAAATCCTACACAAGCTCTACAACATACATCCCACTTCACATTTTGAATAAACACAATAGAACTCAAAATACAACAACCTGAAATTATGCTGTATTAGGAGGACATAAATTAATGAGTTGCTTAGCTCCACCCATGACAAAAAAGGTAATTGTCAGGGCTGACTCGATTTGTGAGGACCATGGTTATACAACACACAAACATGTCATTTAGGTGAATTAAATGGTCAAACATGAATAAATGGGACACTGTTAAACACACATGAAAGGATTTCATTACAGCGCCCTCACTGAAGTATTGATACAAAATGTTTGCCATTACTAGCCTATTACAGCCTAGTCCAGTCTATTAGAGCTTAGTCCAGCCCATTACACTGGTCCTTATGCAGCCTAGTCGAGCCTAGTCAAGCCCTGTCTAGCCTATTCAGCATAGTCAAGCCCATTACAAGTTTCCAGTATGTTGAATTGAAATCCTCTGGTGACAAAAAACACCCATACAATTAAATTATTGCACTACATCACAAAATTGTCCAATGGTAATTTATGAATGAGTTCAATTTGTGGCAGCCTCTTTTGGTAAGGAGTGATGATATACTACAAATTATTTGAGCTATACAAAACAAATATCACCCAAAGAACTCAAAATGAAACACCCTAACATGCTGCATTAGGGAGATAACAGATAATTAGTTGCTTAGCTCCAACTAAGACAAATGGTAATTGCCATGTTGAGAAAGGATCACACATTTATATTTCAAGTTCTTTTTTTTATTATTACATTAGCAGCATTTGGCACATGTGGCCCATCAGAACTTGTCTTACCAGTGTGGAAAATTTACTCAACATAAGTAATGTTACTTATTACACATTACTCTTTTAAAATAGTATGTACCAAAAGTAACTTGCTACTGATTACTTTAACAAGCTCACAACAAGATGTAAAGTAAAGACAAAATGCTGCATCCAAAAAGGTCTCCATTTGGAACGATGAAAACATAAATGACACAAACAGCACTTTGACAGAACATGTCCTGGATATAATCAAATAGATGAGGGATCCTGTTCCCCATTGCTCCCCCACAAATCAAGCACTACCAGTTACTGGTACCAATAGCATCCAGTGAGGACAGCAATCTGAAACCAACCCAGTTCGCTCACCATTGCTCTCCAGATGCAAACTTAGAACTATAACCAAATTATAACGATAAATAAATAAAACTATAAAGATAAATAAACAACTTCCAATAAAACTACACGCAGTTTACTGTCCTCCCATCTCTGCTGCCCTAATGTCTGTCCACAGCATGTCCCACAGTCATGTGAGACAGCTGAGAGACAGAGAGAGACAGAGAGAGACAGAGAGAGACAGAGAGAGACAGAGAGAGGGGTGTCAAAATAGATGTGGTTTCCATTAGGATCACCACACGCATGCTTGTCCCCCTCATGCACACCAAACTGAACGTAAAACATGATGTAAAGTAAAGAAAAATGCTGCTTCCAAAAACCTATTTGGAACAATGAACATAAATTACCAAATAGGTGAGGGATCTTGTTCCCCATTGCTCCTCCACAAATCAAGCACTGCTCCCCCAGTTCAAGACATTTCCCTTTGTTTCTTGAGAGTGACACCGCGATTTCTTACAAAATCGCGAATATTTTGCTCAGAACGATCAGCCAGAGCAGGATGCTCTGCGATCTTGCACTGTTTGCATTCTCTCTGAGTGGCCAGTTGTCCTTTCTCGATGTGTCTTTCAAAGTGTTTGAAGATGGCGCCAACCTCCTTTGGAGACCACTGGCGTTTTGCGGCCCTCCTTGCATTTTCCAAAGAGACTAAAAAAAAAAAGATTGAAAACAGATATCAATAAAAACCCAAACTAGTTTAACACCTCTAATACTGGTATTGAAACATTTAGGATAAAATCTGAATTTATTTAGTTAAAAGTAAACATAAGTAGGTGCACAATGCACACACAGTAGAGCTACATGATACAGACACATCAATATGCATTGTAAATTGATCATTTCAATAGGGGGTGTAACAATATAGTAACTGCATCTATATCGTAATAAATCACATTGTTTGGCTTTGTATAGTATAATTTACAAATCGGTATAGAATCGTTTTGCAATAAAAATAATCGATTTTATGGAAACTAGTATTTGTGCCTCCTATTTAGCAATGTTAAGATGCAAACTAAAAGCAAACATTCAGCTACTCCTGGTCTATCAATAAATGTATGTACACCGTGTTCATGTCAAGGTGCGGGTTTGTCCATCTGTGTTTGGAATATAATGTCAATGTATTTGCCAGAGAATCAGTGTTTATATATATCCATAATACAACTGTCCCTTATAACTGCACTATTGACACGTTTCACACAGATGTAATTTGCAAAATAGTTACTATATCGATTTCAAATCATTGACTCTTATCGTTTTCACCATGAATTAACCAATATCGTCCATGTATCGTATCGTCAACCATGTATCGTATCGCTGTTAAATGTATCATTACACCCCTACTTTTTAAATAGATCAATACTTAAGAAAGAAGAGGAGAGCAGAGGATAGAGTAGCAAAGAGGGGAGAAAGTAGATTGTTCCTCATATTTAGATAGGGATTAAGCAAGAATTACCTGGCCATGCTTAAGAAAGTGACCTAGTGGTTGGGATATGTACATGGTTTAATAATTACCAGATTGTTCAGTCTTTTTACTGCTGGGCTCTTTGTCCTTCTTGCCTGCAGTTCTTCTTGGTGCTGCAAAAGAAAAGAAATCGTGACTTACAGTAAGCATCTGAATAATCTTTTCATGGGCATATGGTTATTCCCACCCCTAACGGATACACACACCATACATACACAGCACATTTCCAAACACACACATTTTATATATATATATATATATATATATATATATATATATATATATATATATATATATATAAACCAACTCCATAAAAGGACACGGAGACACAATGCTTCCCATATATGGAAAAGGACACAGGCAATACTCTCCATATATGGATATAACCCATATATGGTTACAGCTGCTTCCCCTGCTGTTACTGTATTTGCACAATGAGACTAGGAGGTGAGGCGACAAGACTAGAGGTGAAGCCAAACTTCTAGTTGATATACATTAGGATGTTCCTCAGCATTGAGGACTAACCTTTGGAGGACAGTACAATGGCGGCTGGTGCAGATGTGGCTGGCACAGTGGCGGCTGGCACAGTGGCACAGGCTGGTGTGGAGGTGGATGGCGTGGAGATGGATGGCACAGTGGCGGCTGGTGTGGAGGTGGATGGCGTGGAGATGGATGGCACAGTGGCGGCTGGCGCGGAGGTGGATGGCGTGGAGATGGATGGCACAGTGGCGGCTGGCGCGGAGGTGGTTGGTGCGGAGGTGGCTGACCCAGTGGCGGCTGGTGCGGAGGTGGCTGTTGCGGAGGGGGCTGACTCAGTGGCGGCTGGTACGAAGGTTGCTGGAGGTTCCTCAAGCCTGGCTCTTTTCTTTCCTCCAGAACCTGTAATAAAGTTCATTATAGTTCCTTAGAAACCTATACATACTGAATTGGAGAGACGTAGAATTATTACAGAGAAACTTATGTTGTCATAAATAAACTTAAGTAGGAGCACATAGAGGTAAATGATACATATACATCAATAGGAGTTGTAAATTTATACTTTTTAAATATACTTAGAGAGAAGAGTAGATTGTTCCTCAGGTAATATTCAGATAGGGCTTAAGAATTACCTGGACACAGCCATGCTTAAGAAAGTGACTTAGTGGTTGAGATATGTACACAGTGTAATACTTACCAGATTGTGAATGAACAGTCTTTTTGCTGCTGTGCCCTTTGTCCTTCCTGACTGCATTTACTCTCAGTCCTGCAAAAGAAAATAAATCATGACTTGCACATCTTTATAATATATCCTGGGCATCCGATGATTCCCACCCACAAGATACATTGATATACAGTACAGTAGGATGTTCCACAGCATTGAGGACTAACCTGAGGACAGTACAGAGATGGCTGGAGGTTCCTCAACAGGTTGCCTGGCTATTTCCATTCCTGTAGAACCTCTCATAAAGTTAATCACTTATACATACATACTGAAGAGGACAGAAGTAGGAGTATTACAGAGCAATTTATGTGCCTTAAAATAAACTTAAGGCACACAGAGGTACATAATACATATACATTAAGATGCACTTTAAGCAGAGCAGAAAGTAGAATAGAGAGGAAAGCAGAATCATCAGTATACATTGTGGTGGAAAATATTGGACTCTTTACCAGTCTGTCGATATGAGGGTGGAACGTCTTCTTCAACTGCAGTCTCTTCACCTTCCTCGACCCCACCATCTTCATCTTCGTCAACATCACTCAACTCAAGATGACCTAAAAAAAAAATGCACAACAGTACCTTAATACATTGAAAGACATTTTATGCCCAATTTTGCTACACCAAAATTTTGCTAGATATCATATTCAACAAAATAAAGTTGTATACCTTCAATGTCAATATCCTCAAGCGTTTTGCCCTCAACACTTGAGAGAGAGCCTTTCTCCATGGCAATCAATAACTTCGATATTTTGGCTAGCTGGGTTGTTGCCTCCGGAAGCCTGTAGTATTCTCTATGGACGCGAATGTTATGTCCAAGGAAGTCCGCAACTTGGTCTAACTCGTGATTCTTCAGGTTAAGGACTTGTGACAATGTTGCAACATGTTTGCGCAGCTGGGTGGACCTGAGGTATTGAGGGTTCGTTGCTCCACAGTCGTTGGCATGAATTCTTAAACAATCTGGGCCTCTGTAAGGTGTCAGACAATGGGGTCTTGCAAAGAGGAAAGTGTTTTTTTCGGGGACGCCACAGTCTTTTCTTTTACTTATAAGTAGCATCAACGCATTAACCATGTCCGGTGATAGTAACACAGCAACCTTTCGTCCTCTTTTGCCTCTGAGTTCCACACGACTGAAGTGGTTACACAGTTGGAGTTCAAACTTTGAGAGTCCAACAGCAACATCTTGATGTAATGCACTCGAGTCCCTTTCAAGAAAGCCTTTGAGTTCCATTTTGGACACTTCTCCGCCCCGTCTCCGGTTAAACAGTATTATGTTGGCCAGAGTTGCTCTGCACAGTTGACCATAGGATTTCTCTGATGCTCTGTTTTCCAAGTCTTTAGATGCTTCCGCTGCAGTCTTCTCAAGATGTTTGTGAAGCTTTTGGACATCTTCAGTGAAGGGCAGAGTGGAAGGCTTGTTAAAGAGCCGCTCATTCAAGTTAGCTCGCGCTCGGTGGGACACCACTTCACACCACTTTGTGTTATACAAGGTTTTGAAAGCCTGTGTAGACTTAATCAGCTCACCGTCTTCAGCTATTAATGCTCTGCAGTGTATTATTTCACTTATCTTCACTAATGACTGGCCTAATTTAAGGGAAAGGCTTGGAATTTTGTAGCTTTGCGTCTCATCATCAAATCCCGACACCAACTTGACGGCCTGAATAACCTTATGAAAATTAGCCGGTTTTACAGCATCTTCAAGACTGTGTATTGCGAAGTCTTTCCGCAGGGACAGCAAAAGTCTTCCAATTTCTCTAAGTTTCTGTCGAATATAGTCAAACTTGTTGACGTCATGTCCGTGTTTGTTAAAGAAAGACTGCGCAAGCTGCAGAATACAAAAGTCATTGCGCACCGTAGCAGTTATGTCATCATCCTTCATGCTGGCCAGCAGCTTCCAAACTCCTGGTGAGATCTGTTGACACGAGGCTGACTGAGACATAGAGGCCAAGGACAAGATCCTTGATCTTCCAGTCTTCGGATAATCATCATCAGGTTTTGAAGCACATTTCCGATTGTGTCGCCACAGATCCCTTCTGAGATATAATGCCCCACAGTACAGGCAAGACACATAATCTTTTGGATTATATTTTTTCTTGGCGGTGCGTCGAACTTTTAACATCCCAGACCCACTTGCTAACACCTCTTGGTTATGGATGCGGTTTCCCTTGCTGCGTAGCTTGATAAGCCCTTCCATGCGCTCTTTGGACTTCTTTGGTAGACTTAAAACTCGAGCAACATCCACTTCTGTCTTCTCGTGTATTTTTAAGTGACGTGTAAATTTGGTCTGCATTTTGCCACAGATATAGCAGTACGTTTTATTCCTGAGAGAGGAGGATGCGTTGTTGGATGCGTCTTGGCTATCTGCTTCATCACTACCTTTAACTCTGTCTTCTACATCAATACCAGCATCACCATCACCATCTTCAGCCTGAAATCCATCACTATCACCATCTTCAGCCTGAACTCCTGACAGTTCAAGTTGATTTGGGCTGTCTGCAACTTCAGGAAATCGTTCCCTCTCTTCTATGTGGCCATCTTGGTAGTGCTTTCTCTTTTTTGATGACGACTTGCTGCTGGAAACCTCCTCATTCTGTATTTCCACATGTTGAATCACACTTCCGGGCTCTGGTCCGTCTTCCCATGAGTCATCAGAATCCAGCAAATATTCCTCTCCTGATGATGCCACCTCACTTTCTTCTTCAGAAGCCTGATAATAATAATAATAATGGTTGCTATTGTGCATACTTGGGAAGGAATATTGCTGAGAATAATTCCATGAAAACACTTACCACTGGAGTGATGCTCTTGATGTGTTATAACAGCTTTTGTGCCAGGCCTGGAAGCAAACTAGGAAGAAACAAACAGAAAAACTGGCTGAAGATGGTGATTCTGACATGTTTGTTAAGGTAGTGATGAAGCTGAATGCCAAGACACATCCAACACATTATCCTCTCTCAGAAATAAAACACACTGCTATATTTGTGGCAAAATGCAGACCAAATTTACACGTCACTCAAAAAAGAAAAGAAAATAAAGACAGAAGTGGATGTTGCTCGAGTTTTAAGTCTACCATAGCCTTATCAAGCTACGCAGCAAGGGAAACCACATCCACATTGTCCACAACCAAGAGGTTTTAGCAAGTGAATCTGGGATGTGGAAAGTTTATAATCCAAAAAGATTATGTGCCTTGTATTATTATATCTCATAAGGGATCTGCAGTGACACACTCAGAAATGTGCTTCAAAACCTAAGGTCTGTCCAAAGACTGGAAGAACAAGGATCTCGTCCTTGGTTGCTATGTCTGAGTCAGCCAAAGGAGTTTGGAAGGATGATGAACTAACTGCTATGGTGCGCAATGACTTCAGTATTCTGCAGCTTGCTCAGTCTTTCTTTAACAAACATGGGCATGATGTCAACAAGTTTGACTATATTCGACAGAAACTCCGAAATTGGAAAACTTTTGCTGTCCCTGCAGAAAGACTTAGCAATACACACTCTTGGGGATGCTGTAAAACCGGCTCATTTTCATGAGGTTATTCAGGCCGTCAAGTTGGTGTCGGGATTTGATGAAAAGACACAAAGCTACAAAATTCACGCCCCCCCCCCCCCCCCCCCACCCCACACACACACCAAAAACTAGCAAAAAAACAAGAACTCACCTTTGCACCTCTCACCAGTCCATTTAATTGGAGCAAAGGGTCCTTGACACCTGGCACATTTCTCAAGACTTGGTAATTCTTCAGAGACCACGTCATGTTCACAGTCCTAAAGAGAGAGTGCGAGAGCGCAATAGTATTAACATATGTCACAATCAATGAGACTTCACACTTCAAAAGAAAGAACTCAAAGTCCTTCTAATACATTTACCTGACAAATTGAGTATTACACAGGCCCTGTGTATCTAGACACACATGTATTAGAAGTATAATGTAAAATTTATATTCAGACAGTAAATATAGATCAATTTACCCGTTCAGTGTTGTCCTCTATGTCCTGAATGTCCACACCGGCAGGCTGGCCACCGGGAATCTGAAAGGTGAAAGGACAATCACTTAAGATTTCACAGTTCAAATACAGAGCCTAAAGTCCTTCTAATCCATTTACCTGACAAATGGAGTATTACACAGGACATGTTGTCTAGACACCTCTTGTTATTACTTTGACATTATTCTTCTAAACACAAACAGAACATTGAGATCAATTTACCTGTTCAGTGTCGTCCTCCATGTCCTGAATGTCCACACCGGCAGGCTGGCCATCAGGAATCTGAAAGGTGAAAGGACAATCACTTAAAACTTCACGCTTAAATTACAGAGTCTTAAGTCCTTCTAATCAGTGTACCTGACAAATAGAGTATTACACAGGACCTGTGTATCTAGACATGCATGTATTCTAAGTATAATGTAAAAGTTATATTAAAACAGTAAATGGAGATCAATTTACCTGTTCAGTGTCGTCTTTTACATCCACACCAGAAGGCTGGCCAACAAAGATCTAAAGAAAAAAGGACAATCACTTAGAGTTCACACTAAAGCTCAACGTCCATATAATCAGTGTACCTGAAAAAAAAAAAAGATTACACAGGACATGTTGGGTAAACCAGGGGTTTCCAAAAGGTACCCCTTGGGGGTAAGAATGTTTTCCAGGTACCCCTTACCCTCGCAACACCAATATTTGACACCAGTCAAGGACCCCAAGATTGACACTCATTAGCCTGCAGAACCCCCATTAGAAAATATATGCCAAGGACCCCCAAAAGAGAAGATTTTAACGGCTCTAACAGTGATTTTCAATCATTTTCATTTCAAAAAACCCAGTTTGACACACATTTGGTTATGGAATCCCTGTTTAATGGCATTTCTATCCCTGGGACCCACAATTTATATTGTCAATTCAATGTTATTTTGACTCTCAGAGTTACAGAACCATAAGGTCCATTCGGTTCCTAATCATCGTTTAGCTGGGTACCCCCTGGAACTCTGTCAGGTACCCCTAGGGGTCCCCAGACCCCACTTTGGGAACCACTGGTCTAGACACCTCTTGTTATTACTTTGACATTATTCTTCTAAACACAAACAGAACATTGAGATCAATTTACCTGTTCAGTGTCGTCCTCGATGTCCTGAATGTCCACACCGGCAGGCTGGCCATCAGGAATCTGAAAGGTGAAAGGACAATCACTTAAAACTTCACGCTTAAATTACAGAGTCTTAAGTCCTTCTAATCGGTGTACCTGACAAATAGAGTATTACACAGGACCTGTGTATCTAGACATGCATGTATTCTAAGTATAATGTAAAAGTTATATTAAAACAGTAAATGGAGATCAATTTACCTGTTCAGTGTCGTCTTTTACATCCACACCAGAAGGCTGGCTAACAAAGATCTAAAGAAAAAAGGACAATCACTTAGAGTTCACACTAAAGCTCAACGTCCATATAATCCGTGTACCTGAAAAAAAAAAGATTACACAGGACATGTTGGGTAAACCAGGGGTTTCCAAAAGGTACCCCTTGGGGGTAAGAATGTTTTCCAGGTACCCCTTACCCTCGCAACACCAATATTTGACACCAGTCAAGGACCCCAAGATTGACACTCATTAGCCTGCAGACCCCCATTAGAAAATATATGCCAAGGACCCCCAAAAGAGAAGATTTTAACGGCTCTAACAGTGATTTTCAATCATTTTCATTTCAAAAACCCCAGTTTGACACGCATTTGGTTATGGAATCCCTGTTTAATGGCATTTCTATCCCTGGGACCCACAATTTATATTGTCAATTCAATGTTATTTTGACTCTCAGAGTTACAGAATCATAAGGTCCATTTGGTTCCTAATCATCGTTTAGCTGGGTACCCCCTGGAACTCTGTCAGGTACCCCTAGGGGTCCCCAGACCCCACTTTGGGAACCACTGGTCTAGACACCTCTTGTTATTACTTTGACATTATTCTTCTAAACACAAACAGAACATCGAGATCAATTTACCTGTTCAGTGTCGTCCTCGATGTCCTGAATGTCCACACCGGCAGGCTGGCCATCAGGAATCTGAAAGGTGAAAGGACAATCACTTAAAACTTCACGCTTAAATTACAGAGTCTTAAGTCCCTCTAATCGGTGTACCTGACAAATAGAGTATTACACAGGACCTGTGTATCTAGACATGCATGTATTCTAAGTATAATGTAAAAGTTATATTAAAACAGTAAATGGAGATCAATTTACCTGTTCAGTGTTGTCCTCTATGTCCTGAATGTCCACACCGGCAGGCTGGCCACCGGGAATCTGAAAGGTGAAAGGACAATCACTTAAGATTTCACACTTCAAATACAGAGCCTAAAGTCCTTCTAATCCGTTTAGTATTACACAGGACATGTTGTCTAGACACCTCTTGTTATAACTTACTTTGACATTATTCTTCTAAATACAAACAGAACATCGAGATCAAATTACTCGCAGGCTGGCCAGGCAGCCCTTCAGATATCTAAAAGGGAAGGTAGGCTAAATATAACTTAAATAACTTATACATTATTCTTCTATAAACAAAATGACAGTGTGTGCCACTATTGGCTACTTGAAAGTCAGGTTCCATTTCTAAATACCTTGCTTCTCCATGGCCAGTCAGAATCACCATAATTGTACATGATTTCTTCTCCTGGATGGATGTCCCTGAGCGCAAACAAACATAGATGGGGACTGCCATCCACTTTTATCATCTTCATTTTGCAGTTTGGGTTGATGTGGTCATCATTAATTAGTCTCCCTAGTGAACCATCGTCCCTGGCAGCATCAACACTGAAATTTCAAGAATAAAATTACAATCATAATTATTAAGGTACAGGATCAAGTACTAGTAGTGTTAGCATGTTTCAAAAATATTCATCTTCCTTCCTTCCTTTTTTTTTTTTTTTTTTTTTAGGAAAGACACCTAAGTTATTTACTCACCACAACTGTTGTCCATTAAAATGGAAGTCAAACATGAAGACCTTTAGTGCATCATGATACAATCTCACTCTGTTTTCTCGTTCCTTTTTTTTTAGGATTTCCCCTCTGTACTCAATAAGGAAGTCCCCTTTTTGAAATTCTCTGCAGCTGAACACACCACGACCTAAAAGAACACAAGATGAGCCAGGAAAAGTGATGAGTGATTTAACAGTCAGAATATAGGGATGGATCTAACAGTTAACAGCATATAAAAAAAGGAAAAAAAATGGGCTAACATTGCCTGGTTTCCAATAAAGTGTTTGTCAGTCTCTTTAAGTCAGCGCTCCCCAACCTTGCAGCGCAGATAGGTTTAATATTTTCACAGAACGGTCAGGGTTATTCTGCTGTGACTTTAATTCATAACACCGGCAGAGTTGTTGGGCCCTATTTTGAGCCTCTTAAAATCAGTGTTAAGTGCGAAGTGCTACCAAAATAGCAGATCTACAAGCTCATATGGCGCCACTCGGTGGTGCCATAATTGGTTACGCATTTGTCGGGCTTAGGGCAGGGCCGGGCTTGTTTTTTTATTATTTTGGTTATAGAGGGCAAGAACAATGTTTTAAGCCACATTTGTCAAACAAAACTATTGGGGAGATGTATATTTATCTGTCTGGAGCCTGTAGGAGAAATACCACACAGATCTACAAGCTCACAATACATTTTTCACCATGCAGCAATGCCTGGAAATAGAGTTACTCATTCTTTTTGTGCGGCCCGGTACCAAATGACCCACGGACTGGTACTCATTTCCAAGACTTTTCAAGCGTCCCACATATTGAGACCATGTCCCACATTGTGACTGGCATCTATGTTCAAATGCCCATAATAGTTGTATTTCTGTAGTAAAACTCTCTTACGGTCTCTTTTCCCTGCTAAATGTGTTTTAAGTCTGTTAAAATAACACAATAAATATTCCCCTATAAGCTAAAAGCAGGGGTGGGCTACTTTGAATGAAGGGGGCCACTATAGTTCCACACTGCATGTACTGTCGTATCAAAAATAGCCGATCTACAAGCTCGAATTGCGTCGCACCACGTCACATTTTGAGCTTGTAGATCAGCTATTTTTGCTATATTTGAATTTCCCCACTTGTCCCACACATACAATACTGTTCATTACTACAATAATGAACAGTTTGGATCTGGTCACCCTACTTACATTACAGAAACAAGTTTTCACATAAAAATCCTTTAGCAACTCACCTTTGAGTGAATTTATATATTTGGCCTCAAATCCAATCTTGTCTTTGCCCGAGGCGGCAAAATACGCAGCATCTTGCTTGGGATTTCTTCTCGCTCTTTGTGGCCTTGGTGCCGCCATCTCCTGCAAAGACCAAATGTTAAAAACTTAGGGGATAAATAGTCTTTTAGTCTTCTGAAATTGTTTCGTCTTGTATAGTCAACTAAATAGTATTCAGTATTTGGTCTTATTCTTAGGGTTTGTTTAGGAAGGCGGCGTGTGATAAAATACCAAATATATACTGAATCAAGCAACAGCCGATTCAGCCGATCTGAGTCAACCAACAGCCGATCTAAATGCTCAGAATGCCTCACAACACTTCTCAACGTGAGGTGTTGTGAGCATGTAGATCTGCTATTTTCACAACAGAACCGTGTTATGCCACATGTAATGTCTCAACTCTTAGTTGTCCACTACAACCCCAACACAATAAATGGAGCCTTTGCCTCATCATAATACCTCACCCCTGTGACCCGACTACGGATAAGCGGTTGAAGATGGATCTTTGTATAATATCTCACAGACACCAGCAACTGAGCAACAATGGTGTCAGTGGACTGGACTCATCCATTCCTAGTAAAATTAATAGTTAAATTATTACAAAATGCATTGCTGCATTTTGTATTCCATCATAAAGAAGCTGTTTGGACTAAATCACCAGCCAGTAACAGTGGGCTACATTGGTTGCAGTGGAATCTGACATTGGGATTTGCTTTATTTAAGCTGTCACTCGCTCTTTTTCTTTGCCTTGAAACATGGTATCCACTGTCCATCAGTTCATTCTTTTATATTTCTACATCAGAGAATGACTTGTGCTTACCCAGAACACACGGCACTTTTTGAACACTGAGCTTTGATTCATTTTCCCATACTTCATTGAGCCTCCGATTTTCACTGTCAAAACTTCCTCTTACTAGCCTACTATTGAACTGTAACATGCCAATTGTGAGTCATTTATACTACTGATGACAGCTGCAGATACTGTACCGCGGGACAGCAACCCGCGCAGCTTGAACGTCTTTCTGATTGTGTGCTAAAGCTAGCCATGGCCCAGTATTACCAGTGAGATTCTCTCACTGACTGCCCTGCCAGGCACTACTCCGCTGCGCTGCAGCAAACAATCCAGTGCCGTGCGGGGGTTTACAACTCTCCGAAAATGAACAAAACCACGTAACTTGTCGCCAAAACAAATCCTTCTATACCTTGGTAAAAGTCTATTCTCGAACATGGGAAGCGTCTCAGGTTCACAGCGTCTCTCTAAAATGCAATTTGCCATTTTAATAAAGCAATGTACCGGGGAAAGTCATTTTTCTACAACGGCACATAGGGGGTTGTACATGCTTCAATCTGGTTGGATTAATGTTATTGAATGATTAAAATAGTGCATCTAGAGAGACGCTGGGGGCCTGATACCAGTGGCGTGCACAGACAATTTGAGGGGCAGGTGCTCAAGTGAAACAAAAGGGCACCTTGTGTGGCGCGTGCGGAACCACCAGCTGCAGCGAGCTGCCTCTTAGTATGAGATAGTATTTAATACAGACACATCTTAACTGACTAAACCAGTGGTCTAGAGACCACCAGTGATCCTTAAGGGGGTTCCAGGTGGTCCCCAGCTAAATGATGAGTCATGGAGACTTGATAACCAAATGGATCAGACCATTATTAATCTTTAACTGTTACAAATAAAAACAAATATTATACTCAAGTCTCAATAGCATTACTTTAGTAGTTATACTCCCTGCACTCTGCAGCATTACTTAATTGACACAACTAGACAATGTAGAATTATTTTGTATCATCCAGTGTTGTTTTCGTCGAATAAAACTAAGACGAAAAGTGTTCGTCGACTACCTTTTTTCACTGGAGAAAACTAAATGGAAACTAAATGAAAACCAAGCTGTGATGACAAAAACTAAGACTAAATATACTGACGATTTCGTCAACAAATAAAAACTAGACTAAAATGTTAGGAAGGGACGAGAGATCCAGTATAAATAGAAACAAGTAATTTTACTCTTTGTGTCATGCTGAAAATAGCTGATCTACAAGCCCACAACGCGTCGCGTTGTGGGCTTGTAGATCAGCTATTTTCAGCAAGTGTAAAATCAGTCATTACAACAGTATCAAGGCCTACAAAATACATTTTAGTCGACTAAATCTACGGTTGATTTAGTCGACTAAAATGTGATGACATTTAGTCGACTAAAACTAGACTAACACTAACACATTCCAGATGACTAAAATGTGACTAAGACTAAATGAAAACTATTCAGAAGACTATGACTAAAACTAAAATTTGCTGCCAAAAACAACACTGGTATCATCAATAGTACAGCATGGAATTGTACACACACGTTTATTTTTCAATCTGAGGTGTTCTGTCTGTTGCTCAAATGTTGAATAATGGTTGTGGACCTTGATGATAAAATGGTTGAAAACCACTAGGATAAATAATGTATTCATCTACAGTATTGCAACAAACAAGTGCCGTACAATACAACATATTTAACTCAAATATTTGTTTCTGGGGGTCCCTGGAACAACATATTTTCAGATGGGGGTGGACAGCCAATTACATGTACCTTTTGGGGTCCTTGATACAATAGTTTGAGGACCACTGGATAAAAACATAGCCAAGTTTTTCAGAAAACTGTTATGATTTAGAAGACATTTATTTACTGATTTAGAACAGTGTCCACTCTTCTGGTTTAAATTCATATTTACATACTACTAGCCTAAGCAACAAAATCAACCTGCTTACAGCTTATTTAACATACCATGTTAGCCTCTAGAGTAGCTGCAATAAACAAGGAATTGGCGAGAGGGAGATGTGTAGCCTATCGTGTTAGTTTGGCACAGTGACACAGAGAGACAGACAGGCAGGTACCCTGCACCGTCTTACACTACAGGGGCAGCATGTGTTCCATGCGTTTTATTTATCGTTACCTGGCTGGTTGTTGTGGTCGCGAGTACAACCGTCACTTTTTTGGACCTGGTCCGTCATCCGCGAGAAGGAAGAAGTCAGTTGAACTGACTCCACTCGAACATGAAATGATTATTCATTTACGCGACGCGACGGTATGATGAAGGCAGAACTAGAAGCCTTTCTGCTGTGTGGAGCATTGCACGCAGCGCGCGTTCACGTTCATTGAAAGAGAGTGCACCGTAGACTGCACAGCAGAGCACGTGTGTGGTGGATGATGTGACGAGTCTAACAGTATCCACACAACATACATTTTATAAATAAATATTTTAGAAGCTCTTAATCCAGAATTGATTGAAATCACCATTGGCCACATATACACACGTACAAATAATACAAAACAAGAACAAAGTGTACAACTTTGTACACTTTCCAAAAGGGCACAGGGCCATGGGGGGTGTCAATCTGTGCACGGCTGCACGCCACTGCCTGATACGCTTCCCAGCTTCGAGAATTAACGTTTACCAAGGTCTAGATTAAGGATTTGTTTCGTTGGGTAGTTACGTGGTTTTGTTTATTTTCGGGGAATTGTAAACGCTCGCATGGCACTGGAACGTTTGGTACAGAGCAGCGGAGTTGTGCCTGGCAGGCCGTCAGTGAGAAAATCTCGCTGTAAACACTGGACCAGGGCTAATTCAGAGCGAGAATTCAACTTTTCTCCCCTCAAACATAGACTTATTTTCTATAATTTGTCCAGGGTCCACAGAGGTGTGCCAGTTGATGAACACTGGCCTACACTAAAATAAGTATGTTTGCCTGTCTGTCTGGCTGGCTGGCTGGCTGGCTGGCCGACTGGCCGACTAACTATTAAATCTGCTGATAGTCATTTTAATCACTTCAAATAACATCCCCATCAAAAACAAAATACAATTTAAAATACAGCTGTATGTGAAATTGGCCTCTAACCTCATTTCTCCAGTCGAGTTTCTCACCTTCAGTAGCCACGCTGCCTTCCACTCTGGAACTCACGGAACTTCTACAGAGAGTGAGTGAGTGCATGGGGGATGGGTGGCTAGCACAGCACACTGAGCACAGGTGCTCTAAATAATAACTGATTAGCTGAGCGGCCTGAAGTGAAGCTTCAGCACAAACTGTGGAACTGGAACAAAAAAAACCAAACATCTTTACCTTGCAATGCTGTACTGTGCCAGGATGACAACAAATCTTTAAAAAAATATTATTTATTTCACTGTAAATTGGACAAATGGTGAATAATTAGTTTAATTTGTTGTAGACTATATCTTGGTAAGAGGAGTGCTATTATTATATGTTTTATATATATATATATATATATATATATATATATATATATATATATATATATATATATATATATATATATATATATATATATCCTCTTACCAAGATATAGTCTACAACAAATTGAACTAATTATTCACCATTTGTCCAATTTACAGTGAATATTTCGATAAAGTTTTTTTTTAACTGATTCTTGTAGCTTGGGGTCACCTCTTAAGGATTCAAGAGAGTGCCCAGTGATGTCCCATGGGGATTTTTTTGTCATTAACCCCTTAATGCCTGAAACATAAAAAAACGCCCTAAATACAGTTGTATGGTATTTCATGCAAAATGCATGATTCTAAATGCTTGATCTAAATGTGTATGGTGACTATGGGTGCCTTGGCAGGTTTGGATGGAGTGTGCTATGCTACAGTAGAGTGTAAGCGTAACACTGTAATAGTTCAGGTGACCAGATCTTTGCGTGGGACAGTCCCTCATTTCCATGACTTTTCAAGCGTCCCACATATTGAGATCCTGTCCCACATTGTGACTGATCAGTGTTCAAATGCCTCTAAGTTAGTTAATAAATACATCGCATGGATGCAGCTGGGACGTATCCTCAGTGATGTATCCTGAGGTCACCGGGGTTTCGGGCCTTCCGACATCATACTCCTCACTCAGGCGGCCCAGCCGGGGTTGATCAAGTCCCGACTTACGTCCCAGTAGCTACCCTCAATCAGTCCCATTAGGGAAAGACCCAAGGCCACACAATCCATCGCTCCAGAACTACTCTGCTGGCACTGGGAGGTGGTGACTGGCGCATGGAAGGACTAGGCTCTGTGGTTTGACTCCTGACCGGACCCCTCCTACGTCTCACCAGGTCCACTCCTGCTCTCACCAGGTGGGCCATGGGACCTGTGCGTTGCGCCAGTGTCCCAGCACCAGGCATTGCATTCAGAAGCGGTGGACTATAATGGCCCTCCTAAAGGCCTCATAAAGGGTTTGTGGGCTTCCTCCTCACGGAGGACACAGGCTGGGGCGCTAACCCATACTGCTCACCCGGGGTGCCGTCTACATTCCGGCTGTCACCCGTCTCTCCGGTGGTCACCAATCTATACCTGGTTGTCACGTAGTCTATTCCTATTAGTCACTATAAATAGAAAATAATAAGTTAATAAATACATCGCATGGATGCAGCTGGGACGTATCCTCAGTGATGTATCCTGAGGTCACCGGGGTTTCGGGCCTTCCGACATCATACCCCTCACTCAGGCGGCCCAGCCGGGGTTGATCAAGTCCCGACTTACGTCCCAGTAGCTACCCTCAATCAGTCCCATTAGGGAAAATAGGTATAGTCCCCTAATAGTCTGTCATTGTCTCTTTTTCCTGTTAGATGTGTTTTTAAGTCTGTTAAAATAACATGAGAAATATTCCCCAATAGGCTTAAGCAGGGGTGGGCAACTTTGAAGATGGAGAGGGCCACTATATTTCAACACTCACTCCAGGAGGCCACATTGCATGTACTGCTGTATCAAAAATAGCCGATATACAAACTCAAAACATGCCACACCGCGACGCGTTTTGAGCTTGTTGATCGGCCATTTTTGCTATATTTTAATTTCCCCACTTGCAATACTTCTGTCCCTCAAATAAACAGATTGGATCTGCTCACCTTACTATTAGTGTAAGAAGCTAAGGATTTTGTGTATGTACAGTAAATGCGGGTGGGTGTTGTGCTACAGGCCTATCTTGAGCATTCTACACTAAAACATTGACAGGATATGCATTTTGGATTATTCGGGCAGGTAGGTTGGGCTCAGTGACCTATTACATCCATCTTTTTTCCATCCAAAGTTCTCTGGGTCCCATGCTGGTGGAAGATTCGACATTTCGCCACAAAGCTGCTTGAAAGTGGGCCCTCTAAACTCAATGAATGATTCCTTTGTTGGTGGTAGCGCAGCAGGGTTTGGAGCAGATGCATGTCCTTTCCCATTATTTTTCTGTTTGACATGTTGCTGCTCACATGTATGCCAACAGTCTGAGATGAAGGAAGTGGCTTGTTCGATGCTGGAATGGTGCGTCCATGTTTCCTATAACCGACTTTCAGGCCTTTTCCCAAACCATAGTATGACACTACTGTGTCACATCTCGATTTGGCATGGGCTGGCAAAATGTTCTTGCCATTGTTGAGTTGATGTCCACTATTGCCCTATCCTAGCTTGGAGGTTCCATACAAGAGATACATCCAGTCCCGCCAGTTGATAATGGTGAAGGAGTAGGACAAACACATCTGTGTCATCTGAAACAACAGAGACTTTTCTCTTGCACACACCAGAAACAAAGTACTGCCGAAGCAGACAACCTGCAACACTCCAGGTTAGGACAAAATACTCCCAGGTGCAAGGCTAGAAGATAACAATTGAAATGATGAAAGTGCCAGCACTCATAAAATGTCTTTTTTCACATGATTTTATTTACCTCTGACGAGAGTGGACAACATACGCGTTTCGGCCTGGTTGGCCTTCCTGAGCGATGTCAAACATGTGAAAAGGGACATTTTACGAGTGCTGGCACATTCTTCATTTCTAGCACACACCAAGATGTGTTGGTCAATGATTGTCTCTGCTTCTTCCTGCTGGTTGTATAGATCATATCAGGTCCTTCTCTCTTCCATCCTGATCTCAATGGCACTGGCATAAGTGCCAAGGCACATGCGCCAAGTCTCAATGGCACAAGGCACTTCGGCTATACCGGCTATAGGAAACATGGATGCACCATTCCAGCAAATCAAACTACTAGTTTGAGGGGAAAAGAATAGGAAAGGACATGCATCTGCTCCAAACCTAGCTACGCTACCACCAATGAACCTGGCACCTGCCTGAAGAATGCAAGCCTGCCCCAGACTATATTGTAGAAATTATAAAATGTGGCTGCAAGTGTGCAAACCCATGTAACTCCAAAAAGTGTAAAGTACATGGTTTGCCATGTACTTTACATGTCCTGTCAATGTTTTGTTGTAGAATGCTCAAGAGGCCTTTAGCACATTATACACCTACCCCCATTTACATGCACAAGCTCCTTAGCTTCTTTATGATGAATTGTACATGGTGGTCCTTATTGTAAACAAGTGTAATGCTTTATGGTATCGTCCACAATTAACAGTTTTGTATTGAGTTGTACTCAAATGTGCTGTAATTCTCCAAATATGTTAATAAATTCATCAATCAATCAAACTTACACTATTACATATGTATTTTGCATGAAATGCCATAAAACTATTAATATTTTGGGCTGTTTTTTAATGTTTCAGGCTTTAACAAAAAATGCCCAAGGGATATCACTGGGCTCTCTCTTGAATCCTTAAAAGGTGACCCCAAGCTACAAGGATCAGTTAAAAAAAAAAAAAAAAAAAAAAAAAAAAAAAAAAACGGCTCCCAGACCATATCCTGATAAGCCCGATTTCAGTGACAATTTGTAGCTGAATATTGCCTGAGTGTACAGGGACTGTAATGCAATTAACCAGAGGCAGCAGGAGTGTATCAGGGTTATAGAGCAGTCTGGGAAAAATCTGTCAAAGTTTTCACATGTTATTACAATGGGCTGGATTCATCAAGCCATATTACAATCGTTTTTCTTTTTATCGTACCTGCATTTCCTACAATTTCTACGTAGGAGGCCAGATTCATCAATGTTATTTTGTCAGGGATTTATGGGAAATCCCAGCGCCGAGGCTGACATACCAGGGCACAAAGCTTGCATATTTCGATTATTCATGCAAAATCAAATTCAATAGTGCCAAACATCAAACATACATAATATACATATTTTCTTATTTAAAATAAAATAATCTGTCAAACAATGTATTGCTTGCTCAGCATGCATAATATAGAGATGATGCAATTCCACAACATGTTACAAGTGTCGGCCGACTCATCCAAAGTTTCATGTATCCTATAATTATGAAAATCATACCTTAATGTCGCGCTGCAGTAGCGCCTCCACAACGCACCGGTAGACTATTTTAATAATTATAATAGCCGAACCTGCTGTACATCATTGATCACATGTGTGCCACACACATAGCCTAAGAAGTCTTACTTACCATCTGATGAGAAAACAATGGATGACATTCCAACGTAGGATAGCCGTGGGCTATTAATCCAAAAAAAGAACGCTTCTGCCTCACCTTCCCGGATCCAACGAAGGGTTAACCTATTATTTGGTAGGTGATGATGACTTTTTTCCCTTTGTTCTCCTCACAGGGGAGAGGGTTGAAGTCCTTATATGGACATAACACTATAATAACGAGCACTATCAGGACATAGACCCATGTTGAGATTATTTGATATAAATGCAATCACTTCCTATACCTTCAAAATGATTTTATGGGATTGTCGGGACACATAATTGTAGCCTTATTGAGACCACAGCAGCACGTCCAAGTTTGATGATTCTTTCCTGTTGCTGTATGATGTGAAATGGGCGTACCAAGAGCTGGCTACAAAGTGCTGAGTCAGGCTTCATCTATAGTAGTGTCCGCTCCTACCATAAGTAGTAGCAGCGCTTGTGATTTTACACTCAACTGGCAGCCGGCCAGATTCATCATGACATACACCTGTGACCCGCACAAAATGGGATGTACGCACAGCTTGGTGAATCTCATATCAGTTTTAGTTAACAGAAATTTACTTCGGTTCAGTCACTTTATTTACCCTTTATTTACAGCCAGATTGATTAATCCAGCCTATTGACTTTATGCTGCAGGGTAGCTGAACCTATAACACCAGTATGATGCCCTAAGGGTGAGAGGCATGGTCATGCTGACACAACAGAGACCGACACTTTGTAAATAGTTACCTTACCAATTAACTGATATAATATTGCTGAAAAGCTATATGTGATGCATATGTTAGTTATCTACAGTAAAAGTTGTGTTAAAGGTGTAACAACCATGACAGGTTTTGGAAACTACATTCTGTGTTAAAATGTTACACACATAAGTGCTTTGACAGGAACATGAAATATCAGGACATAGTAATAATTAGCAGGACCTTCCGGGTAGCCAGCCAATCAGAAGCTCAGAAAAAATACACTGTGTGAATATTCATGAGGTCCTGCTATACCATGAACCCCACCATAGGGGGCGCCATGGTAATACAAAGAATACACAGAAAGTGGGTCTATGTGTACTAACAGGTCTTCCCCGTTTCTTTTGCATATTTAGGCTCTATATAGCCATAGGAACAACTCTACATCTTCAGATTTTTTTCCATATTAGCAGGACACCGAGCCTGTCCTGCTATTTCAAAATGTCCTAGTGTGGTGTGTAAATTGGCGAAATGTCCTTCTAATACACATTGGCCAACACACACACACACACACACACACACACACACACACACACACACACACACACACACCTCTGCTAGTACATTTCTGTGATATGGTACAATAACCGACATATATATATATGTGGCCTGGTGCTAAATGATGGAACCGGACAGAGCAAAATTATTTTTATGGGTCTTAATTCCCCGACTGCACTCTGGGAGCACAGCATTAATTTTTGTGATTTTAAGGCTTTCAGGTTATCAGTAGTAACAAACAAAAAAAAAACATATTCTTTCTTGTTTCTGTTCTTAATGCACATCAGCAGTAAATCAACTCCAGTACTGCCGATAACTCAACCTAATGAACTCTTTTTTTTTTTTTTTTTTTAAAGATTTTTTTTGGGCTCTAGTGGCCCTTTATTGAGATGCAGACTGGAAAGGGGTAGAGAGAGAGAAGAGGGAAGACACGCAGCAAAGGTGCACGGGCTGGATTCGAACCCGCGACCGCTGCAGGAGGAGGACTGTAGCCTGAGTATATGAGCCGCCGCTTAACCCACTGCGCCACCGAGCGGCCCAACCTAATGAACTCTCACTACTAGCTGTAGGTATCTCTAGACAACAGTAGCTTACACTAAACATATCCAAGCAGTGTAGACTAAGGAAGGAAAATAAGGAAATAAAACATCTGTTAAACCAGGGGTTCTTAACCTTTCTGACCTTGGGGCCCAATTTTTTCAGTACAGAGTGGCCCGGGGCCCGTTAAATATTAACACTGTATAGCAGGGGTATTCAACTTTAAGAGGTCCATTTAGAGAAAATGTACTCAAGCGAAGGTCCAGAACATCACAATAAATATATATATATATATATATATATATATATATATATATATATATATATTCAAGTAACCTCATAGTTGTATCAACATCTGCATCTGACTGTTATATTAAAAAAGTACATACCGGTATTTGCCCATTAACATGTGTAACTTCAATTACACATATTTTTTTCTCTTAAAAATAAAATAGATTTTATTTTATTTTTCAAATGCTATCTTATTTTATTTCTTTACCAGCAGTTTGAATTTCCCCTTTTCTTTGTTAATTGTCTCAACACATTTTTATAATAAATGAATATAAACACATCTTAACAATTGAACAGTTTTGCAGTTTTTCTTTCTTCCCCTTATAATCTTATATGTCCCCACTTTCTGTCGTTCAGTGAGAGAAGTGAGCTCTAATTTCTCCTGCCAGGACTTTAAATCTGGGCTGGATGGTGTCAGGTTCTCATGAGAAGGTGCTCATTGATGAGCCTGGAACGATATTTAGTATTATTTAGCTTCTCATCTCTGTAAGAGTCAAGCTAATTACTTACTAAGTAACTTACTAAGTTTTATTTACATTAATAAGTTGTCAGGACTGCGCGTGTCGGATTTCATCCGAGCCTGATCAGCTGAGACGGCCGGGCAGAACCCGCAGCTCTCTGGCTGCGCTGCAGCCGTGTCACTTTCCGATGCTTTTGCGAGCCCGAACAACAGTCCAGCCCACACATCTACATGTACAGTCCTTCAGCAGTAACGACGGAGCCGCCCGAGCGGCACCGACCTCCCCGGCCGCGGGGACGCGTCGGGATGAATGAACACGCCGCGCTCGCTCGCTCTGGGCGCAGACCCAAGTAATCGATCCCTGATCCTGGCGGATCTAAACCTACTCTGTGCAAAATGAAGGATTTTCACTATAAATACACACCATTTCTCTTACTATTACACGTACAACTAGCTGAGGGTCTTCTTCTCCTCATTTGGTCGGGAGACTATGCAGTCCCGCGGCCCCCGCGGCCCACACGTACAAAACTGATTTTTTTTCGCGGCCCACTAGATGGCGCTCGCGGCCCAAGTGTGGGCCGCGGCCCTATGGTTAAGAATCACTGTGTTAAACCACACAACTCAAAATAACTTTACATTCCTGTGCATTATGTCACAGAGAAATACACATTATATTATTACAACAATTCTAAATGAGCTTGAAATAAAGGTTCATTAGTAAATCATGAACTCACTCTCTCACTCCGGTGTGCCACCTGCACGCCAAACACACGCACAGCAGGAAGTCAAACGGCACACGACAGCCTTTAATCTCCCCTATAAGTTTGACAGAAACATAAAATGTACAGTTGGTGTAGTGCTGGGCGGTATGACCAAAAATTTATATCACGGTATTTTTCAAAATTATATCGGTTTCACGGTATATCACTGTATTTTTTTTTTCATGCACAACTGGGTGTTAACCACATTTTCTAATGATTTGGAAAGGAATTGCTGCAGTAAATTGACTTAGAATGGCCTATTTTACTGTAATGAGAAAGAAATATTGTAGAAAAACATTAATGTCCACAGTAGTATAAATACAGATTTGCATGGCCTCACAAAATTATGCCGTTTACAATGAGATTATTTTTTTCAAGGTCCTGTTCTCATGTATTTTTTCAACTACACAAGCAATAAATCAGTCTGTTTTCAAGTAGATTTTCACTTGAAATAAGTAGGAAAATCTGCCAGTGGAACAAGATTTTTTTGCTTGTAATAAGAAGATAAATCTTGTCCCACTGGCAGATTTTCCTACTTATTTCAAGTGAAATTTCAAGGTGAAAATGGTCAAATAAGTTATTTTTCTGGTGATTACTCTAAATGTTGAAATAGCAGTAATACCACATTCATTGATGAAATGATGGAAAGGGGGGATGGCAGTTTTACAGGGGGGATGATTTGGACCGTTTTTATTTCAGGGGGGGATGATTTGGACCGTTTTTATTTCTGGGGGGAGGATGCCATCACATCACCCCTCACCCCCCCTCAAAGTACTGCTCAGAGGGAACTCAGAACTTCTTCATAAATAACTCAAAAATCCCAGCGGCGAAAGCTCCGCGTCGATTTAACGCGGAACCATAATCAGGCTTCACAGCGCGACTCACTGTGCGCCCGGCTCGTGCTCGGCGCCGCGCTCATATATTTAATAAATTTATAAAGCCCATATATTTATAAAACCTCACTTGGCCGAGCCCTAACGCTGGGGCCATGGTAAATTTAAGTTATACGCGGACACGCAGCACTGTTGACTTTTCCCTGCCGGCTCTGCTCACTGTTCAGTCGCTAAACTGTCCCCACACAAACAGTGATCAGCGGCGCTACGTTCCGCCGCGCTGCGCGGCGTTCCCAACGTTGTGTGCGCTACTCACCGGTATTACGGTATATGAAAAATTCATATAATAAGAAAAATAAACACCGGTATTCGGTATGAACCGGTATACCGCCCAGCACTAAGTTGGTGTGTAAAAATAAAATTTTTCATATGAACTTATCTTCCAGTGCACACTATCAGCACTTACGCTGCACTGCTGTTCAGTGTCGGGCCTCAGCTCGTCAACAGACACGTGCGCAATTCTTTGTGGATCTACAAGAATCAGCCAGAACACAAAATCATCATCCATTAACCTCAGTCTGTTAGTCTAATCACACTCCCATCTACCGCCACAGGTAACGATTTTCATATTTACTCTGTGTTATAAGGATATTTTCTTACCTAAATACACGCCTCGCAAAAGCTTTCCGCGACTGCAGCCTCGTGTGTAAACTCTCGCGAGACACTGGTCACTGGGCCCTCTATGGAAGAGTTACCGTTAGCTTAGCTGAGGAGCTAAAGAAGCTAACTATAAACACTGACAAAATTAACCAATTTAGCACATCAAAGTGAGAGCAATGCAATCGCCTCTTCCTTAAATCTAGTCAGACATACTATCATGATAGCTGTGTCATTGAATTATGTTATTTTTACAGATTTACTGTAACGCTGTGCTTCGGGTACCTACCGTGAAAACGATCGTCTCTCACTGGCGCTGTGCTTTCGTCACAGTCAGTATTTATGCGCTGAGGACCAGTGGGCCAACCAATGGGCTTTCACAATACCTCAGTAAACTAAAAGGTGATTGGCTGTGATTTTCAACCACAAAACTCTGTTACACTAGCTAGCTATTCTGGTTGATTTGTGACCCTTAAACAACAACCATTATAATTATATTCATTAATTCACTTTAAAAACCCCATATTTTACATTTCTGTCTATATTGTTCATTTCTGTTTATACATTTTATCTGTCATCTGTCATCCTACGTCACTTTTTGTAAAGATTCATATTCGGCACTTTTGAATCCTCATATTGTACATTTCTGTTTATTCTGTTTATACATTTTACTTTTATTCTATCTCTTATTTTATCTCCATATACTTGTTTGCTTTTATATTTTTATTTTTTTTATTTTTATTTTTACTTTACTGTATTGCACCAATCACCACAACAAATTCCTTGTGTCAACAAACTTGGCAATAAACCCCATTTCTGATTCTGATTAATACTGTTCTACATGTTGTTAATCATTTCTTCAATCATAAACAATACAATATATACATATACATTGTTTAATTGCATTGATTGCCTCAAAAGGTTGTGCAACAAAATATTAAGTTATGGGTATATCATTTTTGTCCAGCCCTATTTAATTAGTTTTTTTTTTTTTAATAATTATGTTAATCAACAATTCAAAAGTAATGGCTGATTTTGATTATTTAATTTTCAATATATTTTTATTTATTGTTACTTTTGGTTTCAAGTGATTTCAGTGAGAATTTAGGGGTTTTCCTTCTTTAACTGAGGAGTACCAACAATTTTGTCCACGTGTGCATTCTTCTTTAATCAAACAAATTTCTTGCACCTGTTTTAGACGTCTGCATGACGTCACAAAAAATTACCCAACCAGAGGTCAGATATTGAACTGCATATTGACGTCGTATGGACGTTCATATTTAGACGTCAAGGAATTGCACGTCGTATGGACGTTCATATTTAGACGTCAAGGAATTGCACGTCGTATGGACGTTCATATTTAGACGTCAAGGAATTGCACGTTGTATGGACGTTCATATTTAGACGTCAAGGAATTGCACGTCGTATGGACGTTCATATTTAGACGTCAAGGAATTGCACGTCGTATGGACGTTCATATTTAGACGTCAAGGAATTGCACGTCGTGTGGACGTTCATATTTAGACGTCAAGGAATTGCACGTCGTGTGGACGTTCATATTTAGACGTCAAGGAATTGCACGTCGTGTGGACGTTCATATCTAGACGTCAAGGAATTGCACGTCGTATGGACGTTCATATTTAGACGTCAAGGAATTGCACGTCGTATGGACGTCTAGAAATGGTCTTCGACGGACCGACCAAATATAGACCAGATCTGCATGTCACCTGGACCTCCAATGTTTGCTGGGTAGTCTTGGACCAGTGAACTCTATGCACCACTTTACACTGTACAACTCCATGGCGAGCACAGATAGACGAGGAGTGAACCCTACTTAGAGCCTGCTCCCAGGTGGCAGGATCTATATCCTCACCAAGTTCTACGGACCAGGCATTGTGAAAGGTGTCAGAGGCTACAGTCCGACTATTGAGTAGAGTACTGTACAATATTGAAATTGAGCCTTTGCGGCTGGGCTTAATATCCAATAGTGTATCAACAAGAGTAGAAGGATGAAGAGCAGGGAAGCCAGGAAAATTAATGCGAACAAAATCTCGGACTTGCAAATACCTAAAGAAATGGGTGCGACTCAAATTGAAAGCCTCAGTCAGCTGGTCGAAGGAAGCAAATGTGCCACTGATGTGAAGCTGTTTTAGTGAAACAATCCCTAGATCTTTCCAGATCAAAAAAGCTCTGTCAATAACAGATGGAGTGAACAGAGGGTTAGAATGAATTGGTGCCAAGACAGGTATTTCCTTAAGTCCAAAGTATCGCTTGAACTGGTTCCAGATTTTAAGGCAGTTTTTCACCACAATACTACTGGATATTTATGGGTGTTTCTGCAACTAGTCACTTTTGACTCTCCCAAATTAAAAAAATCAACCTTGATGAATTTTGATTTTAACCATCAGAGTCTGTAATACATACAGACAGGTACACAAAGTTGCATATAATCGTTAAGATTTTAATCTGGAACATGTTTATTTTTTATGGTTTTCATCACTTGTTCTTACAAATTGTCCTTACCGCAACATTAAAATAACATTCATTTTATACATTTTCCTTTTTTAATTTCTTTAAAATTTTAAAACATTTAAATTCATTTCATCAAGTTTTGTGCATCATTGTAAATACTGATATAAAAAAATTATACAAATTAGGGCATTTCATTGTTTTCTCTATGCCATGGAAAATTTAGGCAGTAACCTTAGATGTCAATTGTCTTCATACACACAAAAGATAAAATCTGTAGCTTATTTTGACAAACAGTCAGTCCGGAAAGTATTCAGAACGCTTCACTTTTCCCACATTCTTTTATGTTACAGCCTGTGAGGGACCAAGCAGTAAGACGCCAGAACACCAGGTGTGTAAAGTAAAGAGGCTTGGAGTTTATTTTACAAAATAACTTTAACTTAAAAAAATAAACCTCCAAAGTACAAAGATAGGAAAAAAACTCGGATCGAAAATAGGATCCTTTAAACCAAAATGAGGTCAAAGGAAACAAAGAGTAACTTAACATGAACTCAACATAACTGACCTGCCATTAGACACAAGAGGGGGGTTTATATACAAACAGGCTAGCCTACAAAGACACAAAAGGGGGGCAGGAATAAACAATTAACTCCATACCATAAATGAACACTAATAACAATAAAGAATAATTTAAATAACTAAATTATTTTCAAGTAAACTTATTTTTATTTAACAAAAACAAACCAAAAAGTCAAATATAATTAAATCTGGATCATTGCCGGTAGACTCCCCCCTCTGGCACACTCAGTTGGCCTCTTCCACTTCCTGCCTGCTCCAGGATAAAAGGCCAACTCAAGCAGCATCGCCCCCTTTGGCCAGGGGAGGACTCTCCAGATCCATGTCAGGAACAAAAAGTAAAGCAATTAACAAATAATATTAAATGACAGACTGTTAACTAAAATGCGTGCACTCAAATTAGCAACTACTGTAACTGTCAAATAATAAAATGTGCCATGTGAAAACAAAAGACTATGTGTACTGTCATTACTTGAAATGTTTGCATGTTAATAGTGAAACAAACAAAACTACAAAGAAAATTACCACCATTTTGTCTGTGGTGCGGCCTCCACACAGCCCTATTGATAATAGGAATGAATTAATTTTTTTTCTCAGAATTCTACACAAAATACCCCATAATGACAACATGAAAGAAGTTTTGTTATGATTTTTGTAAATTTATAAAAAATAAAAAAATAAATATCACCTGTGCATAAGTATTCAGAACGTTTGCCATGAAGCTCAAAATTGAGCTCTGGTTCATTCTGTTTCCACTGATCTCTCTCAAGTTGTTTCTACAGCTTAATCGGAGTCCACCTGTGGTGAATTCAGTTGATTGGACTTGATTTGGAAAGACACACACCTGTCTATATAAGCTCTCACAGTTGGCAGTGCATGTTGCAACACAAACCAAACATGAAGTCAAAAGAATTGTCTTCAGACCTCCGAAACAGGATTGTTTCGAGGCACAAATCTGGGGAAGGGTACAGAAACGTTTCTGCTGCTTTGAAGGTCCCAGTGAGCACTGTGGCCTGCATCATCCTTAAATGGAAGAAGTTTGGAACCACCAGGAATCTCCCTAGAGCTGGCCGCCCGCCTAAGCTGAGCAATCGGGGGAGAAGGGCCTTAGTCAGAGAGGTGACCAAGGACCCGACGGTCACTCTGTCAGAACTCCAGCGTTCCTCTGTGGAGAGAGGAGAAACTTCAAGAAGGACAACCATATCTGCAGCAATCCACCAATCAGGCTTGTATGGTAGAGTGGCCAGGCGCAAGCCCCTCCTTACTAAAAAGCACATGGCAGCCTGACTGGAGTTTGCCAAAAGGCACCTGGACCTCTCTGACCATGAGAAAAAAAAATCCTCTGGTCTGATGAGACAAAGATTGAACTATTTGGCATGAATTCCACGCGTCGTGTTTGGAGGAGACCAGGCACCGCTCATCACCTGGAGAACACCATCCCTACAGTGAAGCATGGTGGTGGCAGCATCATGCTGTGGGGGTGTTTTTCATCAGGATTGAGGGAAAGATGAATGCAGCCATGTACAGAGACATCTTGGATGAAAACCTGATCCAAAGTGCTGTTGACCTCAGACTAGGACGACCCTTCATCTTTCAGCAGGACAACGACCCAAAGCACACAGCCAAAATATCAAAGGAGTGGCTTCAGAACAACCATGTCAATGTCCTTGAGTGGCCCAGCCAGAGCCCAGACCTGAATCCCATCCAACATCTCTGGAGAGATCTGAAAATGGCTGTACACAGACGCTCCCCATCCAACCTGATGGAGCTTGAGGGGGTCTGTAAGGAAGAATGGGCAAAACTGCCCAAGAATAGGTGTGCCAAACTTGTAGCAACCTATTCAAAAAGACTTGAGGCTGTAATTGCTGCCAGAGGAGCTTCTACAAAGTATTAAGCAAACGTTATGAATACTTATGCTCATATGATTTCTTGTTATTTTTATTTTTAATACATTTACAAAAGTCGCATCAAAACTTCTTTCATGTTGTCATTATGGGGTGTTTTGTGTAGAATTCTGGGGGAAAAAAATGAATTTATTCCTATTATCAATAGGGCTGTAACATAAAAGAATGTGGGAAAAGTGAAGCGTTCTGAATACTTTCCGGACTGACTGTACATTGCAATTCTAATGTGTAAATCATCTCTACTCGTGTGTTAAAATATTTTTCGCCAATACAAATCATTATAATAATTAAAATAAAGCATTGCTGCGGTAATGACATCTTGTGTCGGTAAGGACACAATGTTAATGTTAAATGTTAATGTAACCTTAAGAACAGGCTACTGTAGAGAACGACAGTAACAGACAAAAACAGAATGTATTACATTTGTCTAACATAGAGGTATTGCAGTAAAGACAGTCAAACTGAGTTTCATGAGTCAAAAATATTATGGCCTAAAGTTGATTTGCCACAAACATTAATGCTAATACACTAACACAACCTCATAACACAAACGGCATCCCACCCACAACATTATATTTGTACCAAGTGAACAATTCTCATTTCAGCCTGAAGAGTAAACTCATTGGAACTTTGAGGCTTTTTGTACATGTAACTAATTAAAACGAGAACAGAGTTCCTTCCACACTGAGTCCGTAAGCATCATGTGTCTTGACGTCACTGGTTTTGGTTCTGGCACAAGTCCAACCACACTCATGTGTGTACCAGATCACATCATCATTCATTGGCCAATAAAACCTATTGACCCCAACCCTATGCATTGTTTTGACCAAAGCACAACTCTCTGTATCAACATCTTGAATGATGCCGGGATAAAGGTCATTGTCGTATAGAACGACACACCATTTACCGATCAGCTCCTTGTTGACATCAGAAATTAGTTGTATCGCCTTGGTTTCCTCCTGGAATGTTGGCAGATGCTGATGGAGGGCTCCCATGTTAGGTTCTGATGCAGGAGCAAAAGTGACACACTGTGGGCTGAAGCAGGTGCATGGATATGGGTTTCTGCAGAAGCAGCTCAGCACTCTCCACATGATTTGCCCAGAGACTGATGTGTGGATCTGATGGATCTTCATGGTGCCTTTAACTGTCTGCAGATCATCAATCAGGGATCTCTCAACCCCTGATATCTCCTCATCTGTGACATTAAACAGTGTCACAGATGACTTGACCTTTGACAGCTCCTCATACAATTTGGCCCCATTCTGTATGTCCATCCCCTTTGCCACTAGGGCATCCGCCGTGGCCTGCTTCAAGAAAATTCCATGTAACTTGTTTAAACCCCATCTTGAAGGGGTCTGTTGACAAGAGGAATAAGTTCTTCTTGGACCGATATTGCGTAGTTGGTCCGTCACTGACCATATGAAGTACTCGAGCGTTGGGGTTATTCTCCTGCAGATGGCGCAGAACAGGTGTGAGATGTGCCCATATGGCCGAAGGGTCATGGCGGAAAGAGGATGACAGAGTGCAATATGAAGATTGTGCTCCCTTGGTGTAGGCCACAACTGTGTGTAGGCTCACCTGTTGATGAGAATCCCCGAAGTGTACTTTCAGTTGCATATTTGCAGAGGTAGTTTTCTGCAAAATCAACATGCAGTAACACCTCGTCTTTGGTCAGATTCTCCTTAAGCTTTCTCAAAGTAGCATACTGGTGCTTCATGTTGTAAATATGCCGTCCTATTTTTGCCTGCAGCAAGGCGTAGAAGTCATCAATAAGAATTTGGAGAGTTCCATAAACCTTCTCCTTTGTTGTTAAATGAACAGTGAATTTCTCTGTCCCACCATCTTTGGACTTTTTCTCTTTCTCCTCCGCTTTCTGTTGCCACTGATGCCACCACGTCTGACTTCCCTCTTCAAATGGCAGAATTTGGAGTGCTTTCTTCCTGCACATGGAGCATTCCCTGTACATGCACTCTTTTGATGGAGAACAACACATGGATAGCATCAAGTCTTCAACCTTGCTTGTCTTCACTACACTTTGCTGGAATAGCCTGACTGCCATGAATTGTGCATTTTCACATAGCTTACAGAGACATGTTTCCCTGTCTTTGACTGATGGATGTACAACCCAAAAAGGTTTTCTCTTGCAAAACTCACTATAGGAGATTTTGATTTTCTGATTCTCTGAAGAGAATCAGAGAGTAGGCGCCTCTGTTTTTTCAGTTGCTTCCTAGTTATTGTGTCCCGTTTTCCTGTGGTGGCCTTGCTGTTGTCATCCGTTTCAAGAAAATCTGACACAGTTATTTCATCGGCATTGGTGATCACATTTGATTGTTTTTTCCTGTGATAATCCAGGGAGTTTGGCCTTTTTCGGTTTGCTCTCATCTTTTGTGAGAAACTGAACTCTTGATGTGCATATTTTCCAAGCCGATATTTCTTGATAATTTTTCCTGCAATCACTTTTGAAAGGATCTGCTTCTCCTTGGGGTTGGTCAATGACTTGCTGCTCTCTTTCAGCTCAGCCATAACAACATTATGGAATAGTAAAACCCTTCTAATTTTATAGGACGTGACCTGCTTGATGTTATGGCCATGTATGATAGTTGTGCTGTGATCCCCAATTGACTTTGGGTCCACCACAATCTCCTCGGTTTTCTTAATATTGATCTGCAGGTGGTGTTCATCACACCAGCCCACAAACCTGTCCACTCCAACTGAATCTGAAATATTGCAAGCCTTTTATTATTTTAATATTGCTGATTATGGCTTACAGCTTAAGAAAACTCAAATATCCTATCTCAAAATATTAGAATATTTCCTCAGACCAAGTAAAAAAAAAAAAAAGATTTATAACAGCAAAACAAAATCAAACATTTGAAAATGTCTATTAATGCACTCAGTACTTGGTTGGGAATCCTTTTGCACGGATTACTGCATCAATGCGGCGTGGCATGGAGGCAATCAGCCTGTGGCATTGCTGAGGTGTTGTAGATGCGCAGGATGCTTCAATAGCGGCCTTTAGCTCATTTGCATTGTTGGGTCTGGTGTCTTTCGGCTTCTTCTTCACAATACCCCACAAATTCTCTATGGGGTTCAGGTCAGGGGAATTGGCAGGCCAATCGAGGACAGTAATGCCATGGTCTGTACACCATTTACTGGTGGTTTTGGCACTGTGAGCAGGTGCCAGATCATGCTGGAAAATGAAATCATCTCCATAGAGCTTTTCAGCAGACGGAAGCATGTAGTGCTCTAAAATCTCTTGGTACACAGCTGCATTTACTCTGGACTTGATGAAACACAGTGGACCAACACCAGCAGCTGACATGGCTCCCCAAACCGTCGCTGACTGTGGGAACTTCACACTGGATTTCAAGCAACTTGGATTTTGCTCCTCTCCAGCCTTTCTCCATACTCTGGCGCCTTGACTTCCAAATGAAATACAAAACTTGCTTTCGTCTGAAAAGAGGACTTTGGACCACTCTGCAACTGTCCAGTGCTTCTTTTCCATAGCCCAAATCCGACGCTTCTTCCGCTGTCTTGAGTTCAGAAGTGGCTTGACCATGGGAATACGGCTATTGTAGCCCATTTCCCGGACACGTCTGTGAACAGTGGCTTTTGATACCTGGACTCCAGCTTCAGTACACTGTCTTTGAATCTCCCCCAAATTCTGGAAGCGACTCTTCTTCACAATGCTGTTAAGGCTGCGGTCATCTCTTGGTTGTGCAGTGTTTCCTGCCACATTTCCCCCTTCCAACAGACTTTTTGTGGATGTGCTTTGAAATTGCACTCTGTGAACAGCTTGCTCTTTGAGAAATTTATTGTTGTGTCTTACCCTCCTGATGGAGGGTGTCAATGATGGTCCTCTGGACCGCAGTCAAATCAGCAGTCTTCCCCATACTTGTGATTTAGTTTACTGAACCAAGCTGAGTGTTTTTCAAGGCTCAGGAAACCCTTGCAGGTGTTTCGAGTTAGACGATTCAAGTGATTAGTTGAATACCCTACTAGTATACTTTTTCATGATATTCTAATATTTTGAGATACGATATTTGAGTTTTCTTAAGCTGTAAGCCATAATTAGCAATATCAAGATAATAAAAGGCTTGCAATATTTCAGTTGATTTGTAATGAATCCAGAATGTATGACATTTTTTTTTTTAATTGCATTACAGAAAATAAAGAATTTTATCACAATATTCAAATTTTCTGGGACAGTCCTGTATGTGTAATGGTACATACCTTATCCAGGTTATCGACACCTCCCTTGAAGTGGTTGTAGTCGCAAATTATTTGCGGCTTTTTCCTTCTCTCCACTGTTCACTGCCGGCTCCCGGTGCTTGATGCTGTTGAGCAGCACATTCTTCCCCCATTTAGGATGGAGACTAATGTATGCGTCCTAGTGAACGCAAACATGAAGGAGAGGATAGCTCTCCCCCGCATTTGCAAGAGCTCTGGAGGAAGCTCTGGCTTGTTGCGCCGGATGGTGCTGACCAGAGCGATCTTCCTCTGCAGCAGCTCCTCTGCCAAGTGTCCACATCACAGGTCACTCAATTCGGGATGTATTGACGGAAGGAGCAGCGGCCTCGGTATGGTACCAGCTGCTCGTCAACACAGACGTCCTTGCCCGGGTTTTGGAGGAGCGGGAGGCGAGCAGTCCACATCTCCCATATGTCTCTGAAAGCAGCCAGCTTGTCATTCCTCTGACGCTGTCATCAAAACGCAGGCAGATGTTGATTAGCCTGAATGTGTTGTGGCCCTGAAGATGTCCCGGCCAGTGCGGTCATCCCACAGGCAGCGCGTTGTCTCATTGCGTGACCGGTATACTCCGGCCAGCAGCAGCAGCAGACCGATATATGCGAGCAGGTCAGTGGCATCCATTTCCCTCCAGTGTGGAATGTTACGTCTCCCCTGCAGGTTTGTGTGGTCTGTGATCAGAATCAGAATGTCATCTATGATGTACAAATTGAAGCTGTCGACCAGGCTGCTGATTCTGGCGGTGGCGTAACGGGTAGGTCCCTGTACCATTCCAGTGGCTGCAGGAGTATATTGCTGTGTATCGGTATTGGTGGGGGCCCACTGAATTTCCCCACTTCTGGAAGTCCATCCTGTGGCCACTGCTGTCTCATCTTCCTCACTGTCAGAGGACACATCCAAGCTCTCAGAGGATTCAGACACCAGTTCCTCGTCTGTATCATCTGTGTTCTCTGTGTCAGATTCCTCTTGCTTGCGATCAGAATCAGACTCCATCACTATGTCCAAAGCGTCGTGCACTGAATAGGCTCCATCTTGCCAAGTAAGAAATGACTAGTTCCACAAGTTGCATTTTTATAAACTTTGGCTGCAGTCGCAGCCGTGTAAACAACTCAACAAAAAGCCAGAGTTTGTTATGATTCTCTCAACGGCTGCACCTTAATGTGATTCAAGATGCCCCATGTTTTGATTTGTGTGTATGGACCTCCTGTGTAGGTGTGTGTGGTGTGCATTTATACGAAATAATCTTAGAGGGGCTTTGAACTTCTGCACAAATACCACGTGAAACCACGTGAATGAATGAAAACAGTGGCACTTGAAAGCCTTTGCTCATAATGTCATAAGGACACACACACACACACACACACACACACACACACTTACTAATGTCCACTTTGGGGGCGCACATTTCAACACCCCCCCCTTAGAGGGCACTACTTTCTGAATGGTTTAGAGAGATGCTGGCAAGTGGAACATATGACCCAGTATGAAAATCACTTGAGATTTTAGTTTTAAACATACGGAGCCCCTAAAGGGACATGGATTTTTATTTTTTTATATAATGAGTTTTACGTGCGCACGTGAAACATTTAAGTGAGCACGTAAAGTTGTTTACGTGAGCACGTAAAATGTTTATGCACTCACTAAAAAGTTTCACGCGCTCTCGCAAAACTTATAAGTTAGCGCCTAAAAGTTATTCTACGTGAGCGCGTAAAAACAAGTATGGGAGTATTGCTGGAACAGGAGACCATCCAGTTGCGCCCTGCTCTGTTTATGAATGGAAATTACATTACAGGATTTAGCTGAGCTATATTTTAACCTGAGACTCCATTATAAGGACATTACCACTTTGCTTGCAAGTAAACAACTTCACGTGCTCACTTAAAGGTTTTACGGGTGCGCGTAAAGGTTTCACGTGCGCACGTACAACTCATTATAAAAACATAAAAACCCATGTCCCTTTAGTGGCTCCGTATAAACATCTTTTGTCCAAAAATATTTTTTACCTTTGAGACTGGGGACAAAATAATTTTAATGTCCCATTTGGGGTATTCAGCTAAACACAAATACACAGACTGATAAATGTCCCTTTTGGGTGCCTCACTTTCCTTTGGGGACAAGACTCATTAAATGTCATTATCTGCATGCACATTCAGCTATGTTCAGTAAGGAGAGCATGTCGTGATGAAATATGAAATTCAATCTTTGATCGAGTAATACTGTACTCACCCAGACCATGGAATAATGCAGATTAAGCGGTAGACTGAATATGTCATAGTAGCACCACAATGAAAATCTGCATGAAATAATAATACACCCAACAGACTTGCGTTTGCTGTTAACTTGTATTTTAGTGACATAATGCATGGACATAATGTACAAGTGCCACACAGCTCAAATGGAATGTTCTTGAAAATTGCAGGTCACTACAAACTTGGCTATCTTTCAAATGAACAACAACAGTCAGACAGCAGACAACAGTCAATTAACAAACTTCATTAGAGAATGTTCAGAGAAACAATTTCAGCAAGATCTTTGGCTGTATAAAAAGAAAAAAGGGCTTTGTGCACAAGCAAATTTAACATAATCTCTAAACTAAGGTAAGTAACAGTTTTAGTTCACACAGGTCAGTCCTGAGAACAAACCTGTCTCTTTAAGGAAATGATCCGATTTCTCACATAATTTTTTACTCCAGTCCAGTTTCTCTCTTTGAGTGCATAGGGTTCTGCATTGATGCACCGAATGCAGTCAATCTTTTGAGGTACCTTGCACGTGTGGATGAAGCGCATCATGTGTCTTTCAACTGCACGCACCTCACTGGCTTCCCACTTACCCTTGGGTTTACTTCTGTTGTTTGTGAAGAAAGAGGTGTCAATATCTCATTACTTTATATCTCATAAAGATTTTTAATTATTTAAAGACAGTTAAATTTGTAAAAAAAAAAAAAAAGCAGGCTCCCTGCATCAACGACATTAGCTGAAGAAAGCATTGCCTTTCTGGGAGCAGAGCTCAGGTCCTGACGATTATCATTAACATTAGAACATGTCTTTATTTTTACCACAATTCAAAACCTTATCCACAGTGCCAGAGTGGCTGGGATGGTTTGGCTGCAAAATTACTTGAAGGGCTCAGTATTCAGCTGTAAGACCAGGTTTATTAGGTTAGATTTATATTGTAGATACTAACTTTCTTACATTAAAAAAAATATCTAACCCAAGCCAAAACAAACCTTGATTGCAAAGACCAGTGGGAGGAGTGGAACTTGAAGAAGTGGCCGGAAGCAAAGGTGTAGTCTCTGGTGGCTCCTGGCCGTCTTCACCTGTAATCTCAGTAGACGACTCAACAGTCTCATCATCATCACTTGACGCATCCTGATCTTGGGAGGAATCAACTTTTTCTGAGGAGAAAATGTAAGAGAATATTTAAAAAAAAATATGGTATAGCCTCAGCAGTTGCAGCCTTAAGATGAAAAACCAACAGCCAATTCTGAAAATATTTCCCACATTCACGCCCGCCGATAGGGGAGGACAAACGGGTCTGTTGTCCCGGGCCCAGGGTAGGGGGGAGGGGCCAGAACTGGGCCCTCATTAAATTATGGAATCATTTTTCAAAATGTTTCAAAATATGCCTATATGTGGAAAACTATGTAGTATTTGAGTTGCATAAAATCTTATTTGTTTTCTTCCTAATTGTCCTTGAAATAGTAGTCAAGAACCCCCCCACCCCCAACACAAAAATGGTTTGGCCACTGATCAAAATTTGATGTCGTCATTGAGCAGGTCATTGAGCAGAATGGATCAGCAACTGATCAGACACATAATTTCAGCGATCCTGCATTATGGCCAACAACAATGACTGACTCGGATAGAGTGAATGTCGTACGTGTGATGGCAAAATGAACACCTTTCTCAGAGAGGGCAAAGGAATTGCCAGCAGATGCAGAGGGTAGGGAATTACCAAACTATTTGACTTATTCCACATCCCACAATGCACTTGTCTTATGCAGAGACAGAGGAGAGGAACAGGATAGGAAGAGCAGAGGAGAGGAACAGGAGAGAGAGAAGATGAGAGGAAGAGCAGAGGGAGAGGTGCAGAGGAGAGGAAGAGCAGAGGGAGAGGAAGAGAAAGAAGGATAGATCCGGGCGCGGGGGGGGCCATCTAAGATTATTTTGTCCCGGGCCCAGGCAAGACTGTCAGCTGGCCTGCCCACATTATTTAGTTGCACATTTAATCGAAATAATTTGATGTAGTGTTTTATATCAATTAACCATACATGTACACAATATCAAAGGAGAAAGTAATCCATATTTGATCTTGATAGACTACATTTGTATTCTTTCAATTTTAAACAGATTGATAAGGTTTTTAATTTCTAGACTTCAATTACCAAATACAGTATAAACATTACCTTACTGTTAAAGAAATACTGATGATGCATTTCTCATCAGGCAAAAACAATGGGTTGCCCCAGCATCTTAATTACATATATTGTACTAATATACACTAAGTCCCCTTCTCCACTGCCAAAAGCATTTTGCTCATTTTGGCAAGCTGAAGCGTTCCCTGTGGAAGGCGGTAATACTGCCTGTGCACACGAATGTCATGACCCAGAAAGTTGGCAAGTTGGTCTGCTTAATTTTCTTGAAGATTAAGAACTTGAGACATTGTTGCTATGTGCTTCCGGAGTCTTGTTGAGGTTAAGACCTCGGGATGTTTGGCACCACACTCCCTTGCAAACATTTGGATGCATTCTCCCCCTCTGTAAGCTGATGATGCTCCTGGTCTAGCAAACATGTAGATGTTCTCTTTGGAGACTCCACACAGTTCCCGAGTGAGAAGCTCCATAGCTGACACCATTGATGGTTTTAGGAGCACAGGGACTCCTCGTCCTCGTTTCCCCCTGATTTCTACTCTGGTGAAGAAATCACACATCTTGATCTCAAGTGGGGTAAGACATAGGGCCATGTCCTCATTGAGTTCTGACTTTCTCCTTGCTTTCAAAGTGGCCAACTCCATTCTTGACACCTCTCCCTCTCTTCTTCTGTTGAAAATGATCAGCAGAGCAAGTGTCACTTTGGCAAGGTTTGCATAGTTATTTGTAGAGGGACACAGTCTCAGCATTCTTTCAGCAACAATTTTAACATTCTCCATGTGAGAGTCCAAAAGTTTGACATCTTCAGTGAGAGGTATAATCTGTGGTGCATTCCACTTTGACTCTCTCAGAGAGGTTGTTGCTCCTCTGGTAATCATTCCCTTCCATCTGAATTGTTTTATGGTCTTGAATTCTCGAGCAAATTCAACAAGTCTCCTGTCTCTGTCAGCTCTGGACAAATTATCACTCTCTACCAGTGTTGTGCTAGTTACTGAAAAATAGTAACTAGTTACCGTTACTAGTTACTTAATTAAAAAAGTAACTTGGTTAGTAACTCAGTTACTTAGACCAAAAAGTAATGCGTTTCTATGAAAAGTAACAATTGAGTTACTTTAAATAATTTTTTTTTTTAAATGCTCCCATTAATGCCCCTCTAGCCTTCATTTCAGCAGGTACTGTATGGATTTGCATTGTGCCATGTGTTCTGCATTCTGATTGGCTAAAGACAGTCTCCCTGCTTCTTCACTTCCTGTATCAATAACGTTGGTTGCTTAGCAACAAGCTGAGAACGGCCAATGAGCTTCAGCAGCAGCTCAGGAACGGGACTCTTTGATGAATCGTTCATTACAGTCTCAAATATAACCAATGGTGGCATGACGGTTTATAAGAATCTTTTTGCCCAGAAGAAAAAACAGTGACAAAACGACCTATAACTATTTTCTTCTCTCGAAAAAACACAGCTGCACACGGGCATTAGGAGAAAAAGACGCTACAGGGTCGGGATGCAGCTGCGCAGTCAGAAGAGCAGTGGAATACGTGCGAGGCGGGGCTGATCTCCGCAATTTGAAGCCTTTTTAATTGTAAAAAGAATTTCACTTACCACAGGTTCTTTTTGGAACGTAACCGCTGCGAAAAACGAGGGACTACTGTCATGACAATATCTCCACGTTGCGAAACTCGCCGTCTCTCGGCTCTCCATGACCGCGGTGAAGTTAGTTTTATGTTGGATATTTGACAGGCGTTCGCTCTGGGGGCGGCATTTCTGTCGAATATCCAACGTAAAACTAACTTCACAGCGGTCTCGCCATGACCGTCATGTTTTTGAAAGCACACACACATCCACACTACATTTCCTCCGGTCTCCTCGTGCGGGGAAAAAAAGCTTCACTGTAGCCAGAAATAACGGAGTAACGCACTGTTTGGTAACGGTAACTGCGTTACTGAATTTAAAAAGTAATGCGTTAGAGTATTAGTTACCGCAAAACTAACGGGGTTACTGTAACGCGTTACTAAATAATGCGTTAGTCCCAACACAAGCTCAGAGATTATACCCAGGCTGTTACCAAGTTTGAGGGCTAAGGAAGGTGTGCGGAACGTGTTGTTCTCTGCGTTGTGCCCAGCCAACTCTTTCACTGCAGATATCACATGATTGAAGTTTGCAGGATAGATGAGTTCCTCTGCCTTCCGGATGGGAGTATTCTTCTTAGCCACAAGTAATAGTCGCCCAAGTTCTCTAAGTCTTTGCCTTATGTAGTCATGTCTGTTCTTTCTTGACCCATTCAGATCAAACTGGTGTTGTCCAACCTGCAGGAGAAGTTTGTCATTATGAATCAGCTGAGTGACCCCATCATTGGTCAAGGAGGAAATCACATTCTTCAAGCCCTCACCAATCTCACGCACAATGGCCGTTTTAAGGGCACATTTGGATCGAACTCGACTCTTCCCACTGCTGGATTCATCACTAGTTTCTTTCTTTGCTGGGCAGATTCTCATGTGCTTCCACAATGTTTTCTTGGCATAAAGTCCTTGACAATGAATACAATGAATGAACTCAGAGGCGTGTCTGGACTCTTGTGGTCTGTAGCAGACCTTGAGCTCTCCAGCTCCCTCCCTCACAACATTGGCGTTGTGAGCAAAGTTTCCACGTCTTCTAAGAATGTCCAACTTTTTGCGTCTCTCTATGGAATTCTTTGGATGCTGAAAGGCTAGGGCAACCTCTGCTTCATCCCCATGTACAGCTTCCAGGTGTCGTGAAATTTTTGATGAGGGATGGAGGCAGAAGGGACAGTAATTCCTTTTGTTGTACACTCTACGAGTTTCAGAATTTGAGGGAGGCAATACTCTTATTGAGCCACAAATTTGTTGGATTCTGCTTTTCTTAGGAGTGTTTGAGTTGCTCTTTATTGGACTGGGGGATATCTTTCTCTTCCTTTGAGTGATCGAGTTCCTCTTCTTAGGGCTGACTGCATTGTCTCTTTTTTCTGGGCTTCCTGAATCAAAATCTTGTTTTGATGGAGATCAAATGGGATAGCGTAGAGATGACGGGGGCTTTTTCGCAACTGGATACAGCGGTGTGTCTTCATGTGTCTGAGAGGAACTTCCTGCTTCAGAGTCAGGGACATAGTCAAGATCACTATAGTCTGTGTCATCGGAGTCATCAAGGGATGTTTCCATATATGAAGTGGCCTTGGAAAAAAGGAAAAAAGATTCTGTTTTGTAACATAGGTCATCCTTTACTATACTGAGTGTCATGTACTGTATTGATGCATTGGACTTTTATTACAGTAAGATTCTCTCTTTTACCTTTGGGATATGACATACAGTATAAAGGCTATATAATGGCTGTATAATGACTGTTTTGTGCCACTTTTGTTTTTTAATTTTATCCAAAACATCTGTATGATTGAATATTTTTTGTATCATCTCAAGAACGGAAACATGCACTGCTGTGTGTCCCGGCGCTAGCACATACTGTACAGGCTTTACCACAGCGTAATTATTTTCGATGAAGGTTTTCCTTCTCTTGGTTGAAGATAACTGCTCCCTTTTGGCTGTGGCTCTAAGGGCTGGGACAAGGAAAATATCTGAGTCAAATGTTCCACTATTTGCTGAGATGTCATGTCAGATACATGAAGAATACAGGGATTAAAGTTCTCCGTCTCTAGACGGATTTCCGTCAGTTGAGCAAAAAAAAGAGAGAACAAAAAACATTTGCATGTGCGTTTTCTTGTGGTACAGTTTAGACTATCCAATGAAATCATGTTAGGCATTAAACTGTTTTTTTTTTTTCTTTTAAAAAAATATTTTTATCCCGGTTTTTTCCCCCATTTTATCACCCAGTGCTCCTACCTAAGTGACAGTCCTTGGCATTGCTCCCTCTACCAACCGCGTGGAAGGATCACGTTATTCCCCCCCAGATCTCCCCCACCCCATCTGGCGAGAGGGGGCATGTAGAGCCCAGGACTGTGTGCATGTTTTTGTGAGGGTAGCTCACATTGCTACCCAAGGGAACACGGGGAGAACATGCAAACTCCACACAGAAAGGCCCTTTCGCCAACCCCACCCAGGGTGTGGGCGCTGAAGTCATGGGGGAACTAACACGCACTCCAGCGCCCACAGCATCCCCGGCGGGAGTCAAACCCAGGACCTTCTTGCTGTGAGACGGCTGCACTACCAGCTGCGCCACCGTGCCCCCTTAGGCACTAAACTGACGCTGTTGTAAACCAATAAAGCTAGCCAGAGCCTTGGTATTAGCCAATCAGAAACAGAGGAGGGCGGGTTCCCCCCAGCCCCTCAGGGAAGACCGACTTGTCAAAGACTGGGGGACCAGTAGTCACGTCATTTAATTTACATATGCGCGTGGGGTGAAACTATATAACAATGAACACTGTGTCGAAGAGCAGCGGTAGCCTTAACAAAGCGCTGGTTTTTATAACTCGAACTAAATTAAGTTTTCTTTTGAAAAAATGCTGCAAGAGGGGTCACTAAAAGCTGGGGACACTGCGCAATTCTCTGCCCCGCCCGCCCCCGCTGCCCTCGTGAACAAAACAAACATGTCGAAGCGGCCGCCTGAGAAACCAGCGCAGAAAATACATAACCACAGTTTACTCCGTACAGACAGCGGGCTGAGCAGGACTGTTAAGACTGGAAATTACTTGCTGTTTGAACCTCCGTTTATGCACCACGCGAGGAGAGCCTCGTACTGTAATACAAAATTATGATTCCACCTACTACAGACGTCGCACGTATCTTTTCGTGTCCAGTCAACTGTGTGCTGGCAAAACGTTATAACTCAATTTATTTATTTGGTAAGGGACAATGTAGATCAATCAGCATTTTTTAAAGAAAAAAAAAATGTAGATGCACCCAGATTGCAGCCATAGGCTGGTTTACATCGGTAGTCCCCCTGCCAGATGTAATCAGCAGAAATCATACAAACAACAATAACAATCACAAAAAAAAGAAAGCAATATAGCACACATAACATAGCATATGCATTCACAGTAGAGGTCAATGACGATAAAAACAGTGCTGGGGAAATGAATGGTTTGAGAACTAAAGTGATGTAGTGCTATTTTGTACCTGCTGTGGTACATGATAAATAATAATAAATAGGTAAATATTAAAGTGCTGCCAGTACATGATTATGGTACATGGTAAAATAAAATAAGTGAAAGAAAAAAAAAAAGGGGGGGGGGGTCTGTACGGGGTGTGTAGATGAAGTTTGAGATTGCAGCAATGCAGAGTCCGTTACTTAGTTATTGTTATAATTGTGACTAGTTGTGGTTGTCAGTTATATTGTGAGGTAGTTAATAGTGATGATAGATAGAAACTAATCCTAAAAAAGAAAATAAGGACCATACATTGCATATCAACAGTGGTTACAAGTTTGGTTACTTATTAACCATTTTTTTAAGTTAGTTTTGAATGTCCCATATGTGTTACAGTCTTGGATCACAGAGGGCGTAGTATTCCATATGTGACTACCTGCAACCGAGATTACAGCCTGCCCACATGATGTGCGCCTGAACGGGATTAAACAGTCCCCTCTTGTGGTGGCCCTGGTCGTGTAGCTGCTATTTTCATTTTGTTTGACATAGTCCGACAAGGGAGGCGGTGCCAACCCTTTTAGTATTTTATATATTGCACAGGCATACTTGAATTTAGTGAAGTTCTCAAAACTAAGAAACCTATGTTTCTGGAGTATGTGACAGTGGTGATGCGATATAGGTTTTTTGTCAAATATTTTAATTGCTCTTTTGTAAAGCGATTCAATCTGCCTTACTGCGACTGTGGTAGAGAACGACCAGTTTGTAAACCCATACTCAACATGAGAAAAGATCATTGCATGCAGAAACACCCTGGCTGCTGCTGTAGTTAAAGATGGCCTGATCAGTTTAAAATTGGAGGGGTTAAAATGTATTGTTCGTTAGATGTTTTTGATGTGCCTTCTTGAAGGTGAGGGTTGAATCTAGGGTGACCCCTAGATACTTGAACTCTTTCACGAGCTCAAGCTCTTCTCCTCCCAGGAAGACATTAGAGTGTTTGATGTCCTTTGTTAATTTTTTTTAGAAGTACATGCAGACAGTCTTTTTTGTGTTTAATAACAAGCATGATTTGAGCCACTCATGGATATTAGTCAGTTCCTTCGTGAGTATTTGGGCAGCCTCTTGAGTGTTTTTTGCTGAAGTGAGAATAACTGCATCATCTGCATACATTTGTATGTGGGTGTTTCTGCATGCAATAGGCAAATCATGAATATATAGTGAAAAAAGTATTGGCCCAAGGATCGAACCTTGTGGGACCCCCACTCAGCATGGAAGATGGGAGGACTTAACCCCATCAACAACAACACACTGTTTCCTGTTGGTTAAATATGAATTTATCCACCTGATTGCTGGTTCTTAGAAGTTAAAAAAAGAGAGTTTATTTAAAAGCACTGCATGATCCACTGTATCAAATGCCCTTTTCAGGTCCAGGAATACTGCACCAACACATGCTGACTTATCCAGATACTTTTTAGTTTTTTCTACGAACAGGTTTATAGCTGATTCTGTTGAGTGATGTGCCCGGAAGCCAAATTGTGCAGGGTGCAACGGAGTATGGCCAAGGTTCAAGTGTTCAGTGAGTTGTTGATTCGTCAACAGATGATGAATCATTTGGTTTTTGCGATGAGGAAGATGGCCACCAAACGATCTGCCAGGTTTTTAAGTGCACCTCCTACTCCATCAGGAGCTCCTTTCCCATTGGAGGCCTCAGTGAAGTTCCATGTCACAGTCTTAAAGTCCTTTCATAAAAGGCACTGTGGATGCCAGGTAAAAGGCTACCTTATTCCTGTACTGAGACGTTGGTCCATCTGAGAGAAAGTGGATGTGTTTTGCCAGGGGGCGGATGGCTCTAATGTGATCCAGGACTGGCTCCAAATGTGCCCATGTGGCGAGAGCATCATGTTGTAGGCTACCAGATACAGTTGCAAATGATTCAACTTGTCCACCATTGAAGTACATCATCCCTGTGTGCAGTGTGACTTGCTGGTGGGATCCACCAAAGTGAGTGTCCTTGATTTCTTTGTTCCATTTGCAAGTGTAGTTTTCGCTGTGGTCGACATGGACCACAACATCATTCTCAGTCAAGCTCTTTCTCACTTGTTTAATACAAATGAACTGGTGTCCAGTGTTGTACAAATGAGTACAGAAACGGGGCAGGTCGGTCTTTGTTAGCTCGATAAGCTTCTCAATGGTTGCAACTTTCTATTCCAGGGTTGTTCTTTTAATCTCAAACTCAGTGGTAGTGCCAACATGCTGTTTTTTCGGCGTAGGTGTCGACCTAGTGACCCATTCACTTCATGACAGTGTTATTTTTTGTGGTAGGATCCATGACCAAAGAGAATGTAAGATCCTTGCAGGATACACACCTGCCATACATGCACTCAATACTTTCCTTGTCACAAACAGACGAAGCCACCAGATCAGTTGTGGACATTGTGTTTGTTACCCTGAGTTGGTTTATTTACTTTGCTGCTGAAATTTTCGTGTATTTTACAGGCACATGTTTCTCGGTCTGTCACTCTTGCTTTCACAATCCAGAAGGGCCTGAGCTTAAAAAAACTGGGAGCAGGAGACATTTAGGCTAGGGTTCTCCCTGAGGAATTTCTTGTGGAGATTTTCCATGGTATCCGTGAGGAACCTCTTCCTGTAAATCTGCCCAGCCTTCCTGACCTCCCCAGTTTTACCATTGATTACTGTGGAGGAAGACTTTGACATGATCACCCATCCCCTTTTGTTTCTCTCACACTGTTTCAAATTCTTCTGTGTTCCTCCATCTGTTTTAGTTTCATCTTCAGACAGTCGAGTTCCTTTTTTTTCCATTTTTCTTTGTTTCTGTAGCTGTCTGGGTGTTATGTCTGCTGCTGCCTTCAGCAACCATTTTTCCTTGCACTTTTGATACCTGTTAAAATAAGAGAAGCATCAGTATTGAACACTGCTATGAAACAGACAACTATTGAAACAGGCACTTCTTCAGCAGCCTGCTACATCTACTTTACTGGCACTGGAATGACCTTTCCTGGCCTACTACAGTAATAGTTATTATGCCTGTACAACTGCCTTCACAATGGAGCATTCAATGGTGTGACTGAGTGACTGAGTGAGTGAGTGAGTATTAACTCACTCACTCTTGGTGGTGTGTTGTCTTCATTTCCTTTGGAGCGGCGACCCCTTTTCTGCTTTTCAGGGTTTTCAGTCCTCTAGCAACATCCAACCTAAAGAATCTGTTTCTGACCCAGTGGGGCTGCATCACGATGATGGAGAAGCCAGCCATTATTGACAGCAATGCCAACCATCTGCCAAAATATGCCCAGGTACCATCGGTGAGACTTGGCTGGAGTGTGATAAAGGGCAATCATGATATCAGCCAAATCTACTCCTCCCATGTGAGTGTTATACTATGCCATGCCCAAAGATAAGATCTTTGGGCATGGCACACTTATCATCTTCTTTTCCTCTTTGGAATAGCATCTCACTTGGCCAACAGGGTGGACAGAAGAATAGGAGCTTACCAAGGTGACGGTTTTGTTGTCTGCCCATTTGACCACAGCAAGCTTTGCATCGTTTTCTACACGAAAGTCAAAGCTGCCTCTTCCTCTTCGTAGGAGGTCTCAATCTTCTTCCAATGTAAAACCCATCAAGGGGTTCTTTCGAATGGTACCCAAACTTCTGAGGCACATAGATTCCTTTTAGATTAGTTGTCAATCTCAGGGATGTGAAAAAGTTGGAGCGCTGCTACTAGCAGCTACTGCTACTAGCAGCTACTGCTACTACATTTATACTTACGATGCAATGTGGTCTTGGTGGAAAAAAGCTAGTTTAGTGGACTAACTTTGCCTGTGACAGTTAGTTGGCTAGTAGCAGCGCTCCGGCTGTATCTAGACAATGACATGACAACTAATATTTTCACGTCACTAGTCACATGAAGCACGCATATGACGATAGGAGACGGGTTGAAATGAACCGAAGCTTCCCTTTTAAGGAAATTATTTTAAATTAATGGAAAAAAAAAAATTAAATAAACAAAAAGTAAATCTTATATCAAATTAAGTCATTGTACATTCATAAAAAATAAATTTAGAATAATAACCAAAAGAACATTTAAAGGCATCAAAATAAGGAAATTTAAAGATATAAAATCTATGCCTTTTGAAAACAGAGGCCAACAAAAACACAATCAGTTTTTCTCTCTGTAAACAAATCAAACACACCCTTTTGGTCCATTGTATTTCTCCTGGACTCACCCTGGTGCATTTTGGGAAAGTTTGTGTGCATCATTTTGAGTGTTACAAAGCTGCACATGCACGCTCACACAGAGCTTTAAAACTTATTTTCCTTTTCTCTGAAGCAGAACAAACCTCCCTGTTTAAGGCACATCTTGCATAGAACAATCAGTAAAATGAACAATGTAACAACAAATGTGCTGTTGTGATTCAGGTGCCTGGACAAATCAGCAACTTCTACGTTGTCATTAGCAGGTCATTTTTCAGACTGAGCAAACACGGTTTGAGGTGCACCATCATCCAACCCCATGACTACCTTCTGAATGAAGGCGAAAGTGTTGACAAGCTTCTTTGGGTAGTCCAGATGCAAAGCATAAACCAGCCCAAACAGTAACACATATGCATCGGCAAACGTTGCAATGTCCACCATAACCAACTCATCTTCCACCACAATGGCTGTGCTTTTGAGAAATCCCTGGGACCGCTGTCAGGGGTACCATCTTAACCTGTGTGTGTCTGAGATACTGAGAGAGACAGAGAAAGAGAGGAGTGTGTATGTGAAGACTTACGTTCCAAGTCTTGAAAAACTGTGTCCTCTTCCCGCAGGTATACTGAGAGAGCACAAAGGGCTACAGTGCGTTTCATGTTGATATCTGTAAATGCTGACAAACCTGGGAGCCAGCTGTACCATGTGGATGAAATTTGGACAAAGTCCATTTTAGCTTTTTTTCAACTCACCTCAATTTCATAATACCGTAGGATGCCTCGCAGTGCTTCTGCCACCCTTCCAGTACGAGCCGCCTTCTGCCTGTAAAGTCCTATGAGCCGGGGAATGTGCCGATCTGTTTCAGCATAAAACTGGTTCCTTAAATTTACATTGGTGATCCTGTGGAATTCACCAATGGGTCTCCCTGCACAATCTCCTGACGACGGAGTGCAAAGGTTGTCTGCATGAGTTTCTCAATTGATTGTAGGTCTCTGTCGGCTCTCTCAACTTCAGCTTTCATCTGTATTCTCATTTCCTCCAAACTGGACTCGTTTTGTCCTCTTGGGAAGTTTGGTAAAAAGTTTGGTAAAAAAACTTCAGACTTTCTGGCTTTTTTAATGTTCGAGTGTGGATGTGCTTTCTCAGGATTATTCCTGCTTCTTTTCCCTGTATTTACAGACACCTCCTTGCATCTAGATCTTGCCAGTTTAGTACGGTAGTTTCCCATTTTAAATTTCAGGCTAATTTTCCATCCGTACGACCCACTTGCACTCCCCGGCTCTTTCAGACATGGGTGAGCGTTAACAAGGGCTTCAGCTGCCATGCCTACATCCCTGTCGCTTGGGTACGGTTTAAAAGAATACACTAAGGGGAGGTCATGCTCTCTAGAATGTCATGTTTTTGCACTCTGTTAAGTTTTACAGACTTTCCGGAGCTCTCAAACACACTGTTCCCCTCTTGCAAGACATGTTCAACTTCGTATGAAAACGTTGGCACGGGGAAAATATCAGGCCATGTTTTTTGGCGCTGGTTTACAGGCACATGAGGCAGGATATCTGTGTCTGAACTTCGTGCGTGCTCTTCTCTGGCAGGTCTTCTACATCAACGAGACAGCAGAGCTCTCCTCCGAAGTCCAGATCCTCATACTGTAACGTGAATTCAAAGTCCAGCCTTGGCTTAACTTTGTCTTTCAAGAATGCGATGAGTTCATCAACTGTGTTGGCCACTCATTCAAAGTCACTTTCACAGGCACATCAGTGGCTATGTAGACACGAATAAGGTACTTTGGGGGTATGGCCATCATCTGAAAATTTAAGAGGGAACAGTTATCAATTTTTGTAGGCAATGAAACAACATAACTTAGTCTGAATAACACAATCAAAAACTTGAAAGATTTTAGTTATTTGATTTAGATAAAACATTACTTTCATCTTAAAATCAACTCAATAGTAATAATGCTTCAGCTGCTTTGTAATTATTATGAGCGCAAGGTATAAATTACTTTTTGTGCAGCTGTATGAAGCACTTGGGTGTCAACAGAAGTTGTCCTTGAACATGGTACGCAGAGAGTAGTAAGCTGTCATTAAGCTCTAATAAGTTGTTGACTGTTAAATTTCCAGGGTAAAGTTTGTATCATCTCAAGTGTTCAATGTAGCATGACTTGTGTTCCCTGCATGGAAATATTACATCACTCTTAACAAGTAGGATCTGCTCTATCCTGCTAAACTGAGGCAGTCCTCCCTCTTGTCCCACAGATACAAACCTCCCAACATCATACATGGTGCCATCCAAGGTGATGTTTTTGTCCAATGTACTGTTTTGCAACATCCGGAAGCACCGAAACCAAGACTGAAGAGACATTTGATGCCTGCTTGTGTGGTTTAAAGAACAATGGTGCACTGAGGTGGTATGCTACCATGTGCTGACGCGCGTTGCTAGGGTTTTCACCACATTCTTAAAGTTTTGAGTATTGTGTATTACACGCTTAAAAAACCTATGCTTTCCTTCAAAACGCATGGTCCACAAATGGACAAGGGGTCCTAAACAACGAATCAGCTCTGGGTAATGCTCTATAAAATGATGCTTGGGAAGCAATCTGAACTCGGGGGAAACCTCCTGAAGCATTTGCCTGTGATCTTTAATCTTGGCCTGCAAATACTCAATAGATTCTTCATCAAATGTTGGGGACAGGACTAGTTCAACAATATCCTTTTAAGTCCATCAATACTGTCCAAGCCCCATCTCCCTCAGGAACTGTCTGGCCTATCATAAATAGCGGTAGTCGTATCAATGTGGCGTTTTTGTGGCCATTACCACCAATTGTCCGCATTCCGGCAAAGTTTTTAGAAATAGGCCGTGGTCTGTCAACTTTATCTGATTCTTCGTAGGGGAATGATGTGATTTGTCTGTTTAATCCCTCAAGAGTAAAGTATTTCTCTCTTATCTCCTGAATGCAGAGGGCCAATTCTGCTGTTACAATGCCCTCAAAAAGGTCATGCAAGATATCAGGTGGGAAGCCAGTGGTTGTGTGAAAATGCTGTAAACTTTAATTCAAGACACAGTCCCCTTTGACAACAACTGCACTGTGACTATTAGCCAGGCACATTAGTGAAACGATCGTTCACTTTGTGAGACAAGCGCCAAATTTTGCACAAAGTATGTTCTAGGTCTACTTTTTCAAAAAAGCCCGTTAGCCACGCAAAAAAAAACAATATGGCTGCCGTTTTCCAAAATGGCTGCCACAAAAGCCGTTTTTATGTGTTTTTTTTACGTGGAATGTGATAGGAAAATCCATCCATCCATCGTCCGCCGCTTATCCGTTCCCGTGTCGCGGGGGCAGCAGCCTCAGCAGAGATGCCCACACTTCCTTCACCCCAGACACTTCCTCCAGCTCTTCCGAGGGGAGTCCGAGGCGTTCCCAGGCCAGCCGAGAGACATAGTCTCTCCAGCGTGTCCTGGGTCTTCCCCGGGGTCTCCTCCCGGTGGGACATGCCTGGAACACCTCCCTAGGGAGGAGGGACATGCCTGGAACACCTCCCTAGGGAGGAGGGACATGCCTGGAACACCTCCCTAGGGAGGCGTCCAGGAGGCATCCGATACAGATGCCCAAGCCACATCAGCTGACTCCTCTCAATGTGAAGGAGCAGCGGCTCGACTCCGAGCTCCTCCCGGGTGACCGAAATCCTCACCCTATCTCTAATGGAGCGTCCAGCCACCCTGCGGAGGAAACTCATCTCTAAGGGAGCGTCCAGCCACCCTGCGGAGGAAACTCATCTCAGCCGCTTGTATCCGCGATCTTGTCCTTTTGGTCACTACCCAAAGTTCATGACCATAGGTGAGGGTAGGTGCGTAGATTGACCGGTAAATCGAGAGCTTCACCTTTCGACTCAGCTCCTTCTTCACCACGACGGTCCGGTACACCGACCGCATAACTGCGGATGCTGCACCGATCCGTCTGTCAATCTCACGCTCCATCCTTCCCTCACTCGTGAACAAAATCCTGAGATACTTGAACTCCTCCACCTGAGGCAGGACTCCACCCACCCAGAGAAGGCACGCCACCCTTTCCCGGTGGAGAACCATGGCCTCGGTTTTGGAGGTGCTGATTCTCATCCCTGCCGCGTCGCACTCTGCCTCAAATCGCCCCAGCACATGCTGAAGGTCCCGGTCCGATGAAGCCAACAGGACAACGTCATCTGCAAAAAGCAGAGATGATATCCTGAGGTTCCTAAACCGGATCCCCTCCGGCCCCTGGCTACGCCTAGAAATCCTGTCCATAAAAATTATGAACAGGACCGGTGACAAAGGGCAGCCCTGCCGGAGTCCAACATGCACCGGGAACAAGTCTGATCTACTGCCGGCAATGTGAACCAGACTCCTGCTCCGATCATACAGAGACCGGACAGCCCTTAATAGAGGTTCCCGGACTCCATACTCACTGAGCATCCCCCACAGGATGGCACGAGGGACACGGTCAAATGCCTTCTCCAGATCCACAAAGCACATGTAGACTGGTTGGGCAAATTCCCATGAACCCTCGAGCACCCTGCGGAGGGTATAGAGTTGGTCCAGTGTTCCGCGACCGGGACGAAAACCGCATTGTTCCTCCTGAATCCGAGGTTCAACTATCGGCCGTATTCTCCTCTCCAGTACCCTGGCGTACACCTTCCTGGGGGGGCTGAGATGTGTGATCCCCTCATAGTTGGAACACACTCTCCGGTCCCCCTTTTTAAACAGAGGGACCACCACCCCGGTTTTCCACTCCAGCGGTACTGTCCCCTTCCTCCATGCAATCTTGCAGAGGCGTGTCAACCAAGACAGCCCTACGACATCCAGAGACTTGAGGTACTCAGGGCGAATCTCATCCACCCCCAGTGCCCCGCCACTGAGGAGCTTACGAACCACCTCAGTGACCTCGGCTTGGGTGATGGATGAGCACACCCCAGAGTCCCCACTCTCTGCTTCCTCAATGGAAGGCATGTCAGTCGGGTTGAGGAGATCCTCGAAGTATTCCTTCCACCGTCCGACGATGTCCCCAGTCGAGGTCAACAGCTCCCCACCCGCACCGTAAACGGTGCCGGCAGAGTAAATCCAATTTTGATTATTCTGACATCAGACTATAATCTTGGGACCCCCCACCCCCTCCCCCATTAGCCATGCAAATAAAACAACAATATGGCTGCCATTTTCCAAAATGGCTGCAGGCAAAAGACAGTTTATATGGTTTTTGACCTGGATTGTGATTATATAATTAGATTTTTATTGTTTTGGCATCAAGTTATAGTCCCCCCCCCTCCCATTTCTGTATCACATTTTTTCTAATCATCACAATTGCAGGCACACGGCTGTGTGCACTGGAGGCCAAAACGGTAGCACTTGCATCTTCCGCAACATTCCTTTTTGCACTTGTACTTCGTGAGTTGTTCACAGCTCTGGGTAATTGGTGGGAGTGTCATCCACACTACTATTTCATTTGTATTGAAATCATAGAATTTGTTATGCCAAAACACATGCATTTGGATAAAGAGATCATTAAAATATGTTCAGCAATTAAAGTTCTACACTGACAACCTTGTTTTAGCTTTCATAAGACAGCCATCTTGAAAAACGGCCGCCATCTTGGATTTTCAGGTGGCTAATGGGCTTTTTTGCATAAGTGGGTGCTAGGCAATGTTCATGCAAAATTTGGTGCTTGTCTCACAAAGTGAACGATTCTCCTAAAAACCTGACTTAATTTCCCTCACTATTGTGAACATTATACGATAAAGAGAAAAAAAAAACAATTATATCACTTTATTTGATATTCATTCAGTCATTGGCCTTTATTTAACCAGGCAGGTCATTAAGAACATTCTTATTTACAATAACGGCCTGGCAAGTGACAAGGACCATTTGAGGGGAAAGGAAGTGGGCTAGGGAGTAAAACACAGTACAATCGTAGCTCTACAAAAGGTAGAAAACCATTAAGGAGCATTTTTTGGCAAAGCAGCAGAAATTGGCAGAACACCGGCCCCGACTGCTGAGCATGCTGAAAATTTCCACCTCATGCTCTAGGAAGTGAAGTAGGAGGAGTTAATTGATTCACTGACTGATCTCTTTTTGTTAATTGTTTAGTTTACTGTTGGCAGCATTGTTTTGCACTGAGTTAACCTAAGTATTCTGTGTTTGGTCCCTGTAGTTCTGTTCTCACCACACAGCAGCACAGGTTGCCACTGGCAGTAGAATTTATCTGACTTTGGAAGTCATGACTTTTATTTATGGTAACGGATGTCAAACAAAGCCTACTTTTAGGAAATTTGTTTTTAAATTTGCTTGATTTTTTTACATTGGCTTTTTCTTGTTGAGATGTTATTTTATTTAATGCTACTGCCTATTTTATGTTTAAAAAAATTGAATATCTAATAAATGGCTCAAGTTTTGTCATGATAACCTACTATTGTGGACTATTCATCTCAGGAAGTATGTTATTCTCATTCTGAGTAATGTGACTTTATCAAGCCTTTTCTATTATTCCACACTCCAAAATAAGGTTCACTTTTTTTACTACTATCGGTCAGAAAAGAGAGATAGAAATATGCGCTGGTATCAGATCAGTATCGGATCGCAAGTGAAAAAGTTGGATCACAGCATCCCTATAAATAATCTACTTTATTATTTATTACTAATTGTCTAAGGACAATCATTAATAACTCTTCGATAACTGAACCAGCACCCCCTCTGTGGCACAACATATTGCACATAATATGCACATAATAATTGTGTTATAAATGGCCAGTATTTGTCATGTGATTTACCTTAAAGGGGACCTATTATGAAAAACAAGTTTTTTTTCTTGCTTGAACATATATATAAAGGGGTCTCCCCTCAGCCTGCCAACTCAGAGAAGGAGGAAAGCAACCAAATTCTGCAGTGTCTGTACAGCCGCCCGGATGAGCCATACAGTGTGATGTGGCTTCTACGAGCCGTTCAGATTCTGCTCCCTCTCGTTACGTAACGACTGGCGCGATTTATATAGGTTGGCCTCCGATGCTCGAAACCACGCCCACAACTAACTCCGCTGGCCAGAGCTTCCGCCATTTTTTCATAGCGGTGTATCGCGTCAGGCAGCCTATCAGCACAGTGCCTCATTATCATAGCTGCCCCGCCCACTCAGAATCACGCATAGATAATGAGGTTAGAGAATGGGAAGATAAAGACATGGCTCAGAGGCTGAATTTCTAATTTATCAAAAGCTTGTTTTTAAGACATTCAAGGCCTGTTTAAAATAGGTATTAGATTCCATAATAGGTCCCCTTTAAGTGTATGGATATTTTGATTGAAAAAAATGTGCCAATAAGAAATGATCAGTATCGGTATCGATGAAATTGCAAGAAAAATTAAAGCTGCAAGCAGCGATGAACGGGCCCTCGCACTCATGGCCACCGCCCCCCATAAGCATATCAGAAATGACACCACCCACGACTTTCTATGTCAAACCATTCAAAGATGATGGCAGAAAATAGGAACTATAAAATATCGACCAATCAGAAGAAGGGGCGGGGCTAATTTGCACCAATTATGGTCAAGGACTCAAAACCATGTCCGATGACACCACCCACGAGTCTTTATGTCAAACCATTCAAAAGTTTTTGCAGAAAATCAGAAGTATCACATATCCACCAATCAGAAGAAGGGGCGGGGCTAATTCATGCCAATGAAGGTCAAGTACTCAAAACCTAGTCAGATGACACCACCCACGACTCTCTATGTCAAACCATTCAAAAGTTATGCCAGAAAATAAGGATTATCAAATATTGACCAATCAGAAGAAGGGGTGGGGCTAATTCAGGCCAATGAAGGTCAAGTACTCAATACTGAGTTTGATGACACCACCCACGAGTCTTTTGTCAAACCATTCAAAATTTATGGCAGAGAAAAGTTTTCTAGAGGGCGCTGTTAAACCATTGTGCCACGCCCATTAATGCAAACCATGAATTATCCAATTCATCGCCAGGCCTGACTTGCGTGCAAAATTTGGTGACTTTGGGGAACTATCAAATATGCGACAATCAGGTGAAGGGGGTCGTGCTTTTTGGTGTCTAGCGTCGCCACGCTAACGCTTTTGAAAGAGAAAAGTAATGCGCGTCGTTGCAGGATGGAAACGCATATTTTGATGTATAACACACCTGGGTGCATATTACGGTTCGGGCCGTATTAACTGCCGAAGGAATGGCATAAATTTCGCCAAAATTACACGATTAATTCAAAATGTTCAAAATGGCCGACTTCCTGTTCGGTTTCGGCCTTGGCACTGATGAGGCCCCCTGCAGACCCCCTGCGGGGACACGACGCCGCCCTGCGGACGGCTCCTGAACTCCCCCTCAGCTCATTGACATGCAATTCCAGTTGCTAAGGACCCCTGCCCCTGCAGACCCCCTGCGGGGACACGACGCCGCCCTGCGGACGGCTCCTGAACTCCCCCTCAGCTCATTGACATGCAATTCCAGTTGCTAAGGACCCCTGCCGGTACGACACCTTGCCGGCAACGCATTGTCTCCCTGCTGGGACAGGCACCAGCTTCCAGCCCCCCGCAAGGCCACGCCTCTGACTGTAACCTGTTGTTTGTTCTTGTATAAAAAAGCTTGTTACGAACCATTTCGATGTCAGCCCACCGAACTAGACACTGTCTGTATCTGTCTGCTGAACGCCGGCTAGAATAAAATCTCTCATACCACAGCGGACTCTTGAACTGGACTTTGTAATATTCTTCAACAATTTGGTGCCGTTGACCCGGATGACAATAGACCTTCGATGGAAACTCCTGTTCCAGAACAACGGCGCAATCAGCGACTCTATCTAAAATTTTAGAGGTTAAGGGATCCACTTACAAAATCCCAAATTATTGTTGCTGAGTTGTTGTCGAAAGTCTGTGAATTGGAGTGCAGGAGAATGGTTGACGTCATCCTGAGATTTTAGGTAAGTCCGCTGTGTGGTTGTGAAGGTTATATTTTTTATTATTATTTTGTGTTATTGGGAAGGTTATTGTAGAGATGTTTTAGGAATGCTGACAATTTCATAACACTTGAATTTGATTGTGTTGTGAGAATGTTCTGCTTCTCCTGCCTTAAGAATCTGACTCGCTCTTCTAAAAAAAAAAAAAGGTTTAATATCTCGGATAACATTAAAGAGAGAAATGGCGCCATGGTTGGTCTGAGTACCAATAAAAAGATAGTCCAGGGGGACTATTCTTATGCATGCAGGACGTGGGGTCCGTAAGTGTTGGAACACTGATATATTTGTGAGAAATAGACATACTGTATGTAGAGAAACTGTTTTATTTTATAAGTCGGGATGACACGCTCTCCCAAAATGAGGTATATTTCATTTCTGCAAGAATCGACTTGCTCTTCTTGCACCAACAGGAATGATTTGTATGCTCTGTCAAGTGAAGTTTTTCAGTTCTTTAAATACATGTATGGTAATCACGGTACCGATAGTTTTATTTGTTAGTTTTGTTTGTTACTCAGTTAGTATTGAATATTGTTAAAATAACTAAAAAGCACTTCAAACTCCCTCAGATTTTTGGAGGGATGAAGGTAGACGCCGTAATGCAGAATCTCAAATAGCTTCGCTTACTGATCAAAATAAAAAGCTGATGGCTAGAAGGATTTAAAAACACAACGCAGACGAAAAAGAAATTAGAGAACCAGTTAAATGATAAAATCAAAACCTTTATCCGGTGAAACTGATTAAAGAATCAAATGACGATGACACTTCTGATGACGACTGGATTTTACAAAAATCCAAGATCTGTTGCCTACAAAATTTGGAGCCAAATAATGGTAAGAGATTTTAAATTAATAAACAAAATGGCTAGAGGAAACAGCGGTTAAACTAACTTTGCCACATGATTTGAAAAGTAAAGTACTTGATGCGCAAAGTACTTGATGCTTGTAGAATTCCCTTTTAATCCCACAGCTGTTGCCAAAATCACACCAGAGCAAGCTCAGACTTTTTTCACAGTATTTATTGCCTTAACAGTTCAAAGGGAAAATTGATAATCCCAGGGAACTTTATGCTAAAACAATTTTGACAGCAAAAGAGAATTGTGGTCTGTCACGAGATCAGATTGATGGATTCCCTCCAGGGTACATGCAAAATATATATTTGCTAATTGCCCTCCACAAAGGGTAGGCCTGGATAACGCAAAAAAAAAAAAAAAAAAAAAAAGAATCTGAAATGTATGAAAATACGAATGTCTTTTTTCCAAAAGTGTTTCCTACACAGGTTGAGCGCTGAGAGGAGGCGCAGAGGAAACAGCCAATGATCGGCTCCCATTGTGGTGAGCCAAATCAGAGCATCCCAAATTTACATAATCTTATCCTGCCTATGGTACCTTCATAATTTAATTGCATGGAAATCTGTCTGTGGCCTACTATAACGTCTCTGAATGCATGTATAACTAATCTCTAACTAGAGGTGTCAAGTAACGAAGTACAAATACCTCATTACCTTACTTAAGTAGAACTTTTGGTTGTGTATGCTTCACTGGAGTAATTATTTTTCAGACGGTTTTTACTTTTACTCCTTACATTTTCACGCAATTATCTTTACTTTTTACTCCTTACGTTTTAAAAACAGCCTTACTCTATTTCATTTCGGCCTTTAAAAAACTATCCAGTTAAATTGTGCCATCCGGATAGAGTGAATTTGGTTGTGGTTGGATGAGAAGTATAAACATATTTGGTTTGTACGTGTCTGGTCTCTGAAACACATGTTAATGCTCAATAATGCACATATATGGTTCTTTAATATATTTGCATTATACTAAGATGCATTCATTTTCAATGGCTTTTAGCCTTAATGGCTTTTCCCCGCTTATATTACTTTTACTTTTATACTTTAAGTACTTTTGAAACCAGTACTTTATACTTTTACTTGAGAAAAAAATAAATAAATAAAAATAAAAAATAAATAAATTTTGAGTTGATACTTCAACTTCTACAGGAGTATTTTTGAACTCTAATATCTATACTTCTACCTGAGTAATGAATGAGAATACTTTTGACACCTCTGTCTTTAACACTCGTTAGCACCAACAGACCTTTCTTTAAAGGAGCTGTATGTAAGAGCAATAATAAAACAAATCATAAAATGACCCCGATATGTCAACAGACATTTAAAAATCATGTTCATTTCAAATACTTATGTCACTGACAACAGCACTCAAGCCAGGATATTCCAGTTTAAAAAGAGGAGTTGCAGCCCTCAACTGATGTTTATGTTGTCATTTTTTGTTTTGGCCTGAAGCTCCACCCTCCACCTATCTCCCAATCACGAAGTCAGTATTGTTTCGGCATCCGGGTTGCCAGCTCGGCTCTAATTATCGCAGCCATGGCAGCCTACGTTCCTGCTGCGTTCTGCAGCCTACCTGGCAACCTCTGGTCGGGGGGAGGAGGGGGAGGGTACACGCCGCTCAACAATATTTTGAAAGTGACTGCAGTACCAGTTTTGGCCATTTCTTACAGACGGCTCCTTTAAGTTGCGACATGATACAGGTGTGTTTTTTTGTGGATGTACGTCAAACCGTATTATGGGGCTTGAGGCACAAGGTTTTTTCTGTCTGGACCAATCAGATGAAGGGTGGGCGCGCTTTTTGGCGTCTAGCGTCGCCACGGTAACGCTTTTGACTGAGAAAAGTAATGCGCATTGTCGCAGGATGGAGACGCACATTTTGATGTATAACACACCTGGGTGTACGTTACGGTTCTGGCCGTATTACCTGCCAAAGGAATGGCGTAAATTGCGCCAAAATTACATGATTAATTCAAAATGACCGACTTCCTGTTCGGTTTCGGCCATGGCGCCAAGAGACTTTTCTTTTAGTTGCGACATGATACAGGTGTGTACCGATTTTCGTGCATGTACATAAAACCGTATTGTGGGGCTTGAGGCACAAAGTTTTGAGCCATTTTGCCTCGCCCATTAATGCAAACCATTAAATATCAAATTTTTCCTTGCCACTGTTTGGCTTAAGGCTTTTCTCCCACTATGGGAGTTTTTACCTGCCATTGTTTATATAATAATTGCTCGGGGGTTTATGTTTATGTTTATGTTCATGTTCTGGATCTCTGGAAAGCGTCTAGAGACAACATCTGTTGTATTAGACGCTATATAAATAAAATTGAATTGAATTGGTGGTGGTCTTTAATAATTTAAATAGAAAATGTTTATAGCCAAAATATTTTGCATAAGAACTCAGGCCCTGTCTCATTTAGTTCTGTTACATGAGACTAGGGTTACATCTGCATGAAGTAAATTAGGCTGATTATCACTGGAAGATGTACACAGTTGACTGATAACTGGTAAGGAGTGTTTAAAACCTTGGGGACAAAAATAGCAGTTGACCAGTCATGAAACTCATTCCGAGTGAAATCTATTGAGCTGTGAGACACAGGATCCACCCATTCATCCATGCTTCTGCCTTGTTCAGGGTCACAGTGGTGTACAGGAGCCTTGGGGTACATCCTGGAGAGGTCGTTAGTCACAGAAACAACCAGCCTATGCAGGGTCAGGAGATTATGTTGGAGCTTATTCCAGCTATTTTGGAGTTAAAGGTGGCATACACCCTGAACAACCTGCCTGTCCATCACAGGCCCACACATAAACCACACACTTAAATTGCAGAAGAAATTTTATCTTTGGCCAGTGGGTGCTGCTGTTAGTGCAATTTACTGTCAGTTTCTGAATATCTGGATATTATGCAGCAATCATTAATTCAATAGACTAAATAAACAACAACTTTGAATTCATATGTTCCATTTTTCAAACTAGGGGCTTTGTTTTTCTTGTCACTGCTTCATCTTCTTAAATGGATGACCCATGCCATCGGTATTGTCTATTATTTATTGCAGTGGTGACAAACATACCGCACAAACAATTTAGTGGTCCAGTTTAATGTTTTCTTAGACAAAATGAGCTGAAGCTCATGAAAAATGTAAGACTCATTCACAGCAAGATGATAATACACAAACCCATCTTTTTTAAGTATCCTCCTGTGCCCAGTATTGCTTATTGAATGTTTACAGCTCACATGATACTTTCCTTCATGTGTAATACATCTGATTGTCTAATGATTATTATGATGATATATTTATTGTTTTTTGTAAACAAAACCAATAACATGAACAGTGAGAAGACATTAAGAGAATCATTATTTAAGTTTTCTATAAAAAGTCACCTTTCCCCTGCAAAAATCAGCTATCCCATAGCAAAACCTTTCACCTTTAATTCCTCTTCAAATACAAACAAACGACTGGCACAAATTAACTATAGCAACATAAAAGTACACATTGTAGAAGGAACAGGCTTGCATCCCAGCATTTTGCTTCAAAGCTTTTCCCTCTCATAATGCTAACTTCACTAGTTAGGGAGGAGGGACTGCTGTTCTTTGTAAAAATAGTTTGTGTAATTCAGAAGAATTTCTGGTAACACTTTATAATAACTACACACTATTAAGCATTAGTTAAGCATTAGTTAAGCATCAGTAAATGCTTAATTGATCATGAATTCACCATTAGTAAAGCATTATTCATACAATACTAAGCATTAATAAACACAGTTATAAACCTTACAACTATACACTATTAACCATTAGTTAAGCATCAGTAAAATGCTTTATTGATCATGAATTCATCATTAGTAAAACAATATTCATACATTACTAAGCATTAATAAACACAGTTATAAACCTTACAACTATACACTATTAAGCATTAGTATGATGCTTAATTGATCATGAATTTATCATTTGTATAGCTGGATTCTCATACTTTGTAAATGATAGGTTAACCATTTATAAATAAGTATTGTATGTCTGTTAATGGTTCATAAGATCATTTAGAATGTCTAAGTAAATTATATACGAACCATTTGTATGTATATTTATGCGTACATTTGTACACGGTTAGTGTTAATACATGTTTTATAAACACTTTTTCATACTCAATGAACGATTTATTAAGGTGGTTACTACTCATTAGTTAATGGTTTCACGAGAGCCCATCTAAAGTGAGGACTATCTATGCCTTATAGGGCATTTATAAATGAGATAGAAGCAGTGAAATAGAAAATGTCAATTGGTTAGTGTTAATACATGTTTTATAAACACTTATTCATACTCAATGAACGATTTAAGGTGGTTACTACTCATTAGTTAATGGTTTCACGAGAGCCCATCTAAAGTGAGGACTATCTATGCCTTATAGGGCATTTATAAATGAGATAGAAGCAGTGATATAGAAAATGTCAATTTTTATTTCAAATGAACGGTAACACTTTATGCCCTTGCAGTTTAAAAACAAAATAAACATTTTTGTACTTAATGAAAATAAATTATAAACAATCTGCAATCTTTTAAACATGAAATGGAAATAAATAAACATTCTTGTAGTGTAAACAAAGTGCCAAAAATAACTAACATTACTGAGAGGGGCGTGGCATCATGAGTGACAGCAGAACAGAGAAGGCTGGGGACCTTCCTCAGTCATGTTGCCTTCAGGAAACGTAGGTTGCAGAAGTTATGAGTAGAAGTATGATTCAACACTGTATATACACTATATTCACGTGATTGGCAGTGGAAAAAAAGGATATTAATGACACATTTCTGTTTAAAAAGCTGTTTTAGACCGTATTTGGCACAGACCGCAGTATAAAAGCAATAAACTATGCCAGACTGTACAGTTCAACAGCCAAAAGTTTGACATTTCCCACTTCCACATACTACCAAGTACAGTCTAAAACGGCTTTTAAAACAGAAATGTGTCACTAGTATCCGTTTTTTCCACTGCCAATCACGTGAATATGGTGTATATACAGTGTTGAATCATACTTTTACTGATAACTTCTGCAACCTACGTTTCCTGAAGGCAACATGACTGAGGAACGTCCCCCGCCTTCTCTGTTCTGCCGTCACTCATGATGCCACACCCCCTACGCCAGATCGGGGCCAAAAGCCTGAAACTGTAAAAAAAAAAAAAAAAAAAGTGAAACTGAAAAAAAGATCTGATACTGAAAATAAAAATGTAAACTCTAAAAAAGAATTTTCAGGTTCAAATTTTATTTTCAAATTAGCAAAAATGTTGGCCTTGATTTGGCTCCATAGTTTTTAAACTACTGAGCAGGTGTCAAAACCTTCCTAGAACACCTCCCCTACTCTCCTACCCCAGCACCAAAGCTCCCTTCTTTGAGATGGGCAGCAGCTTTCCAGAAGCCTTATAGGCTTGGATTGCACCCTGTATGTCTGGGTCCTGCTTAATTGCAGCCTCACATTGTATAGCAAACGCAGAGAGTTTCGCCCGTCGAACATTGTAGTCCTCAATCAATTCGTTGTACTTGCTAGGCGCAGCAATGAACAGCTCTGCGATTGGAGCATTGGCCACCACCGTGTTGCGGTCCACGCTGGCCCGACTGAAAGCAGCAGACATGGTCCCTCCTTTATTGAAGAGTTTAAGTATTTTTGTGTACCGGGCCACCACCTGGTTTGGATTTTGGGCTGCAATTGAGAGAACATAGAATTAGTTTAATCCACATTAAGGTTTACACTAGGGCTGTCAAACGATTATTTTTTTTAATCGCGATTAATCGCAGAATTTCAAAAGTTAATCGCGATTAATCGCATTTTGAATTGCATGTTTAAAATTCTGTTATTTCGCATTTCAAGGCAGTTTTAAGCCCATAATGTAAATCATTTCTTACCATTGTGTCTTAATTGGGAATCAAATGAACACAAAGAAAGAATTTCCTTTTTGACCTTTTGTATTTTCTTTCAAAAAAGTGCCATGTAGACCAACTTAAAACACTGTCTACTTCAAATACAGTTTTTCAAATTAAACAAAGTGCCATATAGACAGGGCTGCACATAATTATTTTGGTCTGGTGCTCAGAGGAGCCCCTGGATATGTGACTTGGGCCTCCAAAAACGCGGTGACCCCTCTCGCCGGATCGATAAAAGAGGGATGCAGGAATAAGTTATAGGCAAAACGATATTTATTCACTTATAAAGATGAATGGCTCAATATGGTCCTTTACAAAGTTAATTTATTTCAATAATTCAACTAGAATATGGTGTAACAGTTAATTTATTTCAATAATTCAACTAGAATATGGTGTAAAAGTTAATCTATTTCAATAATTCAACTAGAATATGGTGTAAAAGTTTATTTATTTCAATAATTCAACTAGAATATGGTGTAAAAGTTAATTTATTTCAATAATTCAACTAGAATATGGTGTAAAAGTTAATCTATTTCAATAATTCAACTTAAAAGGTGAAACTAATATATTACCTAGTCTTATTACATTCAAAGCAAGATATGTTGAACCTTTATTTGTTATAATTTTGATGATGGAATTGTTTATTGATTTCATAAAATATTCTCTAATTTATTTTTTATTTGGGGTTTTCATAAACTTTGAGCCATAATCAGAGCAGCGTCTTGCAGGTAACTGCTGCATGCAGTGACGGACGCTGGCTGATTTATGGTTCCGCGTTGCACCAACGCAGAGCTTACGGGGTAGGATACGCGGGAGCGCGAACGTACGGTGCGCGTCGCCGCGTAACATCATGCAGCCACTTCTCGGCGAACACACGTTTTCTGTTTCTATCCACGGGTAGTGGTTCAGTTTGGCGTCTCTTTGTAGTTGGTGGTGGTGGAAGTTTACTTTAGGAAACAGCAAACATGGCGCTACAGAGGAGTCTTCTTCTTCTTGAGGTTTATTGGCGGTTGGCATCCAGTTTTTTCCGGTGCATTACCGCCCTCTTCTGGATCATTACAGAATAGTCGACTACGGGTGAGTAGAAGGGACAAAAAGGTTTGCGATTAAAATGCGATTAAAAAAAAATAACGCATTATGGATTGCATTAATCTAATCGCGATTAACGCGTTAACGCTGACAGCCCTAGTTTACACACACATAAACTCACCTACACACAAACACACATTTAGTTTGAATCTACATTATGACAGTTGCTGCCCATTACAAGCGATACAATTGCATGGAGAAAATATCAGTTGGCAACCAGCCTATTGGCTATGCATTGCTGCATGGATGCATTTTGTTGTCATCGGCTATGCTTGGGACAATTTAACTTGGAAATAATTGCATGAACAAGAAAAAACATGAAATAATAAACAAAAATAAGTAAAGTAAAATATAAAATAAGAAAACTACAATTTTTCATTCATGGTCTTAAGTTCCCAAGATAAAGGTTGCCTCAAGATACATGAGTTAATATAGCATCAAAATCTGTTTAAACCACTTTAAACTTATTTTACACTTAATTCAAAAATAGATGATCTACAATCTATGAGCTTGTAGATCAGCTATTTTCTAAAAATTTTGAAATATATATCAATTGGGGGTCCTTGACATGAACAAGTTTGAGAACCACTGGTGTAAACACATGCGAAGGGCCGTGTTGGTTACCCACACATATTGTTAGTCTATTGCAATGGGCAGCAACTCTGATGCGAGACCAGAATGTTTTCAACTCATACACAGCTACATGCACATGATTTTCCCAGGTAACTCCTCTCTGTCCATAATGTGATTTGTTACAGTACAACTTAGCAGAACTAACAATCGCAAAGGCAATCTAGGGCTGGGCATCAGAAAATATCCTTTATTGGCAGAAATAGACCAGTACCAAGTAGTATATCAAAACATCTCCAGTCAAATGATACCTGCATATGTTCATTTTTGTATACAGATCTAGAATTTTTCATCTGTTTTTACCTCTCTGACGTGTCTTTGTGTTCATTTTCTTTGACTTCTTCCGCTTCTTTTCCCCTTTCCCCTTCTTCTTCCTCCTCTTCTTCTTCTTGTCCTCTGATGAGGACGTGTCGAAGGAGGAGTCAGAGGTGCTCTCAGAGGAGGATTCCATTGAGATGTCAGAAGAATGTGAAGACAAACGGGTTGTGGAGGTGGATGTTGTGTCCAGGGTGGAGGTGGATGCTGTGCCATCTTTTTTAAGAGCTGTTAAAACAGATACAAATTCAAACATAAGGAATCACACATTTTTAAGCTTGTTTTGCATGCATTTATTTAGTGAATGCATTAATTGAGTTTATCTGAGTTGTGGTGGACCAGTTATGTCAGTGATGCACAACTTAACTCGAATCAACTCTCTCTAATAACCGTCAAACTGTTATATTATAATATAAAATATAATAGATAATATAAAATATAATAAGGAAATTATCGAGCATACGCAGACTGCAATATCCGATCCCCTGTTAACATGGCGTTAACATTCCGACTGTGAACGGGTTATCTAGGTGCTGCAACCCCATTAATAAATGTCCGACATAGGTCCGAAATAGATGGGGTTCAGGTGTTTGCATGCAGTTTTAAAGTCAAAACGATGTCTTATACGATAAGAAACCCGATTGAACTGCCGCATGTAAACCTTCTGACTTACCTGCAGCCAACTGTTCCTTCAAATAATCTCTCTCCTCTCTTAACTCATTTATCTTCTCCTGCCACTCTGCCTTCAGTTTGCCACATTTCCAACTCATGTTCCATTTTTTTTTTCTGCCAGTCGTTTAGTCGGGGCCATGGGCACATCTAATAGAAAGTAAAATTCATTATTGAATGAATCTATCGTCTTTATCGGATGAATGAATTAACCATAGACATATATAAAGGCTAGATGACTCGTCCGCGCTGCTGCGACGTCGTCACACGGCGGCCATCTTGCCACAGGAGACTCGCTCACTCATAAAATTGTGTTTAATGGTGCATGTACTGCTTAAACAACCTTAACTTGCTCAATTTTCAACAGATTTTCAAACAGGTTAGTTTGTTATGAACGTCAGAGATGTAGTTATGACACTGCATACTTGTGAATAATTATAAATATTGAAAAACGTACTTTTATATGAAAATAACCAGAAACAGATAGCTATGACATGGTATTTATATTAAATCAATATTTCTATAGTATTCTTAGTAATATTTATATTTACATTATAACATATATTATTACCTTATAACATGTTTATATATTATTACATTATGATGTATTTATATCATGCCATTATAACATGTGTACACACATGTTATAATGGCATGATATAAATACATCATAATGTAATAATATATAAACATGTTATAATGTCATATACATACATGTTATAATGTAATAATATATATATATATATATATATATATATATATATATATATATATATATACACACACACACACACACACATTATATGGTAATAATATATATGTATATATGTTATAATGTAAATATTACTAAGAATACTATAGAAATATTGATTTAATATAAATACCATGTCATAGCTATCTGTTTCTGGTTATTTTCATATAAAAGTATGTTTTTCAATGTTTATAATTATTCACAAGTATGCAGTGTCATAACTACATCTCTGACGTTCATAAAAAACCACACAGTTTGAAAATCTGTTGAGAATGGAGCAAGTTAAGGTTGTTTAAGCAGTACATGCACCATTAAACACAATGTTATGAGTGAGCGAGTCTCCTGTGGCAAGATGGCCGCCGTGTGACGACGTCGCTCTCCATTGGCAGCAGCGCAGACGAGTCATCTAGCCTTTATATATGTCTATGGAGTTAACCATCACACGCGGGCGCGCGCACACACACACACACACACACACACACACACACACACACCTAACGTAACTGTACATCAGAGGTGGGTAGAGTAGCCAAAAATTGTACTCAAGTAAAAGTACTGTTACTTCAGAATAATATGACTCAAGTACAAGTAAAAGGTGTCATCCAAATAATTACTTGAGTAAAAGTAAAAAAGTACTTGGTGAAAAAACTACTCGTTTGCGCGTCGCCGCGTACCCTACGCCGTAGGCTCTGCGTTGGTGTAACGCGGAACCATAAATCAGCCTTCAATGATTGACGCGTAGGCGGAGGGGATAAAAGAAAAGTAACGAGCTCAATGTAGCTTAATGTAGCGGAGTAAGAGTACAGTTTCTCATTCACAAATCTACTCAAGTAAAAGTAAAAATTATAGTGATTCAAAACTACTCCTAAAAGTACAAGATTTCCCCAAACTTACTCAAGTAAATGTAACGGAGTAAATGTAACTCGTTACTACCCACCTCTGCTGTACATGGTGACATCGAAATGAAACAAGTTACTCACCACTTGTTAAATCCACGGGCATGTCTTCGGTATCTGGCTCCACATTTTTTTGTGCCCGTCTCCGCACGCCTTTTCGAGTTGGCGCCGAGTTTTCCATCACCTCCAGCACCTCTGCAATCCGCGTGGTTGTTTGAAACAGCAACGTGTTTGCTCTGCGAGTGTGGAGCATGCGCAGTAGTGTCCTGAACGCGAAGTCCTACAATACCCATAATCCTCCGCGGTTCTGGGCGCTCAAAAAACCCGGGTTTTTCAATCGTTTCATGTAGCGGACTACACAGAAGGCAGTTAGTAGTTACTTTATCAACAGGCCGTGGAAAAACCTCAAATTTGGCAAACGATGAGCAGATTCAGAAAATTAAAGAATCTTATTTCCAAGGACACTTCACAAAAAAAATCCCTGAAGCTGATAAAGTGGCTTCAGAAGAAGAAACTGATCAAAAGAAAAATTAAATGCAGAATATGCCATCAGAAAATGGAATTGAAGAAGAGAGTGAACAGTCGAGATCAGTATGCTTGGTAAGAATATTTTATATTTTTTTTATATTCATATATTAGGTCTGTTAATCCTTTGAAGAAGTCTGTTATTTTCACGTCCTTACTAGTATAGTAACCATCGTTGGGGTAGTTACTCAAAAAAAGTAATTATTCCATCCGTAGATGACAGAATGTATGGCAATTCTGGCCATGGGTTTCTTACACTCCATGTAATAACACAGAAATGGTATCAGATGTGAATCTGTGGTCTAATTTGTGTGAGTTTAGGGGTCCTTGACGTGAAAGTTTGAGAACCAGTGATTTAGAGCAAAACAAAGTTTAGTTGCAGTAACGTTAACTCCTTACTCCCTACATGGTGTGGGGGATGTTGGTATTTCCTTTATTTAAAAAAAATGTTTTATGTTCTTTTAGGGTTTGTCGACAAGGAGCACACAGGCCGAAACAAATTTTGGTCAGACACAAGTCTATCTTCAGTCGTTCGAAGATCTCCATATGTAAATGGATGGAATTCATGTACAGGTAAGCAAGTAATAGCCTAACATTAAACACATATCATAGGCTCACTACATTGCCAGTCTCATAAAATATACAAAATGCAAAATCATGCATAGAATGTTTTGTCAGTTATTTTGATTAGGTTGAGTTACTGAAATCCATGCACATACTTGCAGCTCACTTTTACCGAAAGGTTCTTATGCATGCATCAAATTCAAGACATTGGTGCTAGCCTACAGTACATGGCAGTACACCTGATTCCTCCTCCATACATGCAGTCTATGGTCAGACTCCAGAACTTGCACCGCTCCCTCCGCTCCTCCACTAGTGCAGGTCGCCTTGCCCCTTCTTCGCTACACGGGGCTCAAATATGATATTGCAAGTCACTTTGGATACAATCATCTGCCAAATGACATAATATAATGTAAAGGCATGTTTACTCTCCTTAATTCACTCATACACACTCCCGGACACCGCTGTGTGTTACTCACCCTCTATATGTCCACTTGAATCTACCCGATTACATCAGAGGCCATAGAACAAAGAGTAGCTCACAAAGATAAATACAGTCCAAAAACACCTGTAAGGAAATTCACTTTTTGACCAAAAAAGAAATACATTTTGACCATGGGGAGCCCATAGTCACTGTAGCCCTCACTTGATTGCTGCTGATTGATTCCACCTGCATCAGGGAGGAGTTCAGGTGGATTAAACCAAATTAAATGTTCCTTTTTGGGTGTTATGGTAAATAAATGCTGTTAAAAATGACATTACAAAATATAGATTGGGAATGATTGATTTGTTAAAAGAGGGGAGGACCCTGATTAAAGGTACAGGTTTGTTAAGTTTTAAATACTGTAATGGTTTATGCCGGGTGGGTGGAGTCTTGAAGAAGGCTTGGGTTTAAAAGTAGGTGAAACCCTAAATTCATTCTTTTGGCCCTGCTGTTGCTGTGAGGAGCTGTTTTGCATGTTTTCAAGGTGAAGTTTAACTTTTCATATGACCATGGATTTTGCATTTTCTTTGTTTGTTTAATTGATTAATTAATTAATTAGCTTGTTTGTATGTTTTTGGATTAATTCATCATACACTGTTAATTTGTATTTTGGGATTAATGATGTACGTTTTGTTTTCCCCACTGGCATGTTGGGACCGCCCCAAGTAAATTGCCACTTTTGTACCTGAGAATAAAACACCCTGAACTTTGCCCTGTTGTGTCTGCCTGCCATCCCTTACCATTGTTGAGTCTCTTTACATGTTAACAATAAACATTATTTCTTTTTGTCTTTGAAGATTTTCTCAGGGTCTACGCCTGCGGCAGATAGACATGATGGAGGACACCATTGCAGGCAGTTCAACTACTTTAAGTAAAATGGCAAAAAGAATAAGGAACGTCTGTGTCACTGCAGTTGAAAGAATGAGAAGGCGTACAGGCCAGCAGATTGGTGGAAGAAGGGAGTTTGTTGTAATTGATGAGAGCCATTTTCGGCACAAAAGAAAGGTGCGTTATCGTAATAGTTAATTCACATAATTGTGAAATACAGTCAACTAATGTATTTGTTCATACTGTATCTGTGTACATGTTTGTTTTTTTTTTTTTCCTGCATCAGTATGGGAGAGGAAGAATGGCTGGTGGCTGGAAAAGAAAAAAGTGGGTCTTTGGGATGCTGGGTGTGAAGCACGCTCAACAACAAACCTCTACAAAGCCAATTCTACGACTGGTAGAGAGAAGAACTCGAGGCCATCTAGTCCCCTTGATTGCTCAGCATGTAAAGGTTGGCTCATCAGTTGTCAGCGACGAATGGCGTGCCTACCGTGTACTCCCTGCACTAGGCTATGATCACCACACTGTCAACCACAGCAGGTGGTATGTAGATCCACACACTGGTGCCCATACTCAGCACATCGAGAGGGCCTGGAGATCCTACAAGGAGCAGATCTGGAGGCTCAGGGGCAATCGTACTGAGACTTTGCTTTCTGACCATCTTGCAGTGATTGAGTGGAATGAATGACTTGCAAAGAAACACCGTGATGGCGCATTTGGCAGGTTAATTCATGACATTTCTAGAAAGTACAAGTAGTTAGATTGGGGAGGGTGGTTAACAGTACAAATTCAGTGTACATACTGTATGCCAGCTATACTGTACTGGTCAATAAGGTTGATTGTTTTTTGTTCACTGTCACAACAAAGAGTGATATACAGGACTGTCTCAGAAAATTTGAATATTGTGATAAAGTTACAGATTAAGATTCCCAGAATATTCTAATTTTTTGAGATAGGATATTTGATATTTGAGTTTTCTTAAGCTGTAAGCCATGATCAGCAATATTAAAATAATGAAAAGGCTTGCAATATTTCAGTTGATTTGTAATGAATCCAGAATGTATGACATTTCTGTTTTTGTAATTGCATTACAGAAAATCACAATATTCTAATTTTCTGGGACAGTCCTGTATATCACTCTTGTGACACTGAACAAAAATCAACCTTATTGACCAGTACAGTACAGCTGGCATACACTGTTGGTATAGTGCAGGGGTCCTCAACCTTTTTCCAGTGAGGGCCACATAACTTTTCCCACCTCTGATGGGGGGCCGGGGTCAGCTTGTAACAAGAAAAGTGTGATGATCGCAGGGGTGCCTACATTAAACATTTATTGTTTCCATAATAAAACCACACATTAATAACCATTTCTGAGAAAAAATGTCAGGAAATGTATAATAACACTATTTATGAAATAAATAAAAATCAAATAACCCTCTCTGGGTTCTTCACAGAAAAAGTAAGGAAATATTTTTCACAGAAAATATATAACAGTAGGCCTATTTATGGAATCAATAGTAACCAAACAAAACAACCCTCTCTGGGTTCACAGAAAAAAAGTTTCTGTTGTGCCGTGCACAATCTTTTGATAAGAGCAGAATTAAATCACTCATATGAGCAGTCTCTCCCAAAGTTATTGTGTTCTTTAATTTATTATCCAGTGTTGTAGGCTCGCCCAGTAGACACCACTGCAGGCTCTCTCTCATCAACTTCCCTCTGAAAACCACAAAGTAAGCAGGCTTAGAAACCAAACTAAAGTAATGCAGCACCTACACAGCACAATACATTTCAACAATACTAGTATGGTTGTGGAGATGGATTTTATCCCAGTAGAGTAGGCTAAAATAGATTTTATTATTATTATTAACCTTTATTAGAAAAAAAGTGAGCTTACCTGTACTGTAGCTGTGTTCATCAGTGTGAACTTTGTGCTTGCATCTGGCTGGTGAGGAGTTGGATGTCGGGTTCCATGCTAGTCACAGCCAGTCGCAAACTCTGATGCAGATGTTGATCTGTCAATCTTGATCTCGTCGGAGATTTCAGGAGTTTCATGCGTGAAAAGGTTTGCTCGCAGATATACGTGCTGCCAAAAACCGTGGACATCTTCATTGCCCGTTTTTTTATGTTCGGGTAGGTGTCAGGGAGGGCGGCATAGAATCCAATGAGATCGTTAGGCTTGAATTCGTCTTTCACAGCATCACAGGTCTGTAGCTCGGCCAGCTCAAACTGGTAAGAAGGCTCGGCTTCATTGACGACGGCAAGAAAGGGGTTCTGAAAGAGACGGATTTTTTTGGCATGAACATGTAGTTCGCGGAACCGCACACCGAACTCTGCCGTCACCATTTCCAGTGCTTCCACGCACTTTGCAGCTGGGAAAGGGACCGCTGGCTTCTCTGCAGAAAGGCTTTGGGTAGCAGGGAGATGGGCGAAGTTACACTTTTTCACTTGTTCCAAAACCAGCGCCAGTTTCACTTCAAATGCCTTTATGTGGGAATACATGTTGCTAATGAGTTTCCCCTGGCCTTGTAGCTGCAAGTTAAGCCCATTTAGCATTTCTGTCACATCTGTTAAGAATGCGAGGTGCCATTTCCACACTGGGTCGCTCAGCTCTGGGACCGTTTTGCCTTTTGATTGAAGAAAATTGTTAATTTCGGGTAGCAGCTCATAAAAACGCCTCAGAACTTTGCCGCGGCTCAGCCATCGGATCCGTACGCAGACTCCAGTTCAGACAGGATTCGTTGGAACTGCCTGTGTTTAAGTGCATTTGCTCTGATGGCGTTTACGCATGACACCACAATCTTCATTACGGAATCCCATTTTAGCACTTTGCAGCACAGTGCTTGCTGGTGGATTAGGCAGTGTACCTGTAGCGGTGCGGGGAGACCCCGCTCTTCCATCTCCCGGTTCACTCGCCCTATTAGACCCCGCGTCGCGCCGACCATACCTGGGGCCCCGTCAGTGGTGATGCTGGCAAGCTTTGCCCAGTCCAGATCCAACTGTTCCATGGTTTGACACACTTTGGCAAAAATATCCTTCCCCGTCGTAGTGCCTTTCATACTCTGTAGGGCTGCCAGCTCCTCGCACATTTGAAACTTTGTGTTAACTCCACGAATAAAAATAAGAAGCTGCGCGGTGTCCTGCACGTCCGTGCTCTCATCCAGTGCTAAAGAAAAAAACTCATTGTTTTGTCTTTTGCTGCAGCTGGGCATATACATTATCACCCATTTCTTCAACACGTCTGGTAACTGTACACGCCGACAGACTCACAGCATTAAACACATCTTTCTTTTCGGGGCACATCTCCTCCACGACAACATTCAAACACTTCTTGACAAACTCCCCCTCAGTGAAAGGTTTGCCGCCGCTTGCGATCAGCTGAGCAACACGGAAACTGGCCCGAACTGCCGCTTGGTTCTGCTGAACTTGTCGTACAAATGTAGTCTGCTGAGCTAACAGTCCACTTTTTAGCTTTGCAAGTTTGGTTTCTCTCATTTGGCCTTGCAAGCTATCATACTTTTCTTTGTGACGGGATTCATAATGTCGGCGCAGATTGTATTCTTTGAATACCGCCACCGCCTCTTGACAGATGAGGCAAACAGCCTTTTCTTTGCATTGAACAAAAAAATAATCGTGTGTCCACTGCGGGTTAAATACCCTGCATTCTGAATCAATTTTTCTCTTACCCAACCTTTTTGCCATTATTCGTTCTGGGGGGCTCACGTTCTATACTGGGGCAAACGGCAAACAAAGTGAGGTCGTAGTCAGGGTGGTGTATAAAGAGAGTGGCGACACGCTTTGATCTCGCCGCAAAGCGAGATGGGACATTCTTGGCGGGGTACACTATGGACAGTTGGAATAAATGGAAAGTGGTGTGTCTTGGGGTGCTGGATATGGAAGACGTGGAGGACGTCTATATATTCACGGGCATGACGGTGGGCCTGGTGATCCTAGGGCTTGGCGGGGTCTGGATGCTACAAAAGTTGAGAAAAGTGAGAGCTGATCAGGCAAAGCTGCTCTCTGGCCTCTCTGACATCCAGGGGAGACTGACCAGTGTATGGTCGGATGTGTCCAAAGCTCGTGAGGAGATGAAGTCAGTACGAGCGGAGGGGGCAAAGGCTGTGGCGGCTAGAGAGCCAGAGGACGGCGACTAATCAAAATCTGCATTGACACACGCACCTCCATTGCAAAGTGGATTGCATGCAAAAAGAGACTTGGACATAAAAATAACTGTACAGTGGACACAGTAGTAAATCACAGGAACGGTGATCAGGATGAGTGGACTGGACACGTGTACAAACATACATGCTATCTGGACTGTGAAGGATGAAATTAGACAAATTGCTATGTGGTAAACTATGTATCTTACTGAATTCTGTTGTTGATGTGATCATGAATCTTACATAGAACGGGGCAGGACTTTGATAAGCGTCAGCTTCTCCCGTACCCTTTTCGTCATGTGCTGAGTATGCAATGTATAATGTTCTGGAGATGAAATGTGTCTATATAAACATGCCGAAATAAACGAAATAATAATAATAAAAAAAGCGCGTGCCTATCTTACAGTATGGGCTGCAGTTTCAAACATTGCTCCTATGAGTGGAACTACCCATTGAGATAGAATGAGCACTTCCGCATTTCCATCGTTACAATGGGAGTCAACGCTAGTGTCACCACTCTCTTTCTACACCACTCTGGCATTTTTTTTATTTTTTTTTTGCGCACTGTTCAGGGGGCCGGGTCAAATGTGGAGGTGGGCCGTATCCGGCCCGCGGGCCGTAGTTTGAGGACCCCTGGCATAGTGTATGTAGGACAGGTGATCTAGGGAGGTTTTGACACCTGTTCAGTTGTTTAAAAACAATGTTTTAATTACTAGTTACTTCTGTAATTTTTTAGGAGAGGTGAATTATTAGGTTTTCACACCTGCTCAGATTTTTCTTTTTTTTATAAAGATTTTATTTAATGTTATTTTTGGCACTTTGTTTACACTACAAGAATGTTTATTTTATTTTCATTTCATGTTTATAAGATTGCAGATTGTTTATAATTTTCATTAAGTACAAAAATGTTTATTTTGTTTTGAAACTGCAAGGGCATAAAGTGTTACTGTTCATTTGAACTAAAAATTGACATTTTCTATATCACTGCTTCTATCTCATTTATAAATGCCCTATAAGGCATAGATAGTCCTCACTTTAGATGGGCTCTCGTGAAACCATTAATGAGTAGTAACCACCTTAATAAATCGTTCATTGAGTATGAAAAAGTGTTTATAAAACATGTATTAACACTAACCGTGTACAAATGTATGCATAAATATACATACAAATGGTTCGTATATAATTTACTTAGACATTCTAAATGATCTTATGAACCATTAACAGACATATAATACTTATTTATAAATGGTTAACCTATCATTTACAAAGTATGAGAATCCAGCTATACAAATGATAAATTCATGATCAATTAAGCATCATACTAATGCTTAATAGTGTATAGTTGTAAGGTTTATAACTGTGTTTATTAATGCTTAGTAATGTATGAATATTGTTTTACTAATGATGAATTCATGATCAATAAAGCATTTTACTGATGCTTAACTAATGGTTAATAGTGTATAGTTGTAAGGTTTATAACTGTTTATTAATGCTTAGTAATGTATGAATATTGTTTTACTAATGATGAATTCATGATCAATAAAGCATTTTACTGATGCTTAACTAATGCTTAACTAATGCTTAATAGTGTGTAGTTATTATAAAGTGTTACCGAATTTCTGTGATTGAACTCATCTGTGTCGCAGACATTGAAATATAAGTAGGCTAGTGACAAACTGTCCAAAAGGGCTTTAGTTTTCGAGATACCCCTACCGGGGGTAGAACAAAACCTAACAATGTTTTTCCTCATCTCTAAGGTGTCCCATATATGGAATGGATTCTTAGGTTAAAATATTTTACTGCAAACATTGTTAAATTGATACATATTGTTATGCATCCCAAACCTAAAAAAGAACCAAAATACAGTCTGGCCGTATGGGAGTTAAGATATATAAACTCATGTAGATTAATAACAGAAGCTCTGACAGCTTTGAAACTTGACATAATTGTGGTCAGGAAGTTGCTTTACCTATTAGAAAAACCTGGATTTGAATATCTTGATGTGTGTTACATATAAAGACCTTTGAATACTTTTCCAAAATAAGCGGACATGCAAAAAAAGAATATCTATGCAGAATGTTCTCATTTACTTTTTAGTTGCCTGGCCAGGAATTGTCATAGAAACACATATCATGGCTTGTTGGAAAGATGGGGTTGTGCTGAATCCAGTGATACCAAATATGTAAAGATACCATGCATAGGCAATGTGGTACATCAATAAATGTATGAGGTGTCCCAAATTAAAGAAAGTGAAAGATTGAAATAATCAAGCCTCCACAGCTGACCAATTCTATATTGCTGCAAACTAAGCAGGTAACTTGCAAATATATATATGATGCATTAAATTAATTATACACTCATATGACACCTTTTATCCATACTTGAGATAACACTTTAATTATGGATACATGTACTGTCATATATGATGGCTTGTTGGAATATGTGGTTATGCTGAATCCAGCAATACCAAATATGTAAATAGCATGCATAATCATCAATCACTAAATATAAAACTGTCCCAAATAAAGGAATATGTTGCATTAAATAGCAATGCAACATATTCTGTACTGTACTGTACTACACTGTACTGTACTGTGTGACATCACCGGGGGATGAGTCTAGCTAAGGCTTACGGCTCAGCAATAACACACACAGGAGACAAGGTGACAGGATTGTAGTTTGGCCTTGATGATCATTTTAATAAAACTAACTAAACTTCACACAGTACAAATAAAATTACCGTCTCAAATTAAACAAATGTTCATCAAACAAAACACTGAGGAGGAATGAGCCCTCTCCTCACGCTGAATTCCCCAGCTCTTTGGCTGGTGTTTTTCATTGGCTGCTTTTGGTAGCCATCACTGTCACTCATCCACATTATCATCAGTGACAAAATGGGTCATATTTGGGCAGTCTTGGAAAGAGCAAGAGCAAAACTCAGTGCAAGTCTAGCCCACTGAAAGACACTGGCATTTGCTGGTATTATTGCAGTTTCCATCTTTACACTACAGGTGGGTGATGTCTCAAACCTCTTAAGGGGCTGGTGCATTCTGGCACATGACGGGTTCAATGGACCCATCTTGTCTGAGCCTCCATTCTCTACCAACTGGGTTCCAGAGATGAGGCTTGGCCAGGTGGTTGTTACGCCACACTGCTGTTTGATATAAGGCTCTTAATACATGTTGCTGGAAGGCATCTTCTGTTGGGGGTAGATTTGCTGCTGAAAAATCTGTGGTAGATGCCACTATGTACCTCAGCTCATCTAGGTTGGTGCAAGGACGGCCAGTCTCCTTTTTCTTTTGGCCATACAGTAGGAGGGCATACTTTCTTGCCAAAGGCAAGGCTTCCTCTAGGCTTCCAGACAGTCCAAACTTGGCCATTTCCTTTAATTCAGTCAGATGGGTCTTCAGTCTTGTGAAGGCAGTGGTCTTTCCAATTCTGTACAAGCTGCTTGTGGTATCACACAACCTCCTGGTCAATGTAAAGATCTGTCAAGCAGTCAACACCTGATTTGCTAACCCTCTTGACCTCCTCACCATTTTCAAAGCCACCTACCAATATGACTGTGTTCTCTGAAAAGATTATCTGTTGCCCAGTATGAGTGATGTAATTGCTGACAAAGCTACATAGAGCAGCCTTGTTCCCACTGTGTAGCAGGGCGAGTGCTACAGGGCCCGACCGACAGGATAGAGGAGGACACGGAGTTTTGTGCAGAACCCTTTTATTTCCAACACCCAGGACACAGGTGCTTCAGCAGCCTCTCCAACAGCTTCAGTCTGAACCCCCGTCTCAGCAGCAGCTTCTCCTCTTATAAGGCTGGCAGTGTGGAGAGGTTGACGGGCCACACCTGTGTCCCGTGGCTGCATCTCCTCCACTCTGCCACACACTGATCCTCAGGTATGTGAAACACTAAGGGCCTGATTTACTAAGATCCTAAATAAAGAGTACTAAATTGCGTGTGCACTGAAAAAGTTTGCACGTGCTGTTGTTGTGTGTTTTGCGGGTGATCAACTAAGAATGCTTGCGCAATTGATAACAGGCGCAAACCGCAGTATTTAAATGAGGTGTTGCGTGTCTTACGGTTTGCGCCATGGAGAGTTTGGATGGAAAGCAGGATATTCGCAAGCGAAAAATGAAATGAGTTGGAGTTAGAGATATTAGTGGTGTTGTGCCGTATTCAGCACCCCTGCCGTGAAAAGCACCCCCTCGTCGACATATATTACCCACAGATCTCTTATTCAGGAGTAAATGTCAAAAAGGACTAAATGCTCATGTTTAATTTACTACAAATGACAACGTACACACAATGACAAAAATTATATTCTCATTCCGTGTCACGTTCTGTTTAGCGTCCAGTTTTGTGTTAATGATTCATGTTTAAATGCGCTCATGGATTCCACAATAGTCATACTTTCCCACAATAACAGTCACAGATAACAAAAATTGGGTAAATGGTTATTGATGTCATTAATTAATAGCCTGCTTACTGTGTTGTCTTCCATAATATTTGTAAATATATATAATATAAACTCCTAAGTATGTGTTTGTGTGAGTGTGTATGAGGGGGTGCTTTTCACGACAGGGGTACTGAATACGGCACAACACCACAATAACAGCAGCCATCGGTGCGTAAAGCTGGGCAGATTAGCACCTTCCTTTCGAACGTATTAAATACAGACGCAATCACAATCCCCGCAATTACTTTCGGGCTTGGTAAATCTCATTGCGTGTGGTAAATGGAGATATTTGCATTTTCCCCTCCCAGTATTTAGCGCTTTCTGGTGGGTACGCCCCATATTGATTATTCATCAGGGCAAAAGTACTAAATGAATAGCGTGTGCTATTTTGCTCATTTGAGAGGTGCTGTCCTCTTTGCACGCTGTTAGTAGATCAGCTTTTATATTGGTTTGCGGGTGATGTCAAGTTTGCACACGTTTTTACGCACGCAAACCTTTAGTAAATCAGGCCCTAAAACAACACAGCTGATTCCTTCCTTTCCCATTGACATTGTGATCTTATTCCAGATACACTCACCCAGGTCATTGAATTTCTGAAAGCCTGAATCATGGAGACTCTGCAGAAGAGCCATACCATCGATGAGATATCCTGAAAGTTCTTTAACACTGGGCAGTTGTTGCGTCTCTCCAACGACTGACTCCGGTTTCTTAGTAAGGTCAGCTTTTGTTGTCTTCCTCATGCTTCCATCATCATAAAACAAAGAGGGTGGGACAGCAGCGAGTTCATGAGACATCACAGTCTCCATGGACACCTCTCTTTGGAGACAGCGAGTAACCCTCGAAAGAGCACATCTGAATCCATGTGAATCTGTCTAGATACACTAACTCCTGCTGATGTTTTCATATCCTTGAAGGTTGCAAACTGGTGCCTTTTCTCTGGATACATGAAGACAATGATGTAGATAGCTATAGCTGGATCCACCAAGTAGCCTAACTAGCTAGCTAGCTCACTATAGACTACAACACTTTAATCAAAGATCACACTCAGGGAAGTTAAGTAAGCAGTATACAGGCTTTACTGCCCTCTGCTAGTTTAGAGAAAAGACATAATTATTTTCCATTATGCAGTAATGACTTGACCAAAAATAAATTCAAGTGGATTTAAATATTTTAATAAAGGTGTTCTATTACAATTTAACCTAAGTCTACTGGATATTTGTTTCCATAATGAAATATACATATTTTTTTATGTATCATAAATAAAGAGTAGTGCTTACCTCAGGTGACTTATGTTGCAGTAACATTGAATTGGTCCGCATTCTCACCATTGATTATGGGCTTGGGACTGGACACTGAATATGTCAATGTTTTGGTATTCTTTCATTTTGGACACTTCATACATTGATTGATGTACCACACTGCCTATGCATGGTATCTTTACATATTTGGTATCACTGGATTCAGTACAACCCCATATTTCCAACAAGCCATGATATGTGTTTCTATGACAATTCCTGGCCAGGCAACTATAATGTAAATGAGAACATTCTGCATAGATATTCTTTTTTTGCATTAGCTAGACCCATCCCCCGGTGATATCACACAGTACAGTACAGTGTAGTACAGTACAGTACAGAATATGTTGCATTGCTATTTAATGCAACATATTCCTTTATTTGGGACAGTTTTATATTTAGTGATTGATGATTATGCATGCTATTTACATATTTGGTATTGCTGGATTCAGCATAACCACATATTCCAACAAGCCATCATATATGACAGTACATGTATCCATAATTAAAGTGTTATCTCAAGTATGGATAAAAGGTGTCATATGAGTGTATAATTAATTTAATGCATCATATATATATCTGCAAGTTACCTGCTTAGTTTGCAGCAATATAGAATTGGTCAGCTGTGGAGGCTTGATTATTTCAATCTTTCACTTTCTTTAATTTGGGACACCTCATACATTTATTGATGTACCACATTGCCTATGCATAGTATCTTTACATATTTGGTATCACTGGATTCAGCACAACCCCATCTTTCCAACAAGCCATGATATGTGTTTCTATGACAATTCCTGGCCAGGCAACTAAAAAGTAAATGAGAACATTCTGCATAGATATTCTTTTTTTTGCATGTCCGCTTATTTTGGAAAAGTGTTCAAAGGTCTTTATATGTAACACACATCAAGATATTCACATCCAGGTTTTACTAATAGGTAAAGCAACTTCCTGACCACAATTATGTCTAGTTTCAAAGCTGTCAGAGCTTCTGTTATTAATCTACATGAGTTTATATATCTTAACTCCCATACGGCCAGACTGTATTTTGGTTCTTTTTTAGGTTTGGGATGCATAACAATATGTATCAATTTAACAATGTTTGCAGTAAAATATTTTAACCTAAGAATCCATTTCATATATGGGACACCTTAGAGATGAGGAAAAACATTGTTAGGTTTTGTTCTACCCCCGGTAGGGGTATGTCAAATTTTTTGGGGCATTGTCACTAGCCTAAAGCTGTGTTCCGGCCATATTATCTACAGAGAGAGTTTATCGGCTGTTTGACAGCTGATATATCTCACTATCCAGTGTTACCAATTTTGATGTGAAATCTGTGGTCAATGCATTTATGACCTGTCTCTAGAGGTTTCCACCACGGCTCTCTTTCTGCTACACTTTTTATTATCTATAAGTGCATATTCCTATCCAGCGTAGAAGGGGTGTGATGGAGCATATCCCGGCTCCATGAAAAGGCAGAGATGCACCCTTAAAAAATCAACAGTCCACCACTGGGCCACAAATAAAGAAACAACCACACACACTCAGGCTCACTCCTATAAGCGTGTGCAATTAGGTGTCACAGTAAATAATGGATGGATGGTTAATGGTGCATAGCTCCTCTGCCCCCCCGCCCCCCCCCCCCCCCACTGGGCATAATCTGGTATCTGGGCATATTCTGTTACCTATACCTACATCTATTGCTCAAGTAGAGTGTTTGGTGCATTTGTGGACATTTATGTTCAAACACATGGTTCCGTACTACCCACAGTTTTTCCATGTACATAGCCGAGTGGTCACTCCGTTTCAGCATGATCAGCCTGGACTTTTAGTATACGCTGGTAGGGTCCCATTGTAGCTGGATAGGCCTGGGGAGGAACAGTGAGTAGCAGAGAAGTGAAAATGGAGGAGCATGTGAAAGTTGTAGGTCCAGTAAATGGGGAATTTACATTTTTAAAACGTCTCGATGGCACCATTGATAAAGGTAGAGTGATATGTGTTCTTTGTCAAAAGGACTTACCACCGAAGCAGATCAAGTTTAGCCTACCACATAAATGGAAAGCCCTCGGTCGCAAGGGCAGCCACAGCTAACGGCAGCAATGATGTTGCCACAGCAACGCTCTTCACCAAACTAAACTGGAGGGCACCCTGCACATGCGCACGTCTGCGACCAAGAGGCTGCCGAATGTTCTTGCCAAGTGGATGTAAACGGCTAAGACTGCATCTGTTCAAGTCTGTTAAAAAAAAAAGGACTTTATAAAGTCACTTTTTTTTGTAGTTATATATCAGTCTTTTGATCTGCCATAATAATGTAATGAATTCAAAGGAAAACACCTCAAGTTGAGGGCTTTTCCCAGCAATTTTTAGGTAAGATTAAAAAAAGGGATTATTTAGATTAATTAATTACAGATCTTAATTAATTAATCACTCAATTTTAATCAGTCAAATTAATGATTAATACCAATTTTGGCAAAACAAAAAGCGTATATATATGCATTTTAATCTTCTTAATCTCTTTAATCTTTTTTTTTAAACATATGCGTAAGAGGGATAGGGGGATGCAGGGGGGGGGGGGGGGGGGGGGTGTTGAGGGGTGACATCCGCTGCAAATCTGAAATGACAGAAACACAGGAATACACACAACAGGCACACAAGCCTTTGGAATCTGCAAGAGAGAAAACAAACGAACAAACAGACACGAGAACAGGCACAAACAGCAACCATTTCAGGTCTCTAAAACTGAATCAAGACTAGGCTACTGCGATTATCTGTCCCCCAAAACTGTGGAGTGACTATGTAGGTGAGTGAGCAGGTGTGTATGTCCGTGTAACTGTGTGTGCAAAGTGAAAACAAGGTTTTACCTGAACTGCAACTACAGGGGATGAGGGAGGGCACAACCACGCCACCCGAGAGACCAGAAGCCGACAAGGAAAAAACCCGAACCCAGGCCACCAGCAGCCACAAGGAGGACCAGAAGAGGGACAAGAGGAAACCCCCTGCCAGCAAGCCCCGCCGCCACCCAGCAGGTGACAGAGGGAAGCCCCGGGCGGAGCCCCCATGACCACGGGAGGAGGCAGCCAGGAAACCCACGGTGATAGACCAGGACCCAGCCGAGCACCAGCCACCCGACATAGGCCGATAATGCGGCAAGGAGGTCCACACCCTCCAGGCCATTGACCCCCACCCGGCAAGAGGCCAGCCTGCCCGGAGAGACGGGGCCACCTTGACTGTTGACGCCAGCAGACCGGCATCCGCCCCAATGAAAGCGGGAACCCAAAAGCCAAAAGCGCGCCCAGTTGCAAGGGCAGCGGGGGAAAGCGGAGACGGGCACGGAGAGAGGGAACCCACCCGGCAAGGAGCCCTCCAGACACGCCCAACAGCAAGGATTCCCAAACACAAGTTAGACAACGGACACCCATCCATCCATCCATTTTCTATACCCGCCCGATCATTTGCAGGCTCACGGGGTCTGCTGGAGCCCATCCCAGCTAATTACAGAGAGGCAGGGGCACACCCCGGACAGGCCGCCAGTCCACCGCAGGGCACCCACCCCCACAGACACTAACATTTACTCACTGACAAAGACATGGACAATCATTCTCTCACCACTCCCACCTCCCCCTGGAGCTCCCCCCCCCAGGCAGCACGGCGAGCCCATGCCCGGGTCCGGCCATCAGCCTCCCCCTTGGTCCCCCCGCCCCAAGTCGAATGCGAGAAACATGGGTGGAGGAAGGCCTCACTCCCGCCCCTGGTGATATACAGTGGGGAGAACAAGTATTTGATACACTGCCGATTTTGCAGGTTTTCCCACTTGAAAAGCATGTAGAAGTCTGTAATTTTTATCATAGGTACTCTTCAACTGTGAGTGATGGAATCTATAAAAAAAATCCAGAAAATCACATTGTATGATTTTTAAGTAATTAATTTGCATTTTTTTGCATGACATAAATATTTGATCACCTGTCAACCAGTAAGACTTCCGGCTCTCACAGACCTGTTAGTTCTTCTTTAAGAAGCCCTCCTGTTCTCCACTCATTACCTGTATTAACTGCACCTGTTTGAACTCGCCCCTCCTTGAACCGCCACCTTACTGTGGTGGAGGGGTTTGTGTGCCCGAGTGATCCTAGGAGCTATGTTGTCGGGGGCACTTTCGCCCCTGGTAGGGACTCCCATGGCAAACAGGTCCTGGGTGACGGGCCAGACTAAGAGCGGTTCACAAGCCTACCATGATGAAAAAGATATCAAGGACCGTTACGTCGCCCGGATCGGCGTCACCGGGGCCCCGCCCTGGAGCCAGGCCTGGGGTTGGGGCTCGTAGGCGAGCGCCTGGTGGCCGGGTCTTTGCCCGTGGGACCCGGCCGGGCTCAGCCCGAAACGGCGACGCGGGTCCGCCTTCCAGTAGGCCCACCACCCGCAGGAAGGACCATGGCAGGCCAGTGCATTGTGGGCTGGGTAGCAGTCGTGGCGGGGTGCCTCGACGACCCAATCCCTGGACATCAACCCTCACAGTGGGGACATGGAATGTCACCTCGCTGGGGGGGAAGGAGCCGGAGCTTGTGCGTGAGGTTGAGAGATACCGGCTAGAGATAGTCGGGCTCACCTCCACACATAGCTTGGGCTCTGGAACCCAGCTCCTTGAAGGGGGCTGGACCCTCCACTACTCTGGAGTTGCCCAGGGTGAGAGGCGGCGGGCTGGTGTGGGCTTGGTTATAGCCCCCCAGCTCAGCCGCCATGTGTTGGAGTTCACCCCGTTGAACGAGAGGGTCGTTTCCCTGCGCCTTCGGGTCGGGGATAGGTCTCTCACTGTTGTTTGTGCCTACGGGCCGAACAGCAGTGGGGAGTACCCGGCCTTCTTGGAGTCCCTGGGAGGAGTACTTGATAGTGCTCCAACTGGGGACTCCATTGTTCTACTGGGGGACTTCAACGCTCACGTGGGCAATGACAGTGATACCTGGAGAGGCGTGATTGGGAGGAACGGCCTCCCCGATCTGAACCCGAACGGTGCTTTGTTGTTGGACTTCTGTGCTAGTCGCAGTTTGTCCATCACGAACACCATGTTCAAGCATAAGGGTGTCCATCAGTGCACGTGGCACCAGGACACCCTAGGCCGGAGGTCAATGATCGACTTTGTTGTCGTTTCATCTGACCTTCGGCCGCATGTCTTGGACACTCGGGTGAAGAGAGGGGCTGAGCTGTCAACTGATCACCACCTGGTGGTGAGTTGGATGCGCTGGCGGAGGAGGAGGTTGGACAGACCGGGCAGACCCAAACGGATTGTGAGGGTCTGTTGGGAACGTCTGGCTGAGCCCTCTGTCAGGGACATCTTCAACTCCCACCTCCGGGAGAGCTTCTCTCGGATCCCGGGGGAGGCGGGGAACATCGAGTCCGAGTGGACCATGTTCTCCGCCTCCATTGTCAACGCGGCGGCTCGAAGCTGTGGACGCAAGGTCTCCGGTGCCTGTCGTGGCGGCAATCCTAGAACCCGGTGGTGGACACCGGAAGTACAGGATGCCGTCAGACTGAAGAAGGAGTCCTACCGGGCTATGTTGGCCGGTGGGACTCCTGACGCAGTAGATAGGTACCGGCAGGCCAAGCGGGCCGCGGCTCGGGCAGTCTTGGAGGCAAAAACTCGGGTCTGGGAGGAGTTCGGGGAGGCCATGGAGGAGGACTTTCGGTCGGCCTCGAGGAAATTCTGGAGGACCGTTCGGCGCCTCAGAAGGGGGAAGCAGTACTCTGCCGGCACCATTTATGGTGCTGGTGGGGAGCTGTTGACCTCGACTGGGGACATTGTCGGACGGTGGAAGGAATACTTTGAGGATCTCCTCAACCCGACTGACATGCCTTCCACTGAGGAAGCAGAGGGTTGGGGCTCGGAGGCGTGCTCATCCATCACCCAAGCCGAGGTCACCGAGGTGGTTCGTAAGCTCCTCGGTGGCCGAGCACCGGGGGTGGATGAGATTCGCCCTGAGTACCTCAAGTCTCTGGATGTCGTAGGGCTGTCGTGGCTGACACGCCTCTGCGACATTGCATGGAGGAAGGGGACAGTACCGCTGGGGTGGCAAACCGGGGTGGTGGTCCCTCTGTTTAAAAAGGGGGACCGGAGAGTGTGTTCCAACTACAGGGGGATCACACTTCTCAGCCTCCCGGGGAAAGTCTACGCCAGGGTACTGGAGAGGAGATTACGGCCGATAGTCGAACCTCGGATTCAGGAGGAACAATGCGGTTTTCGTCCCGGTCGTGGAACACTGGACCAGCTCTATACCCTCCGCAGGGTGCTCGAGGGTTCATGGGAATTTGCCCAACCAGTCTACATGTGTTTTGTGGATCTGGAGAAGGCATTTGACCGTGTCCCTCGTGCCATTCTGTGGGGGGTGCTGAGTGAGTATGGAGTCCGGGGCCCTCTACTAAGGGCTGTCCGGTCTCTGTATGATCGAAGCAGGAGTCTGGTTCGCATTGCCGGCAGTAAGTCAGACTTGTTCCCGGTGCATGTTGGACTCCGGCAGGGCTGCCCTTTGTCACCGGTCCTGTTCATAATTTTTATGGACAGGATTTCTAGGCGCAGCCAGGGGCCGGAGGGGATCCGGTTTGGGAACCTCAGGATTTCATCTCTGCTTTTTGCAGATGATGTTGTCCTGTTGGCTTCATCAGACCGGGACCTCCAGCATGTGCTGGGGTGGTTTGCGGCCGAGTGCGACGCGGCAGGGATGAGAATCAGCACCTCCAAGACCGAGGCCATGGTTCTCGACCGGAAAAGGGTGGCATGCCTTCTCCGGGTGGGTGGAGAAGTCCTGCCTCAGGTGGAGGAGTTCAAGTATCTCGGGATCTTGTTCACGAGTGAGGGAACAATGGAGCGTGAGATTGACAGGCGGATCGGTGCAGCGTCCGCAGTAATGCGGTCGATGTACTGGACCGTCGTGGTAAAGAGGGAGCTGAGTCGAAAGGCGAAGCTCTCGATTTACCGGTCAATCTACGCCCCTACCCTCACCTATGGTCATGAACTTTGGGTAGTGACCGAAAGGACAAGATCGCGGATACAAGCGGCCGAGATGAGTTTCCTCCGCAGGGTGGCTGGACGCTCCCTTAGAGATAGGGTGAGGAGTTCGGTCACCCGGGAGGAGCTCGGAGTCGAGCCGCTACTCCTCCACATTGAGAGGAGTCAGCTGAGGTGGCTTGGGCATCTGTACCGGATGCCTCCTGGACGCCTCCCTAGGGAGGTGTTCCAGGCATGTCCCACCGGGAGGAGACCCCGGGGAAGACCCAGGACACGCTGGAGAGACTATGTCTCTCGGCTGGCCTGGGAACGCCTCGGACTCCCCCCGGAAGAGCTGGAGGAAGTGTCTGGGGTGAGGGAAGTCTGGGCATCTCTGTTGAGACTGCTGCCCCCGCGACCCGGGAACGGATAAAGCGGGAGAAGATGAGTGAGTGAGTGTTTGAACTCGTTACCTGTATAAAAGACACCTGTCCACACACTCAATCAAACAAACTCCAACCTCTCCACAATGGCCAAGACCAGAGAGCTGTGTAAGGACATCAGAGATAAAATTGTAGACCTGCACAAGGCTGGGATGGGCTACAGGACAATAGGCAAGCAGCTTGGTGAGAAGGCAACAACTGTTGGCGCAATTATTCGAAAATGGAAGAAGTTCAAGATGACAGTCAATCTCCCTCGGTCTGGGGCTCCATGCAAAATCTCACCTCGTGGGGCATCAATGATCATGAGGAAGGTGAGGGATCACCCAGAACTACACGGCAGGACCTGGTCAATGACTTGAAGAGAGCTGGGACCACAGTCTCAAAGAAAACCATTAGTAACACCAGTGTTGTGCAAGTTCATACTTCTGATGAACTAGTTCAAAGTTCAGTTCACATAGTTTAAAAATGAACAGTTCACGTTCATAGTTAACTATTTTCATTTGGAACTAGTTCAAATTCAGTTCATTTCAATATTTTTAGGTGAGAAGTACGAATGAAACGCCCCCCACCGTATACCAGTGGTCTTCAGCCCTGGTCATCAGGACCCCTGTCCTGCATGTTTTAGATATTTTCCCTCAGAACCCTGATATAAATGACTGTCATTAACAGACTTGTGCAGACCTGGATGACAAGCTGATGACGGCCATTAATTAGAATCAGGTGTGATGATGCAAGGAAACATGTAAAACATGCAGGACAGGGTTGGAGACCCTGCTGTATACAATCATGTATTGTCCTAGTGGCGTTTCAACTTTATTCAGAGGCTGTAAATCTCCAACATTGTAGTGCATTATCAATTTGTCTACCTGTTACTGGAAAATCAGACCTCTTGGTCTTTCTGGGAACTTTTTTGATTGTTAAGGACTCGCAGATATTTTCTCCCACTGGACGGATGCTTTAACTCCACATGACGTTTCAAATTTGAAGTTGACGAGGCAGACGTTCAGACTTGTTTTTTCAGCGCAGGTGGACATAATTTGCACAGAAAGGTTAGTTTCCTACCGTCAGACTCTTTGGGAGACGATGTGTAAAATTCCTGCAGATAATGATAAGCGGATCATCATCTGACGGCTCGCTGACGCTGCGTCTGCAACGTCTCTCTTCACCAGTCAAGGCTTGATTTATGGTTCAGCGTTAAATCGACGGCAAAGACTACGGCGTATGGCACGCGGCGACGCGAACCATACGGTCCGCACGCCGCGTACGTAGGTGTAACGCGGAACCATAAATCAGCCTACATTTGTAAAGACTGCACCGGGCTCGTCGAGCATTTTAAATGTGCGCGCCGCCCGCTGGTGAAATAAGAAGGATTATTCCGTAATAATTGGACCTAAACATAATCTGAACAGATCAAATTCCAGTTCATGATCTCCAGAATGAACAAGTTCACGTTCAAGTTCTTTATGTGTAAATATGTTGCGTTCAGTTCAACGTTCTCACAGAAATGAACGTGTTCAATGAACGCGTTCATGCACAACACTGAGTAACACACTACGCCGTCATGGATTAAAATCCTGCAGCGCACGCAAGGTCCCCCTGCTCAAACCAGTGCATGTCAAGGCCCGTCTGAAGTTTGCCAATGACCATCTGGATGATCCAGAGGAGGAATGGGAGAAGGCCATGTGGTCTGATGAGACTAAAATAGAGCTTTTTGGTCTAAACTCCATTTGCCGTGTTTGGAGGAAGAAGAAGAATGAGTACAACCCCAAGAACACCATCCCAACCGTGAAGCATGGAGGTGGAAACATCATTCTTTGGGGATGCTTTTCTGCAAAGGGGACAGGACGACTGCACCGTATTGAGGGGAGCATGGATGGGGCCATGTATCGCGAGATCTTGGCCAACAACCTCCTTCCCTCAGTAAGAGCATTGAAGTGGGGTCGTGGCTGGGCCTTCCAGCATGACAACGACCCGAAACACACAGCCAGGGCAACTAAGGAGTGGCTCCGTAAGAAGCATTTCAAGGTCCTGGAGTGGCCTAGCCAGTCTCCAGACCTGAACCCAATAGAAAATCTTTGGAGGGAGCTGAAAGTCCGTATTGCCCAGCGACAGCCCCGAAACCTGAAGGATCTGGAGAAGATCTGTATGGAGGAGTGGGCCAAAATCCCTGCTGCAGTGTGTGCAAACCTGGTCAAGAACTACAGGAAACGTCTGATCTCTGTAATTGCAAACAAAGGTTTCTGTACCAAATATTAAGTTCTGTTTTTCTGGTGTATCAAATACTTATGTCATGCAATAAAATGCAAATTAATTACTTAAAAATCATACAATGTGATTTTCTGGATTTTTTTTTTAGATTCCATCACTCACAGTTGAAGAGTACCTATGATAAAAATTACAGACTTCTACATGCTTTTCAAGTGGGAAAACCTGCAAAATCGGCAGTGTATCAAATACTTGTTCTCCCCACTGTATGTGTGGGTATGACTAATGCTGTAAAAACAGGGAGGGGGAGGTCAAGGCACCACATTTGATAGTGCCCCCCTCCCCCCCTCCAAGTACCCTAAGTGTCCTTGTTGAGTGTATGTCTGTAGAGTGTAAAGATGTCCAAGATGTTATTAACACTGAGGAGCAGGCAGTCCCGGGTTATGTGAGACAGTGTCCCCCCACGCCCCGGATTGCTAAATTTTTTTAATCGCCTGACAGCACTGCAAAAAACACAAAAATGAACATGAAAAAGTTGGTTAACAAATCATCTCCACCAATAACCAGTGGCGCTTGGTGATAAAAAATTTTGGGGGGGCGCACTGGCGAGTGGGGATTACAACACAACTATAAACTCTACTTGAATATACATTTTTTTGTTTTTCACTACATATACTACATATACATATAGCATATTTTACATAAACATATTTTTACATTTCCAAGTAACGAAATAACATATTTGAACCATTTTTCAGATTTTTTTCAGTTATTATCTAGAGGTATTGACAGATATTGTCTGAAAAATGGTTCAAATATGTTTTATTTGTTTTGTAGATGAGAAAATATGTTTCTCTATTTTTCTTATTTTTGTGAGGGGGGATATATATTGTTTTTCGGCACTACCTTGTTCTCTATAGCTGATATAACATGAATTAAAGCTGCAAGCAGCGATGAACGGGCCCTCGCACTCATGGCCACCGTCCCCCATAAGCATACCAGAAATGACACCACCCACGACTTCCTATGTCAAACCATTCAAAGGTTATAGCAGAAAAAAGGGACAACCAATCAGAAGAAGGGGCGGGACTAATTCAGGCCAATGAAGGTCAAGGACTCAATACAGAGTCTGATGACACCACCCACGACTTCCTATGTCAAACCATTCTAAAGTTATAGCAGGAAACAGGGACATCCAATCAGAAGAAGGGGCGGGGCTAATTTTCACCAATTATGGTCAAGGACTCGATACCGAGTCCGATGACATCACCCACGACTCTTTATGTCAAACCATTCAAAAGTTAGGGCAGAGAAAAGTTTTCTTGGGGCGCTGTGGAGCCATTTTTCCACGCCCATTAATGCAAACCATTAAATATCAAATTTTTCGCGGGTGTGTGCAAAATTTGGTGACTTTTTGGGCACATTTGAGGAGGAGGAGAAGGAGGAGGAGGAGAAGGAGAAGGAGGAGGAGGAGGAGGAGAAGAAGAAATTTTAATGGGGGCGGCGCCCTAGCGCCCCCTATTGACAAATATCACCTTCTCACAGTCCATAACAAAGTCCAACTGTGGACTACTGCTTGGATTCAGGCCATTACTCATAATCTCACCCATCCAGATAGCAATGTCATTGGCCAATATCTCTGAGTCTTCAAAGTACGCCAGGAGAACGATGGAGTCCCCGTTAAGAGCACTTTTTAGCATTAGCGCTCAAAACTCCAAGAAGACTGGGTATTACAAACTGGCACTGAGTTCATAGGCACAGACAACAGTCAGAGCCCATCCCCTGACCTGAAGATGTATCGACATTATTTTTACTTTATTATTTACATTATTATTACTTTTATTTACTGGGAAAGCCTCAATCTAGCTCCAAGCCTGGAGCTAAAAGCGTATTCCTGCTCAATGCCTCTCACGCTGAGCAACATGTGTGACATAAGGTCCAGTTTGTCTAAAGAACACTGCTTCCAGAGCCCTTACTCTGTTGAGGTGAGCCCGACTATATATAGTCAGTATTTGCGACCTCATGAACAAGCTCAGGCTACTTTCCCAAGAGCTGAGGTTCAGCCTGTTAAGGCGTCTGCCTACAGCTGCTACCTTAATTGTAAAGCATCCAACCTGTGGGTGATGAGCCCACAGGAGGGCAAATCCATGACTCATTTGGACTGTGCCCAGGTGGGCCCCACGGGTGAAGGTCTGGCTACCAGCTGCTGACCAACAAGCCCTTCCCCCAGGCGGAGGGAGAATGGGCTACTTTTATTAGAAAGGTAAAAAAAAAAAAAAAAAGGTTAGATATTATAGTAATGTGTGGTGCAAGTTAAGAATAAAAGTAAGTTGAAAAATTAAATTGACAGTGACTTCTATTTATGTTCAGACGTATATTATTTGAATGAATTATGCAGCAGTGCCAATGTGATGAACACAATGTTTTGATTAAGTAAGTATAGACACAAGTATTGTGGTTATTAACTAATCTGTACGCACTTGTAATCAATGCAATTCATTAGAAAGGTATTGACTTGCTAAATGGAATAAATGAATAATTTGTGCTTTTATAGTTGATTGATTGGGGATTGCCAGTAAATTTCAACTAGACTATCCATTATGTATTTCTGAAAAATTTAAAGTACAGTAGCAGTGATTCTAAAGTCAGAGGTCAGGGAATCTGGATCTTCACAATATTCATAATGAAAAATATCACCAAAAAAAAAAACCAGATGATGAATCACTCGCATTCTGTTCTGTTCCCTGGTTTTGCCTTATTTAAGTTACTGTTTAGAGTTTTGGGGAAATACATTTAAAAGTTCACTGCAACCACTATTCATACTGCAGAAAAGAGCCATAAGGATCATTCATAATGTTGGTTTTCGTGAATTCATTATTCTTCAATTCTAAAATACAAACCCAATTCCAAAAAAGTTGGGACACTGTACAAATTGTGAATAAAAATAGAATGCAATTATGTGGAAGTTTCAAATTTCAATATTTTATTCAGAATACAACATAGATGACATATCAAATGTTCAAACTGAGGAAATGTATAATTTTAAGGGAAAAATATGTTTTTCAATTTCATGGCATCAACACATCTCAAAAAAGTTGGGACAAGCCCATGTTTACCAATGTGTGGCATCCCCTCTTCTTTTTATAACAGTCTTCAAGCGCCTGTGGACTGAGGAGACAAGTTGCTCAAGTTTAGAAACAGGAATGTTGTCCCATTCTTGCCTAATACAGGCTTCTAGTTGCTCAACTGTCTTAGGTCGCCTTTGTTGCATCTTCCTCTTTATGATGTGCCAAATGTTCTCTATGGGTGAAAGATCTGTACTGCAGGCTGGCCATTTCAGTACCCGGATCCTTCTTCTACACAGCCATGATGTTGTAATTGATGCAGTATGGGATCTGGCATTGTCCTGTTGGAAAATGCAAGGTCTTCCCTGAAAGAGACGACGTCTCTGGATGGGAGCATATGTTGTTCTAGAACTTGGATATACCTTTCAGCATTGATGGTGTCTTTCCAGATGTGTAAGCTGCCCATGCCACATGCACTCATGCAACCCCATACCATCAGAGATGCAGGCTTCTGAACTGAGCGCTGATAACAACTTGGGTTGTTCTTGTCCTCTTTAGTCCGGATGACATGGCGTCCCAGTTTTCCAAAAAGAACTTCAAATCTTGATTCGTCTGACCACAGAACAGTTTTCCACTTTGCCACAGTCCATTTTAAATTAGCCTTGGCCCAGAGAAAACGCCTGCGCTTCTTGATCTTGTTTAGAAATGGCTTCTTTTTTGACCCATAGAACTTTAGTCGGCAACGGCGAATGGCACGGTGGATTGTGTTCACCGACAATGCTTTCTGGAAGTATTCCTGCGCCCATTTTGTGATTTCCACTACAGTAGCATACCTGTATGTGATGCAGTGCCGTCTAAGGGCCCGAAGATCACGGGCATCCAATATTGTTTTGCGGCCTTGACCCTTACGCACAGAGATTGTTCCAGATTCTCTGAATCTTTGGATGATATTATGCACTGTAGATGATGGTAACTTCAAACTCTTTGCAATTTTTCTTTGAGAAACTCCTTTCTGATATTGCTCCACTATTTTTTGCCGTAGCATTTGGGGGATTGGTGATCCTCTGCCCATCTAGACTTCTGAGAGACACTGCCACTCTGAGAGGCTTTTTTTATACCCAATCATGTTGCCAATTGACCTAATGAGTTGCAAATTGGTCCTCCAGCTGTTCCCTATATGTACATTTAACTTTCCCGGCCTCTTATTGTTACCTCTCCCAACTTTTTTGAGATGTGTTGATGCCATGAAATTGAAAAACAACATATTTTAACCTTAAAATTATACATTTCCTCAGTTTGAACATTTGATATGTCATCTATGTTGTATTCTGAATACAATATTGAAATTTGAAACTTCCACATAATTGCATTCTATTTTTATTCACAATTTGTACAGTGTCCCAACTTTTTAGGGCCTGGCGAAAAATTTAATACTTAATGGTTTGCATTAATGGGCGTGGCAAAATGGCTCAACAGCGCCCCCCGGAAAACTTTGTGCCTCAAGCCCCACAATACGGTTTGACGTACAAATGCACGAAAATCGGTACACACCTGTATCATGGCACAACTTAAAGAAAAGTCTCTCGGCGCCATGGCCGAAACCGAACAGGAAGTCGGCCATTTTGAATTAATCATGTAATTTTGGTGCAATTTATGCCATTCCTTCAGCAGTTCATACGGCCCAAACCGTAACGTGCACCCAGGTGTGTTATACATCAAAATGTGGGTCTCCATCCTGCGACGACGCACATTACTTTTCTCAGTCAAAAGCGTTACCATGGCGACGATAGATGCCAAAAAACGTGCCCCCCCCTCCATCTGATCGGTCCATACAGATAAAACTTCGTGCCTCAAGTCCCACAATACGGTTTGACGTGCATGCACGAAAATCGGTACACACCTGTATCATGTCGCAACTTAAAGAAAAGTCTCTTGGCGCCATGGCCGAAACCGAACAGGAAGTCGGCCATTTTGAACATTTTGAATTAATTGCGTAATTTTGGAGCAATTTATGCCATTCCTTCGACAGTTAATACGGCCCGAACCATAATGTGCACCCAGGTGTGTTATACATCAAAATGTGCGTCTCCATCCTGCTACTACTTGCAATACTTTTCTCTTTCAAAAGTGTTACCGTGGCGACGCTAGACGCCAAAAAGCGCGCCCCCCCTTCATCTGATTGGTCCATATTTGATAGTTCCCCAAAAGGCACCAAATTTGACATGCAAGCCAGGCCTGGCGATAAATTAGATATTTCATGGTTTGCATGGGCGTGGCCCAATAGCTCAACAGCGCCCCCTAGAAAACTTTTTTCTGCCATAACTTTTGAATGGTTTGACATAAAGAGTCGTGGGTGGTGTCATCGGACTCGGTATTGAGTCCTTGACCATAATTGGTGAAAATTAACCCCGCCCCTTCTTCTGATTGGTTGTCCCGATTTTCTGCTATAACTTTTGAATGGTTTGACATAGAGAGTCGTGGGTGGTATCATCAGATTCTGTATGGAGTCCTTGACCTTCATTGGCCTGAATTAGCCCCGCCCCTTCTTCTGATTGGTTGTCCCGATTTTCTGCTATAACTTTTGAATGGTTTGACATAGAGAGTCGTGGGTGGTGTCATCAGACTCTGTATGGAGTCATTGACCTTCATTGGCCTGATTTATCCTCGCCCCTTCTTCTGATTGGTTGTTCCTTTTTTCTGCTATAACTTTTGAATGGTTTGACATAGGAAGTCGTGGGTGGTGTCATTTCTGATATGCTTATGGGGGCGGTGGCCGTGAGTGCGAGGGCCCGTTCATCGCTGCTTGCAGCTTTAATTTGGAATTGGGTTTGTAATCACATTTTTTGACATAGTGTAATTCCAAAAAGAACAATTCATGTATAAAGCTAGGAACAACTTATTACCATCTCACTTACAGGAAATGTTTTATGACAGAGAGGGGGGGAATAATTTAAGGGGTACTCTAAATTTTAGGACTCGTAGAACACAAACAACATGAAAAGATTTTCTATATCAGTCAGTGGAGTTAAACTATGGAACAGAATGTAATCAGAATTAAAACAATGTCGAAACATTAACCAGATTCCCAGATATGGTTTCTCTCTGTCGGAGTTAAATTTCTTGTCTGAAGTTTGGAGGATTGCCTCTGCACCTCGTTGGTCAGGACATTTAACTCGTGGTCTGTGAATTTCATTTTTCGCTTTCTCTCTGCCATTCTCGTGTCTACTGTGTTCTTGACGCAAAGGCAACATTTATATAATTTGCCACCTGGCTGATTGCGATCACAGGCGCAAATTGCACTCAGCTGCAAAACTTTATGGGCGTGTTTGCGCCGGCATATCATTAGAGCAAAATCTTTTGTGAATAGGACCTTAAAGCGGGGAAAATTGCGGGCGCAAATGCGACGCAATTCACAGCGCTATTTGAGGGCGCAATCTATTCTTTGTGGATTTGGCCCTAAGACCGGTCTCTCCTCCTGCGGATGCAACACTCAGAGTTACAGCAACTTTGTTCTTTATTTCTCACGTTTGCACCTTGATAATCCCATTGGCACAAGTTGTCTTTATATAATAGAATAGAATAGAATAGTAGACTTTATTGATCTCCCAGAGGAGAAATTCAGTCGTGCAGCAGCCAAAAACACACACACACACGCTTTATACAAAAAATTGCATTTATTTCTGCAGCAGAGGAATCAGATCGTGATGCTTCATGTTTTAAATATTAATGTATATTGTTCACATTGTTATACTTATGAGAGAGGTGATCGCGGACATCCACAATGTGTAAGACCCAATAAACGTGTACATTGGTCTTAATCCGTCAGTATATAATACGCGTGACAATAAAGCGGAACGAGGAGCCGTTTTTCATCCACCAACAAGTTCTGGTGTCGGTTCTTAAAATACAAACAAGAAAAGCAGAGTGTAATGATGCACTAACGCTGCCCATAAACATCACAAACCCGTACGATCATAATAAAACCACAACTCTTCACGGAACGCAACACAAAGCAAAGAACAGCAATACCCATAATGCAATGTGGCTTAAATGGGAAGACATGCCTCCAAATAATTTTTTTTTTCCAGGCCTCAACTTTTGACAGGACTATCTCCAGCTCACAGCCGATGTTTTTTTTTTTAATTTGTTTTACCTGTTTTTGCAAATTTCTTGTTAAGATGAGTGGTTTTTAATGGATAATTCTCTTTATTATCATATTCAAATTTAAGGGAAGAGACAGGGCGGAGTGGTGTGCTCCCGCATGTGCGCTCAAATTCACGCTGATTGTTATGTTCAAAGGAACCTGCGTGGATTTAGGCGTACGCAGTTTTGTACATTTTAATTTGTTTTTGCGTATGCAAGAATTCCACGCACGGATTCACGTTGAAATCCATGCACTCTTTGTACATGAGGCCTCAGGTCTCTAAAACTGAATCAGGACTCAGGTCCCGAAACTGTGGGGGTGAGCATGTAGGTGAGTGAGCAGGTGTGTACAGGATTTCTGTCTAACTGTGTGTGCAAAGTGAAAACAAGGTTTTACCTAAACTGCTACTACAGTGAGGGAGAGAGAGAGAGAGAGAGAGAGGGCACAACCACGCCACCAGAGAGACCAGAAGCTGACAAGGAAAAGACCCAAACCAAAGCTACCAGCAACCCCACAGGGACTAGAAGAGGGACAGGAGGAAACCCCTCACCAGCGACCCCCCTCACCTAGCAGGCGACAGCCCCCATGACCATGGGAGAAGGTAGCCAGGAAACCGACGGCAACGGACTAGGACCCAGCCGAGCACCAGCCACCTGGCAAAGGCGTGCCCAGCTGGAAGGGCAGCGTGGAGGAGCAGAGACGGCACAGAGCGGGAAAACCCCCCAACCAGTGGTAGCACGGCGAGCCCATCCCTGGGTCAGGCTATCAGTCCCTCCCCTGGTCCCGCCCCAGCCCTAACGCAGGAAACATGGGTGTAAGAAGACCCTACTTTGCATAATTCTAACACTGCTAAGTATTATTAGACTCTTATCGTTGCCTTGAATTTCTTCATCAACGAGCCACCTATACTTTTCAGTTCCCCCTTTATTTGTACAATTCATGTCAGGAAAGAAACATGACTGGTTAACAACAATTTCTTCATGGACTAAAGGGGGGTGTGGTTAATGGAGAAATGCAGATGTTGTCCCCATTTTTCTGCTGGTGCAGTCGTTTGTACCACAACTCTATTTATCATTTCCTCGGCAATCATGAATAATAACAACAAATCTTTCTCTCCCTCCAATATAATCATGTTCTCCTCCTCCTCCTCCTCCTCCTCCTTATATCTTGCAGTAATGTTTGAAACTCCATTGATTTTTCCACACTGTTTTCATTATTCATATGACTGACTTATTTTTCCCTGATCTGGCAACTATTTATGTGAGCTACATATTGATGCTGTAGTGTGAGGGGCCTTTTTTTTTTATTTGTGAGGGGCCTTTGAGGACATTCAGGTGTTCTCCACTTGAGTTTCTCGTCGAGTATGAAGTGTCCTGTCCAGAATGAACTCTGCTCCTGTTCTTGCTACTTCGAGAACAAGAACAAACATCTATTCTTGTAGAGTATGTATCGGCTTTAAAGGAGTATTGGTCCCCTGGGAGAGCGAGTAGGAGCCAGAAAACTCTCACTGGTAACCCTTTCCTCCAAAGTAGGACAGTCGCTAGACCACGAGACAGCAGAGAGTTTAAAATCAAAACATTATCTAGTTTTTCCATGTCTCTGCAGCACATTCACCGGTTGATGACATTTTAATGTGACTTTCATGATTCAGCAGTGCTATTATATGTGGCTGCTAACTCCTTAGGTTTTCTACCTCTGCTTTCTGCTCATATATCCTATGAACATGTGATTGGTGTGTATAATACTACACTCATCCATAGAGGCAGATGAAACCAGTTTGTTGAACTAGAAGCATGTGTTATGTCTTCAGAGTCCTGTTCTTCAGATTTTGATTCCTACTTTAAATGATCCACTACATATCTTAGGAACTTAATTTATTTGAATAATGTGGTATCAAAATAAAGGTAGAACATCTGGGATTACTGCAGGAGTACTGATTATGCATCACCAGGGCAAAGTAAATGAAGATGAAATAAAGAAATAAAATCTCAGACTGACGAATATTACACTTCTAGGGTGTGCATTTATTTGGATTCATGCAGAGAACCGTAACACTCTGGAAATCATTAAATAACATTTTTATCCATACAATATTACCAAACTCCACAACTTGTTCAGTTAACGATACTGTATATGACACTGAATGTATTCATTCCTTTTAAATATACCGTATTTTGCGGACCATTAGGCGCACAGCGTTATAAGGCGCAATATCAATGAACTTGTTAGGGATTCTGTCCTTGGACCCAAGCGCACGACACCAGACAGGTTCAAGGTTAGCCCAAAAAAAGTCGTAGTTTATTTTCAAGAACAAAAAGCGCTGCCTCCTTAAATGGCAGGGGAAGGAACTCACTGTAAGAATACAGGAACAAAGTAAAAAACTCCACAAAGTAATCCAAGGGAAAAAGTCCTCAACAAAAACCCAAAAAGTAAAAAGGGTCTGCCAGCAGTTCTGATCCTTATAAGTGCTTCCTGTAATTGACCTGATGCGCTACAGCTGCGTCCAGGTGCGCTCCTCTGTTGGCTCAGCTGCGCCACCGGGCTCGTCGCTGGGCGCGCAGATCTCTGGCTGTGCGCTGCGCAGACTCTGCTTCTGCAGCGCGATCGGGCCGAGGGGAAACCCCAGCAGGGCGAGCCATAACAGAACTGGTCTATTTTCATTTATAAGGCGCATGATAAAACATATTTAAAGCCAAACAAAATAATCAGGTAAGTAACATTATTCAACTAATTCACAATAACTTAGAATATCGTTCAGTTGTAACTGAAACAGAAAAATAAACTCACATTTTAAATTATTCGATTCCAAGAATTCACAAATGAAAAGTGGAGGAGTTAGGGTCGTACTAAGTCCTGTTCTCTGATTGGTTCATCATTGCCAGCGATAGCGGACATCTGAAATTAGTGTGAGGTTGGAACAACGTTGTATTCAAACATTTCAATCAATCAATCAAATTTTATTTATATACCACCTTTCATCCAGGTACATGAAATACAAAGTGCTTAACATTTTGACCAATGCAAAATGAAATAATGATAAAAGTTTAAGAATTAAGGCTAAAAATAATTAGTCCACAACAATAAAATAATAATAAAAACATTACAAGAAATATATAAATAAATAAAACAAATACCTCTAAAAAATGTTAAACAGAATAAAACTATAAAATTTGATGCTACATAAAAGCCAGACCAAAGAGATGAGTTTTTAGTCTACGTTTAAAAATGTCCACATTTCCAGCACTTCTCAGATCATCCGGCAGGCTGTTCCGCAGTTCTGGAGCATAGTGGCTAAAAGCAGCATCACCAAATGTTGTAGTTCTACTCTTTGGGAACAGCTAAAAAATGAAGAGCCAGAGGATCTGAGTGGCCTTCCTGGTTCATAGAATAAAAACATCTCCGAATATACTCTGGTGCAAGCCCAAGTAGCGCTTTATTAACTAATAAAAGAACTTGAAAACTAACAGGTAGCCAGTGTAAGGATTTTAAAATGGGCCTAATGTGTGCTCTCCTTTGATTATAATTGGATTATGATATAGATTTGGCTTGACATCTAAAAATAGTAAGGTAACATTGACTAGATGTTGGACGATGGTTGCTTGCCAGCACTACACGAATAGTTATCTAATGCTGTCTGACGTTGCAACCCGTATCCAAGCAAGGACTGACTTTAATGTGCCAGCTGAATGGTCCGACAATCAAGCGGAGCGGCTTCGTCGTTACCAAAGTCGCACTAAAACATTTTGACAGATTTTTGAGCACAGTGTACCGGATAAAATTGGTTCAAGGTCAGTACACACAACAAAATACATACATAAGGCTCATCTGATTATAAGGTGCACTACTGATTTTTGAGAAAAATTAAGGATTTTAAGTGCGCTTTATAGTGCGGAAAATACGGTAATACTTTTGTCTTGATTTGTATAAGTTTACATCTTCACTATGCATGCCATCTCCCCAATGTTGGATGGCTGTGGGTGTTTGCATGAGGCCATATCTAAAGAACCAGTTGATGAATCGGGTTGACACGTCTCTGGAATCGTCACCTAATGGATTTGATCAATTCAGAGTGAAGAAAATATGACATGTTTCCCTCAATGGATTTCTTGGTAATTCAGCTTTTTTATGCCACCATTACATAAATGGAGAAAGAAATGTTTGGACAAACAAGGTTTTGGACCAGTGCACCACCAGACACCACCGTCAAAGTGACATCCAGCATGCTCAGGAATCTTTCATCCTGTGTAGCAAAAGTTTGCATCGCAGACAGGGAATGGAGACCATCATCATCATCAGCAACTGTAACCGTGGTGACAAATGAATAGTTAACAGGACGTGCAGCATGATTTTCGGCAGCATCTGGTCGTGCATTACCTGCAGAAATTAAATCCCCACTGTTAACATGAAAAGGACATTTGCACATGGTAATGTGGTCTGGTAGCAGGATAGCTTCCAGAAGTGCATTCACTCCCAGCATTCTTAATAGGCTTACCTTCAGATTTAAAAATGTCTTGCATTTCCAAAAAGCACCAAAACCATGACAAATTCCAAAGCCTATCGGCTATCAGTGTAAATGCAGATCAGTGTACTTTGCCACTCATAGGGCCCGATTTACTAAGATCCTAAATAAAGAGTACTAAATTGCGTGTGCACTGAAAAAGTTTGCGCGTGCTGTTGTTGTGTGTTTTGCGGGTGATCAACTAAGATTGCGTGCGCAATTGATAACAGGTACAAACAGCAGTATTTAAATGAGGTGTTGCGCGTCTTACGGTTTGCGGCGCAAACTTTGCGCCATGGAGAGTCTGGATGGAAAGCAGGATATAGTCGCAAGCGCAAAATGAAATTTGACGAGTTGGAGTTAGAGATATTAGTGGAAGAGGCAAATTGTTGTGCCGTATTCAGCACCCATGCCGTGAAAAGCACCCCCTCGTATATTCAATGATAAGTAGACCAAGAAAAAAAACAACACACTGACACTTCAATATATTTATATATACACACTCACACAAACACATACTTAGGAGTTTATATTATATATATTTACAAATATTATGGAAGACAACACAGTAAGCAGGCTATTAATTAATGACATCAATAACCATTTACCCGATTTTTGTTATCTGTGACTGTGATTGTGGGAAAGTATGACTATTGTGGAATGCATGAGCGCATTTAAACATGAATCATTAACACAAAACTGGACGCTAAACAGAACGTGACACGGAATGAGAATATCATTTTTGTCAGACGAGGGGGTGCTTTTCACGGCAGGGGTGCTGAATACGGCACAACACCGGGGTATGACAAATGCAGAACAAGTATAGGCGCACAATAAGAAACACTTTTTTCTCCATGAAAACACGTGATTTATTTATTATCACAAATAAAAAAATGAATGTGCCTCCTGTGGCAACCTTTTGCTGAATAATACTCGATTTAACATTCAAATAAAATATTTCTCCTTTTGCATGTGGAGATTAGCACCTTCCTTTCGAACGTATTAAATACAGACGCAATCACAATCCCCGCAAAAACTTTCAGGCTTGGTAAATCTCATTGCGGGTGGTAAATGGACATATTTGCATTTTCCCCTCCCAGTAGTTAGCGATTTCTGGCGGGTACGCCCCATATTGATTATTAATCAGGGCAAAAGTACTAAATGAATAGCGTGTGCTATTTTGCTCATTTGAGAGACGCAGTCCTCTTTGCACGCTGTTAGTAGATCAGCTGGCACTTTGGTTTGCGGGTGCTGTCAAGTTTGCACACGTTTTTACACACGCAAACCTTTAGTAAATCAGGCCCATAGTGTACTCCACATATAAAGGAGAGGATGCAGGCTTTGTCTAATTTCATTTAGTTTATTGATACATTCCAGATACTGTATATCAAAACCATTATATAACAATGTTAACTCTAGTATGAATCTATGCATCGCTATAAATAGTATAGTATGTATAGATGTACGCATATACACATGTATGCATACACATTTTGAAAATACAGAATCCCTTGTAAATAAATGTATATAAATAAATTAATCTATTTTGAGTGAATGTACACAAAAGAAGTGTGTTTTAACATTGTAAATTGACATTCAGATAGACATCCAATTACACACTGATACCCCCCTAGTCCTTCCATGCTGAAGGCCTGTAATTAATAAATTATTGTCTGTCTCAAATCTTGTATAATGGGATGACTTTTGCAGCTTTCATTTCTTTTGGAAATGCCCCGGTTCCAAATGACAGATTACAGATGCGTCAGTAGTTGAACAATAGCTTCAATAACCTATTGTTGTCACACCGTGGTGGGGTGGTCTTGTCCTGGGCCTTTTTTGCCTTGTCATTTCCTGTTTTATTTTGAAAGAAGTAACTCTCCTCTCATTTCAGGTCACTTGCCCTTTCTCATGTGTTACTGGTCTGATTGCCCTCCCTGATTCCTGATTGTTTTCACCTGTTCCTCATTACCCTCATGTGTTCAAATAGTCTGCGTCTCCCCTGGTCTTGTGCCAGTGTGTCGTCTCTGTTCATGTGCTTTTACCCCAGCCGTCTCCATAGTTTTTGATCACAGTTATTACCACAGTTTCTATCAGTTTCCTCCTAGTGAGAGATTTTTGTTGTAAGCCTTATATCTTAGTTGAACTTTCTAGTACGTTTTTGCATAGCCTTTTGTTTCCTCCATGTGGAGTGATTTTGCATTTTTGTATTGATTAACCCTGCTTCTTCGTGAGGAAACATGTTATAGAGCATTTTTCATAGCCCACCTTTTTGAGCCGGAATTTCTATTAAAGACTCTTGATACCCTGCATCTGCCTCCTGTGTATAGGTCTGGTCCTGACAATTGTCTTGGTATTGATTTGACTATTGTCATATCAATACCATCCTAGTCAGTTGACACCTTGTATTTACTTTTTTTTTTTTTTACATTATCTATGATTATTTCTTCCTTCTCCACAGTTGAAAGAAACATTGAGTTTGGATTTATAGTCATAAATCAGCTGATCCAGGATCACAAATGTTTGCTGCCAGCTTTGGTCCATCACTTACAAAATACCTGTTGAAATTATTAACCACATCATTCATATCATTAATCATTTCATCTTTATTTGTAAAATATCGTGGATAATTAGTCTGTCACCAAACGTTATTTTGTAGAACGTCATAACCAAAGTTTACATGTAGCAGCCATCAGAGTTTTAAAGTTTTTCCTAATAATTGAAATTTTCAGCGCATCCCTGAATTTGCTTGATATTTAAAATTATGCTTTGTATTGTTTAATTTTTTTTCTTTTGTTTTTTACATACACAGTACACACCAAAGGTTTGGACACACCTCATTCAAACAAATGGGGAAGTCTGTCCAAACCTTTGGTCTGTACTATATATATATATATGTGTGTGCATGCGTGCGCGTGTGTGTGTATGGGGTTGTTTGAGGTTCTCATTTATTCATTTCCAAATCCACCGGACTTATTTTGACAAATGCAGTCATTTTAGCTTTCACATATCAGCCACCAGCCACCAATGAAGAAAATTGTGTTTATCTGATATTAACCTTGATGCTAGATTGACAGGATTTCATAAAAAAACAGACACAGTAAGTAAATAGGTGTCAAAAAGTCAGTCTATGGTGCTGGAACACTAAAGACGCCAAGTGGGAAACAACAGCAAAAAGCACTAATTTAAATACCAGAAAAAATCACAAATGTCCATTCCTCAAACAAAAAAAAAAAAAACATACAAAAAGCAAATGGGCATTTTGACTTCTTCTCTGCCTGACTTTTTTTTTTACACAGATTCCTTTTACACACCTTGTCACACTGTTTTTACTTTGAATCTCAATGGGTAAGTGTTCTTGTTGTATATTGACAGCCTAAGTTTGTCCCTACAGGGATACGGTTACCCCCCCTGTGGCATGTGTTGTGAAGTGACGTCATCTTTCCCTGTGTCCTGAGTTGAAGTGCAATACATGCAGACGTGCAAAGCTTCCTGGTCTCCGTTTCCTCATTAATAGTTATACTTCTAGACGACAAAGTATATACTGTAACAGTTTTTTTCTGCTTTCTACACGTTTGGCTTAAGGTTTTTCTCCCACTAGGGGAGTTTTTACCTGCCATTGTTTATGTAATAATTGCCTGGGGGGTCATGTTCTGGGTCTCTAGAAAGCTCCTAGAGACAACTTCTGTTGTAATAGATGCTATATAAATAAAATTGAATTGAATTGAATTGAATCACCAGGGTCATCAATCCAGTGGCGGTTCGGCTGTGCCTGCCTTCAAGTCCATCCTACATTTCATGTCTCCAAGGTCAAGATGATCCACACCTGTCCTTTGGTACTTGCCTCCAGACTCCCTCCTTCCGCCCGACTTGTCGCAGTGGGCCGGTCTACACCATTCGTCATATCCTATGTTCCCGGCAGCTGCACGATCAAGACTCTGTTTTGCCAGATCATTAGTGTCTACTCTCTGTTTGTTTTCAGCAAATTTTCCTCTATATTCCCGCCAAGTTTTGTGAATGATTCTCTTCTGCTACTCCACGACAGTTACTGCTCAAACCTTCTGGTCGCTTGGATTAATGATTTCTGGTTGTGAATAAGCTTCTGCTACTCAATGATGATTACTGCTCAGCTCTTGTGAGTCTGGTAGCATGGGTTATAACTTTCTTGTTGCTGAACAAGGACGGATCCAGGAGTATGGGTCTCTGGGAGAGCCTTCCTCAGTCTAAAAACTTTAAATAACCTATTCTTACTTCACACAAGTCTGTATTCCCTGGGTTCTGTCATACAAAAACATTACAATGTTTCTATATTTTTGACATTGAAGCCTCATAATGTTGACAGACTTGTGTTTCTTACAAAGATTCATTAAGTCAGTTATGCTGCACCGTGTTTAGAGCCATATTCCGAGCCATGTGTTATTTGTGCTAAAGAAATCACGCTGTTTTTGAAAACTTTCAGTAAATATTTTGGTATTTTGGCTCCTACTCACACATTCACCTTTTTTCTTTAGCCTTAGCCCTAAGTTTTTTTTAATTATTAACATGAAAACCTTAGTTGAATCAACTCATGAGAAAAGTACCAAATATTCAACCTCAATGAGGTTTAACTTAGTGTTGTCCCGATCACATCATTTTCAAAAGATCGGGATCGGCCAAAAAAGTATTGGGACATACTGTTATGGCTCGGCCGGCTGGTCTCCGACTCCGCGACCCGGTAGCGCTGGGAGCGCGGAGTCGCCGCAGCAGCCAGAAGAGCCGGGCGGCTCCGCTCTGAGCCTCAGCTGCAGCTCAGAGCGCAGCCGCCAGCAGCTCCAGGCGAGTTTGTCTTATTTGTTTGCTTGTTGCTCTGTGCCTATGTTTTAACATATATCAATTGTTAAATCGTTTTATAATTGTATTTAAGAATACATACAGTTGATGTGTGTTTATTATAAGATAACGAGACGGCAGCTGGAAGAGACGTTTGTGCTGGAGGGAAAGAAGCGTGGCTAACAGGGAGCTAACAACAGCTAGGATAGGCTCAGATAACGGTCTGAAAGTTTTAAAAACAAATAAAGCTGTCGGAGAAAAGTGACTGTAGTGTTATGTAAATGATTATCCGTCACTCGTAAATCATCTTTTGATGCACTTTATTGACTCGGTAACAACACAGGGATGACGGACTGCTATTTTGCGGGACCGGTGTTACGGTCTAAATCGTCCGTCTCTGAAAAACCACACTTGGTTCCTACGCTCTGCGTGGCATTACAACACAGTGACAGAAAACTATAACAGCTGCGATGAAAAGCTATTCATTTCATGCTGTTGAGAATTCTGCACTAAGGTTAAGCCAAAATGTATTTTAATTTTCTTATTGATTGTGAGTTTGACTGGATGTCATTCAACTTTTGAACCTAGTAGGCAATGTTCCCTCTAATTTTTCATGTATCTAGGCACACACACAAGCTCCCTGAGCAAACTGAGGACGACTGTGAGCAACATCACATATGCACGCTTTATTTTTAAGTATCTCATTACACTTAAAACAAGACTCATCACTGGAAAAAACAACAATTTTCACCTGTTTCAAGTAAATTTTCACTTGAAATAAGTAGAAAAATCTGCCATTGGGACAAGATTTATCTTCTTATTACAAGCAAAACAGTCTTGTTCCACTGGCAGATTTTTCTACTTATTTTAAGTGAAAATCTACTTGAAACAGGTGAAAATTTCGACTTTTTTCTCGAAATTTTGAGAAACAAAAACGAAATGTTGAGAAAAAAAGTTTTGAGAAAAAAGTCAAAATTTAGAGAAAAAAAAGGCAAAATGTCCAGAGAAAAGTTGAGATTTTGAGGAAAAAAAAGTCAAAAATTTTATGAAAAAAGTTGAAATGTTGACAAAATTTTGTTTTAATTGACCATTTTCACTTGTTTCAAGTCAATTTTCACTTGAAATAAGTAGAAAAATCTGCCAGTGGAACAAGATTTTTTTGCGAAAATAAATAAATCATTTGTAATAAGAAGATAAATCTTGTCCCACTGGCAGATTTTTCTACTTATTTCAAGTGAAAATTGACTTGAAACAGGTGAAAATTGTCAAATAAGTTATTTTTCTGGTGATGACTCTAAATGTTGAAATAGCAGTAAAACCACATTCATTGATGAAATGACATAAGGGATGGAAAGGAGGCATGACAGTTTTACAGGGGGTGATTTGGACCGTTTTTATTTCAGGGGGGATGATTTGGACCGTTTTTATTTCAGGGGGGATGATTGGACCGTTTTTATTTCAGGGGGGGATGATTTAAACCGTTTTTATTTCAGGAAGGATGATTTAAACCGTTTTTATTTCAGGGGGGAGGATTTGGACCGTTTTTATTTCAGGGGGGGATGATTTGGACCGTTTTTATTTCAGGGGGGGGTGCCATCTCCCCTCATCCCCCATCAACTCCAGTACTGCTGGTAGACACAGCAATGGTATGGATAGCTTTTAGCAGAGGCTTCAGACTTTCTCGTGTCCGGGATCCCCACAGCTCCTTGTATTCCCCAAATCCTTGAATACTTCTCCTCCTCTCGACTCGCGGGACCTCCGTAAACTGATTTATGGTTCCGCGTTACACCAACGCAGAGCCTACGCCGTGGGGTACGCGGCAACGCGCATGTACGTGCGCGTAGGCCTTGCGTCGATTTAGCGCGGAACCATAAATCAGGCTTTGCGAGTGAACGTCTCACGAGGGGCAGTCGCGTTGCGACGCCACTGTAGCCAAATCGCAAGGAGAGAACAGAGAACTGAGCTCATGAGAAGTCCCAGTACGCCAGAGGCTAATATTGAGAAGTGGGGGTACTCCGTACCGGCGCGTACCGGCCCACTTAAAGCACTGCGGATAGACTTTCTTGTGCGCTGAGAATATGCGGGCAGTGCGCGATTGCGCACGCGCGCAGTTTAGAGGGAACATTGCTAGTAGGTAAACTACCTCCTTTTGAAGCGACATTGATTTATTTTTGTTATTGCACTATTCTTTTTGTTTTAGTTTAAAAAAAAATATATGTCGGGGGGCGCTAGTGAGCCAGCAATGGGATAAGTTGTGTGTTCGACGAGCTCTGCTGAAATCCGTTTAAAAAGTATTTTTAAGGCGTTTACAAAAAACAACGAAATATAGTTCTAAGTTGTTTACTTAAACTTTTTGCTGGCTCAGTTTTTGGTATTACTGCTCCAATGGCCAACAACTTGCGAAAATACAAATACACTGGACGAGTCAGCGCCGCGGGGCCTAAAGCCGTGGCCTCGGGTGCTTCGCCTGCAGGGAGCAGTAGCGGCCTCCCTCAGCCAGGTGAGCAGATGGAGGAGGCGGACCTGAAAGCCGAAATCCTCGCCGCGATTAAAGACGACATCGCTGGGCTGTTCAGGTCGGAATTGAAGAGTGTGCTGGCTGAGGAATTTGAAGCTATTAAATCCGAGCTACACGCTGTGAAGGCGGAGGTCGCTATCAACACTGCTACAATCCGCTCTGACTGAAATAAGTTTCTTTCTCGAGCAAAATCAAACCCCAGGAATGTCTCCCTCGGTAGTGTGGGAATCAATGAAGGCGTACCTCAGGGGACAGATTATATCGTACAGTGCACAGTTTAGGAAACGTAACAATGCAAAACTTGAACAATTAACAAATTATATTCTTAATCTGGATGCAACACTTGCTCTCGCTCCAACTGATGATTTACTCAAACAACGACTAATCCTTCAAACCGAGTTTAACCTTCTGTCCACGAGACGCACTGAAAATCTTATTAATAAAACACAGAGTAGGACATACGAATTCGGCGAAAAGACTGGGAAAATACTTGCTCATCAGCTCCATCAAAAAACAGCAGATCGAAATATAGCTGAGATATGTGATGAGTTGGGCGCTAAGCACATAGATCACTCTGAGATCAATACATGCTTTCACAAATTTTATGAAAAGCTGTACACCACAGAATCTCTTGGAAATGAGTCATTATTTGATTCTTTCTTTGGGAAATTAGATGTCCCCACAATTAAGAATGAAGCAGCAGCTAGCGTTGAAGAACAATTTTCTGTAAAGGACCTCAAAAGAGCTATTAATTCCATGCAAAGTGGTAAGTGTCCGGGACCTGATGGGTTCCCGAGTGAATTTTTTAAGAAGTTCTCGAACTAACTTGCCCCTATTTTGCTCTCCGTATTTGAAGAATCATTCACTACCCTCCCTCCAACCATGCGACAAGCAGTCATATCACTTATCCCTAAAAAGGATAAAAATCCCCAGGAATGCGGTTCATACCGACCTATTTTGCTCTTGAATGTGGACAGTAAAATTCTTTCAAAGATGCTAGCCTGTCGTTTAGAAACTGTCCTGCCCTCAATTATATGTGACGATCAAACAGGTTTTATTAAAGGTCGGCATTCTTTTTTAATATACGGCGCCTGTACAATATTCTTTATGATCCCACTCCACTTGATATTCCGGAAATACTAATATCTCTTGATGCGGAGAAAGCATTCGATCGCGTGAAGTGGGATTATCTTTTTTACACCCTCAAACAATTCGGTTTTGGATCAAGATTTGTCTCCTGGATAAGGGTGCTTTACTCTTCCCCGCTGGCAGCTGTCCGAACAAATAATAATCTCTCCTCCTACTTCCCACTGCATCGCAGCACTAGACAGGGTTGCCCTCTGTCGCCTCTTCTATTTGCTCTCGCAGTAGAGCCACTGGCGATTGCGCTGCGTGGTGCAGTTGGCATTAAAGGAATACAGAGAAATGGTTTTGAGCATAAAGTATCCCTTTATGCTGACGACATGCTTTTATACCTTTCGGACCCGTTAGTCAGCCTACCAGCAACACTACGTTTTCTGGAAGACTTTGGGAAAATATCAGGTTATAAAGTCAACCTACAAAAAAGTGAGATCATGCCGGTGAATACTGCAGCCAAACTGATTCCACTTGACACATTTCCCCTTAAAATAAGTACATATAAATTTAAACATCTAGGGATCTGGGTCACACATGATATCAAAGACCTCTTTGGGGCCAATTTCCCTCCATTGCTTCATCGCCTAAAACAAGATATAGAACGTTGGAATTTACTACCCTTATCACTAGGGGGAAGAATCAATTCAATAAAAATGAACGTGCTGCCCAAATACCTGTATTTATTTCAATGTATTCCGGTATTCTTATCAAAATCATTCTTTCTGTCCATAGACAAATTGGTATCTGGATTTATCTGGAACAAGAAAAACCCTCGAATTCGCAAAAGCATGTTACAGAGACACCGTCAGCATGGTGGACTCTCTCTTCATAATTTTCAATTATATTATTGGGCCGCTAACATAAGGATTTTGTTATATTGGAAGGAGATTTTATCTCATGGCACTGGCCCCAAATGGCTACAACTCGAAAACGCATCCTGTGGTCCCACTTCTTTACATGCCTTACTCTGATCAAGACTCCCCCTCTCTGAACCTATATCAATGTATACTTCAAATCCAATTGTGAAGCATTCATTTAAGATTTGGAAACAGTTCAGACGAGCCTTTGGACTCAATGACTTCTCGATCTATGCCCCCATAGTGAGAAATCACATTTTTAAACCATCGATTACAGATGAAGCATTTGACATTTGGGCTAGAGGTGGGGTCACCACAATAAAGGATCTATTAATCAACAATACATTCATGTCCTTTGAACAACTGACACTAAAATTCAATATCCCCAGATCACATTTTCCATTTAGATTTTTGCAGCTCCGTAGTTTTATATCGACATTACTCAATCATTTCCCATCACAACCACCCAGTTCTCTTTTAGATTCAATTTTGAAACTTAGTCCACTATCAAAAAGGAATATTGGGATAGTCTATAATTTGTTAAACACGCACAATTTGGAACCTTTCACATCAATAAGGAATCAGTGGGAGGAAGATTTGGGGATGCAGTTTTCTGATGAAATTTGGTTGAAAGCTCTGGATAGAATTCATTCCTCTTCAATTTGCCTTCGACATACGGTCATCCAGTTTAAGGTTTTATATCGTCTCCACTGGTCCAAATCAAAGTTAGTCAAATTTGTGCCCAATATCAATCCTATGTGTGATCGATGTGGACAAACACCAGCCACCCTTGCACATATGTTTTGGTTTTGTTCTAAACGAAATAATTTCTGGCAATTAATATTTAAAACATTCTCAGACGTTCTGGAGGTACCCATAGGACCTTCTGCTACCATTGCATTATTCGGAGTAACTCCACAAGATGTACACCTTAGTCGCCGGGCAAAACATATGATAGCGTTTGCTTCTCTTTTGGCCAGACAACTTATTTTGTTAATATGGAAGGACAAACTCCTCCCAACTTTTAAATTATGGGTTAAGGATCTTGCACGTCATTTGGCACTCGAGAGAATTCGTTACTCGAAAAGAGGGTGTGCCCAGACATTCTATGATATCTGGCAACCTTTCTTAACCTATATAGGAAAAATGGACGCCACTGAGATTGCAGGGGTGTGACACTGACCCTTATATTGTATAATTTACTTACTCGTTATCTGTAATGTTTATTTATTTTTAATTTTTTTTATTTGTATGTTTTTATTTATTTTTAACTTTATTGTCTTTATTTTCATCTCTGAATGGTACAATAATTTAGTTGTAGGGATGGGGCTCCGTTGGAGCAAGACATGTGAGGGTTATAGGTGTTTATCCTATTTACTATGTTAATTCAAATCTCTTGTATGTAATTATTTTGTGAAAATTGAAAAAAAAACAATAAAAAGACCTTTGAATGAAAAAAATATATATGTCGATGTTGGAGAGAATGGACAATACATTTCTTTACTTAATTTACTTTACTTTTTTTTTTACTTTACGTTTTTACTTAATTAATTGCCAAAATGTATCTGATCGGGAAAAAGTATCGGAAATGTATGGGGAGCCAAAAAAAGTGATCGGATCGGGAAAAATCGGGATCGGCAGATACTCAAACTCAAGTGATCGGGATTGGATCGGGAGCTAAAACATCCTGATCGGGACAACCCTTGTTTAACTTTCCAAAATTCTCACATTCAAGTTCAGAATCAAAAACTTCCCAGAAGACTATAGGTTAAGGAGCCGAAGTAAGTCCAGATAACTAAATGGGGCTGTAATCTTTTACGGTGCGGTTAGATGGAGGTGGATGATTTGCTGTGGTGACCTCTGAAAGGAACAGCTGAAAGGAAAAGAAGAAAAATGACTAAAGTAGGCACATTCCATTTCACTGCCATACTTGTTTTGTTTTGCCCATTTACCCAATTTTGTCAAGATGATTTCTCTGCCTTGTGGCCCTTGCTGAGAGATCCAATAAGGGTTCTCAAAGCTATCGCTTTTTCACTTAGAGCAATAAACTAAGATGGGTTTTGAGGAGAGGTAGTACAAATCCTACTTTTTTTTCCTTCATCTCAGCAACTCTCACTTTGTTGTGTAATCACAACAGTACAGTACACTTCTCTGTTCCTGTTTCTTTTTTTCCTCTTCTATATTTTTTTTCTTTTTCTTTTTTAATTGGTGTGCAACAACCACCCACCAGCTGCCAGATAGTACTGAGCCAGCCAATTACTGTCTAAGCAAGCTTAAGCCAAGTATAGTACCCAGTCAAACATCTTAAACCTCCCAGAGGGCTCTGCCTATGCCGTCTGGTGATGAGGATAAGCTGGAGGGAGTGTGGACTGACAGGTAGGTCAAATGCTGAGGTGGTTCCTGTCTCATCCTCTGCTACGCCTTCTTCTTAATGGATCTGACAAACATGCACATCTCATGACAACAAGGGATGGGAGGAGAGGGGTGGGCTGGGGGTCCAGATGAAAAGATGCACAAAGTGAGGGCTGACACAGCCAAACAACAGAGAGAGGAGAAAAAAGAAGATGTGTGATTGAGTAGTAATGGAGCTGATTATACATCAAGCATGTCTATCCAGTAAATCTGAAGAATGAAACAGTTTAAAGGCACCAAATCAGAAGGTGTTCAATAAAATAAACCACCCAGATTAGACAAGGTTCACAGGTGGAAAAACGGGACAGGAAGTCAATCAGTAGAGGAGATGCAATGGGATAGAAGCTGGTGAGGGGGCAGTGTGAAAGGGAAGACAGACTGTTTAGACTTGTGTTTTTTTGTGTTTTTTTTCAGTTATTCTGCAAATGGAACTAACTTAATGCTATTTCTGGTCAATAGATGCCTGGTCTGATCATAAAGCATCTGGTACTTTGGACCTATGCCTTTAGTTGTATAAAGCAGGAACATTTGTTTTGATAGGTAATCTGGACAGGCTTTAAGCCACAAATTGATGCAGAGTACAGTATATTTCATATTCATTTTCTTGATTCATTCCAGACATTTCAAAACCATTGTATAGAGCATAACAACGTTAACAATACATATGCTGACATGCATACAAACACATTTTTTAACATAGAACCCTTTGTAAATACATCTAATTAAATGAATCTGTTTTCAAAGAAAGTACACAAAATAAATCAATCTGTACTCAATGTGCACACACCTATATACATCCATACATACTGTACATACATGCCTATTACACAATGACATTAATATAATGAATATCATCATTAAAAATTAATATAATTCAAACATTTTTTGAACAACATTTATGAATTATACTTAGTAAGCTTATGGTCTAGGCTGCAGGAGTTTTTAATTGGTTGAATGCTGATTCAGTGTTCAACCTATAGCAGGGGTTTTCAAAGTGTGGGATAGTGAGCCTCCCCTAGGAGAACTCAAAAGCACACCGGCCTCCCTTCACCCCCCCTAATCATTATTGCTATTATTACGTTATTGTTATTGCTTCAAAAAGGTTTTAACCAATAAATGTTATACTAATCTGTATTTTTGTAAACATGTATAACCTTAAATATATTTTTAAAACATTTTAATCAGCTTAAATATCTTTTTTAAACACATTTTAACATCTGTATGTTTTAAACTGATTTTTTAAACACATTTTAACATCTGTATATTTTCAACAGATTTTTTAAACACATTTTAACATCTGTATATTTTCAACATCTTTTTTAAACACATTTTAGCATCTGTATGTTTTCAACAGATGTTTTAAACACATTTTAACATCTGTATGTTTTCAAAAGATTTTTAATAAACACATTTTAACATCTGTATGTTTTCAACAGATTTTTTAAACACATTTTAGCATCTGTATGTTTTCAACAGATTTTTTAAACACTTTTTAGCATCTGTATGTTTTCAACATCTTTTTTTAAACAGATTTTAACATCTATGTTTTCGACATCTTTTTTTAAACACACTTTAGCATCTGTATGTTTTCAACATCTTTTTTAAAAACATTTTAACATCTCTAGGCTATGTTTTTATTTACCTTTTCATATCGCGGTCTCTTAGTGTGAACAATGAGCCTGTGTCTTTGATGCGCACAGGCGGTTGATGCGAGGATGGACTGTGGAAAGGGATAAACGTAGATCATCCTCTACCCGCAGCCGTGACCTGTGCTTGCTTTTAATCATTGTTAATGCTGAAAACCCGCACTCACACAGGTACGTGGACGTGAAGGGGATGAAGACCTTCACAGCTTTGTTGGTGAGGTGGGGGAACTCGGTCTCCACAGACAGCCAGAATTGCGCAAGTGACACCTCTCTCATTTTTTGTTTTAAGTCCATATTAGAGTTCAGCTCGACAACGGCCTCCTCCTCTTGCATAGTCAGTCCATCACGCGGTGTCACAGGGAAAGAAAACGGATTTCTCACCCACTGATTTTCCAGGGTCTCCTCCTCAAAATAGTCTCCAAACTGCTCACGCAGCCCTTTCAAATGTGCAATGACCACTTGTTGTACACAGTCCAGTTGCAGCCCTGTCTTCTCCATAACATCCTCCAAGGTTGGGAACATTTCCACGGAGCCCCGTTCAACACGAGCACACCACAGATCCAACTTTTTCCTGAATGCAGAGACTTGATCGTGTGCCAAAAAGACGTGGCACTCTTTGCCTTGCAGAGAGGTGTTCAGTGTGTATATTCGGTCGAAGATATCACAGATAGGCCAGCATTGCAACCCACTTTGTGTCCTCCATATGCTTCACCAATGGGGAGTTGATTTCGGCGAGAAGCATGAGGACTTCCTCGCGCAGATCACACAAGCGGGTGAGGACCTTGCCCCGCGACAGCCACCGGACCTCGGAATGCAGGAGCAGCTGATGGAAGTGAGCGCCCATCTCATTGCAGAGGATGGAGAAGAGACGGGCATTCATGGCGTGTGATTTAATTAAGTTGACAATTTTTACTGCCTCATTCAGGACCGCACGCAGCTCTTTGGGCATCCTCTTGGTCGCCAAAGCCTGGCGATGGATAATACAGTGCGACCAAACAGCGGCGGGCGCAACAGCTTGCACCTGTTTCACCAGACCGGTGTGGCGACCTGTCATTGCCTTGGCACCGTCAGTGCATATACCACAACAGCAGCTCCAGTAAATATGATTTTCCTGAATTAAGTCATTCAAAGCCTTGAAGATTTCTGTGGCTGTAGTGCGAGCCGGCAGAGGGTGGCAAAATAGAAATTCCTCCTGGACATTGAGCTCTTTAATAAAGCGTACATACACCATTAGCTGTGCACAGTTAGCAACATCATTGGACTCGTCCAGCTGAATGGAGAAGAAAGGGCTCTTGCGGATAGCGTCCAACACCTGTCCTTTGACATCAGCTACCATGTCAGAGATGCGGCGCTGGATGGTGTTGTCGGAAATTGGGATGGCATCCAGCTTGGCAGCAGGAGCTTCGCCCAGTAGTAACGAACACATATCTTTGGCAGCAGGGAGGAGCAACGTCTCACCAATGTTGTGGGGCTTCCCCGCCTTCGCAATACGTAACGCCACGCGATATGATGCTTCAGTCGCCCTGGTATTCACAGTGCCAAACGCCTTTTTTCTGTGACCGCAATTCCTTCAGTTTCAGGCCAAAAAACTCCCTCGGCTTGGTCAATAAACTGTGGTGTTTGGTTGAAATGTGACGCCGGAGTTTACATAGCCGCATACTGTCGTTAGCACCTCTTTACAGATGACACACTGTGGCAGCGGAGCATCATCTGTGCCAGTACATGAAAAGCCAAACTTCAGATAATCAGTGTCATACTTTCTTTTCTTTCTGCTCACCCGACTCTGTGCCCCCCCTGACTGACTTTGGATGTTAAAAATCCATTTTGCCACTCGCCAGATGTTTACACTCTTGTTCTTTTTCTTTTTTTTTTCTCTCGCAGCGCCTCCCCTGAAGCCCTCTGGCGCCCCCCAGGGGAGGCGCGCCTCACACTTTGAAAACCGCTGACCTATAGTGATCCTGTTTCTCTTTATCATATCTTCTGCCATTTTTCGCTGGCTATATAGTTCCACATTTTTTTTAACTATTGAAGCCATTCTGGTATCACAATTTTCAGCTCATTCAGGATGTTCATGTTATGACTTTTGGTCCTTCAAATGCTTAAACTTTTTAAGATATTCCAAGGATTGCCAAAACCTGAGGCTCCTCTTCAGCTTCATTCGCCTTCAGCTCATCTTCTTTTCAACTGATCTTCTTGCCTTGAGGTTATTTTTCATCTCTTCAGCCTATCTTCCTGATTTCAGCTCTTATTCTCCTCTTCAGCTGATATTCTTTTGAAGTCAACTTATGGGGGTATTATTGTTCCAATATTATTTGTGTGTGCGTAAAAAAGATGTGTCCATGTTATAACGATTCGTTTTCGTAATAATAAACATTTGTATGTAAATAAAAAAGTTGTACCCAAAATTCTGCTGTCACACACATGAGTGATAAATTATTAGGGTTAGGATTGTTTTTATGTGAGTATGAATCTAAAAGCTGTGAGTGCAAAGTCTTGTGAATACAACTCTAATTTCTACGACTACGAGTCTTCACTGTGAACACGAATTCAAGTTTATGGGTACGAGTCGAAAAACTGTTGTAATGACGTCACAGGCAGGTCACAGCATAGACATATATACGTAGACGCCATCGAGTGCGTCTGCGAGTGAGCCAACTGCCACATCCAATATGGCGTCAAAGTCGCCGCCATATTGGATGTGGCAAGACTGCGCTGTAAACTAACACAAGTAAATGGACAAAAATAAGAACTTTATTGATCCCACATAAGTGTAATTAGGGCCCGAGCACCTTCAGTGCGAAGGCCCTATTGTATCTGTAGGAATTTTTATTATTATTTTCCTGACAAAAGGAAGGCCTTTTTGCCCCCCTAAACATGCCCAAAAACTCACCAAATTTTGCACCCAAGCCAGGCCTGGCGAAAAATTTGATATTTAAAGGTTTGCATTAATGGGCGTGGCAAAATGGCTCAACAGCGCCCCCTTGAAAACTTTGTGCCTCAAGCCCCACGATACGGTTTGACGTACATGCACGAAAATCGGTACACACCTGTATCATGGCGCAACTGAAAGAAAAGTCTCTTGGCGTCATGCCCGAAACCGAGCAGGAAGTCGGCCATTTTGAATTAGTCGTGTCATTTTGGCGAAATTTATGCCATTCCTTCGAAAGTTAATTCAGCCCGAACCGTAACGTGCCCCCAAGTGTGTTATACATCAAAATGTGCGTCTCCATCCTGCGACAACACGCATTACTTTTCTCTTTCAAAAGCGTTACCGTGGCGGCGCTAGACGCCAAAAAGCGCGCCCACCCTTCATCTGATTGGTTCGACGGAAAAAACTTTGTGCCTCAAGCCCCATAATACGGTTTGACGTACATGAACGAAAATCGGTATACACCTGTATCATGTCGCAACTAAAAGAAAAGTCTCTTGGCGCCATGGCCGAAACCGAACAGGAAGTCGGCCATTTTGAACATTCTGAATTAATCGCGTAATTTTGGAGCAATATATGCCATTCCTTCGAGAGTTAATTCAGCCCGAACCGTATCGTGAACCCAGATGTGTTATACATCAAAATGTGCGTCTCCATCCTGCGACTACACGCATTACTTTTCTATTTCAAAAGTGTTACCGTGGCGACGCTAGACGCCAACAAGCGCACCCCCCCTTCATCTGATTGGTCCATATTTGATAGTTCCCCAAAAGGCACCAAATTTGGCATGCAAGCCAGGCCTGGCGATAAATTTGATATTTCATGGTTTGCATTAATGGGCGTGGCAAAATGGCTCAACAGCGCCCCCCGGAAAACTTTGTGCCTCAAGCCCCACAATACGGTTTGATGTACATGCACGAAAATCGGTACACACCTGTATCATGGCACAACTTAAAGAAAAGTCTCTTGGAGCCATGGCCGAAACCGAACAGGATGTCGGCCATTTTGAATAAATTGTGTCATTTTGGCGAAATTTATGCCATTCCTTCGGCAGTTAATTCAGCCCGAACCGTAACGTGCACCCAGGTGTGTTATACACCAAAATGTGCGTCTACATCCTGCGACACCACGCATTACTTTTCTCTTTCAAAAGTGTTACCGTGGCGACGCTAGACGCCAAAAGGTGCGCCCCCCCTTCATGTGATTGGTCCATATTTGATAGTTCTCCAAAAGTCACCAAATTTTGCATGCAAGCCAGATTTGGCGATAAATTTGATATTTCATGGTTTGCATTAATGGGCGTGGCCTAACGGTTCAACAGCGCCCCCTAGAATACTTTTCTCTGCCATAACTTTTGAATGGTTTGACATAGAGAGTTATGGGTGGTGTCATGGGACTCTGTGATGAGTCCTTAAGCTTCGTTGGCCTTAATTAGCCCCGCCCCTTCTTCTGATTGGTTGTCCCGATTTTCTGCTATAACTTTGGAATGGTTTGACATAGGGAGTCGTGGGTGGGGTCATCAGATTCTTTATGGAGTCCTTGACCTTCATTGGCCTGAATTAGCCCCGCCCCTTCTTCTGATTGGTTGTCCCTTTTTTCTGCTATAACCTTTGAATGGTTTGACATAGGAAGTCTTGGGTGGTGTCATGGGACTCTGTAATGAGTTCTTAAGCTTCGTTGGCCTTAATTAGCCCCGCCCCTTCTTCTGATTGGTTGTCCCGATTTTCTGCTATAACTTTGGAATGGTTTGACATAGAGAGTCGTAGGTGGTGTCATCAGATTCTGTATGGAGTCCTTGACGTTCATTGGCCTGAATTAGCCCCGCCCCTTCTTCTGATTGGTTGTCCCTTTTTTCTGCTATAACTTTTGAATGGTTTGACATAGGAAGTCGTGGGTGGTGTCTTTTCTGATATGCTTATGGGGGGCGGTGGCCGTGAGTGCGAGGGCCCGTTCATCGCTGCTTGCAGCTTTAATTCATGTTGTATCAGCTATAGAGAACAAGGTAGTGCCGAAAAACAATATATATATCCCTCTTCACAAAAATAAGAAAAATAGAGATACGTATTTTCTCATCAACAAAACATATTTTTAAATTTTCAAGTAACAAAATAACATATTTTAACTATTTTTCAGATTTTTTCAATTATTTTATTGTCTTAAAAATGGTTCAAATGTTATTTTATTGTCTGAAAAATGGTTCAATTATGTTATTTTGTTATTTGAAAATGTTTTAATTTGTTTTGTTGATTTTGTTGATATTTTTCTATATTTTTCTTATTTTTGTGAGGGGGGATATATATTGTTTTTCGGAACTACCTTGTTCTCTATAGCAGATATAACATTAATTACTTCTATGTGGGATCAATAAAGTTATTATTTTTTGCCATTTTTTAGACAGAAAATAACATGTTTTGTTGATGAGAAAATATGTTTCTCTATTTTTCTTATGTCTATGCTTTGACCTGTCTGTGACGTCATTACAACAGTTTTTCGACTCGTACCCATAAACTTGAATTCGTGTTCACAGTGAAGACTCGTAGTCGTAGAAATTAAAGTTGTATTCACAAGACTTTGCACTCACAGCTTTTAGATTCATACTCACATAAAAACAATCCTAACCCTAATAATTTATCACTCATGTGTGTGACAGCAGAATTTTGGGTACAACTTTTTTATTTACATACAAATGTTTATCATTACGAAAACGAATCGTTATAACATGGACACATCTTTTTTACGCACACACAAATAATATTGGAACAATAATACCCCCATATCAACTTCTTATCTTCATCTCATCTTCCTGGCTTCAGCTGATCACCCTCTTTTGAGGTTATATTCTTCTCTTCAGCTTGTCTTCCTGTCTTAAGCCCATCTTCCTCTCTTTATTCCTCTTTTCAGTGCCTCTTCCTGTCTTCAACTCCTCTTTTTTTTTTACCTGTCTTTGGCAAATTCTTTGATTTTCAGCAGTTCAGCTTTTTGTTCAGCAAAGTTCAGCACTCATTAAGCACCTCAGCGTTCAACCCTGCATCTTCAGACGAAATGCAGCCTTTTTCTAGTTTATAATTTACAATTTTAAACGTCGCTGTGATACATGAGTGATTGGCAGGCCTGAGTGGCATGAAGTCTGTTCCCCTTGGCTTCCCATAGATACTGTTTATTGGTACGCCTTTTGTCTGATTTCAGATTAGCTAATTGTTAGCCACTGAAACATATAAAAAGCAGCTGTGCAGTAGACTGAGAGTAGAGATTGTTCCTACAGTATCACTTGCTGCAAGTATGGGTAGGAATGTAGTTTCAGCTGTTGGATTCATTGGTGTAACAGGCCAAGAAGGTACTTACAATTTAGTGGTTGTAATTTAATGTCGAGCTGTGTTTTGTGTTTTATATTATTGGTGTATTGTGTTTTACCACGTGGCAACAGTTTTAAACATTTGTATTAAACAGGGTTAGAAATGGGGGTCAGGTGCATTGGATGTGATGTGAGTCTTGGCCCCTTTTTGAGGTCAAATACATTTCAATTAATGGCATATTAAAGGTGTTCCAGGCATGTCCCTCCGGGAGGAGACCCCGGGGAAGACCCAGGACACGCTGGAGAGACTATGTCTCTCGGCTGGCCTGGGAACGCCTCGGGCTCCCCCCGGAAGAGCTGGAGGAAGTGTCTGGGGTGAGGGAGATCTGGGAATCCCTGCTGGGGCTGCTGCCCCCGCGACCCGGGAACGGATAAAGCGGAAGAAGATGAGGGATGAGGGCATATTAAAGTTCCTATTTTTGTCTGAAGCTAACTGATTTTAATCTTTGTCAACCGAGTTGCTACTGCTGTTTTGCCTCGGTTTTGTTTGGTCTGTTAGTCGGTTTAGTTTGTTTTGATTACATTTCCTTCCCTACTTTTGCTGTTGTAGTTACCATCCATCCATCCATCCATCCATCCACTTATCCGTTCCCGGGTTGCGGGGGCAGCAGTCTCAACAAAGATGCCCAGACTTCCTTCACCCCAGACACTTCCTCCAGCTCTTCCGAGGGGAGTCCGAGGCGTTCCCAGGCCAGCCGAGAGACATAGTGTCTCCAGTGTGTCCTGGGTCTTCCCCGGGGTCTCCTCCCGGAGGGACATGCCTGGAACACCTCCCTAGGGAGGCGTCCAGGAGGATCCGATACAGATGCCCAAGCCACCTCAGCTGACTCCTCTCAATGTGAAGGAGCAGCGGCTCGACTCCGAGCTCCTCCCAGGTGACCAAACTCCTCACCCTATCTCTAAGGGAGCGTCCAGCCACCCTTCTTCTTATCCTTCTTTCTAGTACAAACCGGATTCGGTTGAAGTTGGGAAATTGTGTAAAATGTAAATAAAAACAAAACACAATGATTTGACAATCCTTTTCAACCCATATTCAATTGAATACACTAGAAAGACAACATATTTTAACGCTCAAACTCATAAACTTTATTTTATTTTTCAAATAATAATTAACTTAGAATTTCATGGCTGCAACACGTGCAGTAGAAGTTGGGAAAGGGCATGTTTACCACTTTGTTACATCACCTTTCCTTTTAATAACACTCAAACGTTTTGGAAGAGAGGAGACTAATTCTCTTAGCTTCTCATGTGGAATTATTTCCCATTCTTGCTTGATGAACCGCTTCAGTTGTTCAACAGTCCGGGGTCTTCTCTGTCGTATTTTACGCTTCATAATGCGCCACACATTTTCAATGGGAGACAGGTCTGGACTGCAAGCGGGCCAGGGGAGAACCTGGACTCTTTTACTTCGAAGCCACGCTGTTGTAACACGTGCAGAATGTGGCTTGGCATTGTCTTGCTGAAATAAGCAGCGGCGTCCATGAAAAAGACGTTGCTTGGATGGCAGCATATGTTGCTCCAAAATCTGTATGTACTATTCAGCATTTATGTTGCCTTCACAGAAATGTAAGTCACCCATGCCATGGGAACTAATGCACCCCCATACCATCACAGATGCTGGCTTTTGAACGTAACTTGGCAGCGTTTCTGGATGTTGTTCATAAACGGCTTTTGCTTGGTAGAGTTTTAACCCGCACTTACTGATGGAGTGACGAACTGTATTTACTGACAGTGGTTTTCTGAAGTTTTCCTGAGCCCATTTGGTGATATCCTTTACACACTCATGTCAGTTTTTAAGGCAGTGCCGTCTGAGGGATCGAAGGTCATGGTCATTCAGTCTTGGTTTCCGGCCGTGGCGCTTATGTGCAGTGATTTCACCAGATTCTCTGAACCTTTCGATGATATTATGGACCGTAGATGTTGAAATCCCAAAATTCCTTGTAATTTTGCTTTGAGAAATGTTGTTCTTAAACTGTTCAACAATTTTCTTACGCAGTTGTGGACAAAGTGGTGACCCTCGCCCCATCCTTGCTTGTGAATGACTGAGCATGTTTGGGGAGGCTCCTTTTATACCCAATCATGGTACCCACCTGTTCCCAATTAGCCTGATCACATGTGGGATGTTCCAAATAGGTGTTTGATGAGCTTTTCTCAGCTTTCTCAGTATTTTTTGCCACCTTTCCCAACTTCTGCTGGACGTGTTGAAGCCATGAAATTCTAAGTTAATTATTATTTGGCAAAAAACAATTAAGTTTATCAGTTTGAACCAGTGTGCGAAATACCCATCCATATTCGGGGGGGGTCCCTAACTCGCGTTTTTTTTTGTTTTTTTGTTTTTTAAACAGTGTGGCCCTATACAATAAACCAATACATTTAGCCTACTATAGCCTATGACAAATACATGCACACTGTAACGATACGGTTTGTTGAGGATCCAAACGCAGGACAGCAGGAGGCAGAAGTTCCAAAAACTGGGTTTATTGAACAAAAAAACAAAAACCAAAAGCGCTGCTGAGCAGAATCAAAGTAGGACCAGGAACATGACCAACAAAACTGACGAGGAGAGCATGGAGGGAGCAAACAGTATGGAGCAGCAAGGAGCAGGGGAAAAACAAGACCAGATATACACAGAGGATAACGAGACACATGGTGCAGACAATCAGGGCAGATGGGAAACAGGAGGGACAGAACTGAAACTCAAAAATGGTCTATTGTCGACCCTATTTAGTCTGTAACTGTCAATCAAATGTTCCACACTCCAGTCCGGTAGGTGGCGGTAAATGCAACTTTAAGTTGGTGCCAGCCGCCATTAAACTCCTAAAAGAAGAAGAAGAAGAAGAAACTCAAAAACTGGGGGAAATGTCAAACCTTGACACACACTTTTAACCATTTTAGATGCACGTTGTTTTACTAACAGGAGGCAAAATTCTGCATTACAATGCAGAATGTTATTAACAAATTAAATCCGATAATTAAAATAAATAAAAGACATTAATTGGCACCACACTGGTGCACTTAATGAATAAATGCCAGGTATAAGACACTGGCGCACGACCAGTGCATTGCAGAAACGTATAAACAAATAAAATATGCTAATGTATTTTTTTTGATAAATAAAAAAAATACAATGAAAATGAATTGTGCACTGCGATGGACTGGTGACCTGTCCAACCCCTGCCTCTCACCTGAAATGAGCTGGGATAGGCTCCAGCAGACCCCCGTCACCCTGCAAAGGATAATTAATTTCTCCACATGTTTTAGACGAGCCTTTCTCAAAAACCGGGGTGTCGCGGCACCCTGGAGTGTCGTCTGACTCAGGCACGGCGCCAGGATTTTTTCTCTCCCGGTGCTAAGGGGGAGCTTGACCGATACGTGGGGGTGCTAAGAAAAATATTGATTTTCATGACTTCAGTTACTTTATAAGAAGCTTCTCGATTTTTCAATAAAAGCAGCTATGATACACAGCACGAGCATGTTTGATATAAAAGTAGTTTTATTTAGACAAAGAATATTCAACAAAATAACTAAGCCTAATACAGCGACTACAAGGCAATGGCAAAAATGTTTCACGCGCAAAGGTGACAGATTCAGCACCGGACAGCACCCATGCGCCTGCCAATAACCAGACATCCAAAATGCGACAAGTGTAGCCTATTTATTCCATATGCATAATTAATGAAAACAAACAACTATGCATGGCAATATTGTTTCGGATCACAACATCATGACTTAAGAAATTTAATTATTAGTGAAATTAATAACATAGGCTACAAAGTGCAGCCGCAACGAGAAGTGCAAACAGCTTGTGTCTAATTATTCGGATCACAACATCGTAACTTCAGAAATTAAATTAATAATGAAATCAATAACATAGGCTGTAAAGATTCGGATCACAACATCATAAGGTCAAAAATGGAATTAATAATTAATAATATACAAAGCCACAGCGAGAAGTGCAAACATCCTGTGCCTGTTAACTGGGCACACACTTAAAGAGCGCAAAATAAACTGGCTCATCATAATCTTGGTGATTATATTTCTACTGCAAACAAAAATACATGCCACGTCCTGCTGTGCATTCGTTACAGTGTAACAGATTAAATGTCACATCACATCAATTGTATCGCAACCAGTGATCGCAACATCAGGAAAAAACTCACCAGTTATTTTAGAGGAGAACGATGCGTCTGTTGTTGTGGTTGAGTGCAAATGAGTCTATAATCTTCTGGACATCCAGGACCTTGGTTCTTTCTGCGTGTATGGATAGGCAGGCAAGGTTGCTGAGTCGAAGATTTGCCATTCTGTTTCTCAGGTAGGTTTTTATGCGCCGCATGCAGGAAAAACTGTGCTCGCATGAAGCGGAGGTTACAGGCAGTGTAGCAGATATGCGTAAAAGTTTATAGATGTCCTCAAAGGAGTCTTTGTAAGGTTTGAGCATGGACAGAAATTCCAGTGTGCTGCTGACTGTTTCACCATGTTCTTTTTTCCTTTCTAAGAGCCGTCGCATTTGGTGCACCTCGGCCAGCAGATCGTCCTTTTTGATCTCATACAACTGCGCCATGGGCTCAAGGCTCTCCTTTTCAAGGAATGTGGCATTTTTGGGGTTGAGGGCTGACGTGCCCATGAGAACTGCACCTGCTTCTGTTGAAAACCGTCGTGTCATTTCATTCACTAGTCGGTCAATAACAGGGTAGAATGAGGATGTTCGGAGTTCATCCGGAGAGGACATGGATGGATGTTCTGTTTGAATTGGAGCTTCAACTACATAGTCCTGCAGATGGCGAGGCTTTTGGGATTGTCTCTTCTCTTGTTGGAGCTGCGGTGGTTTTGCGACACCGACTTTTGCGCACAGGGCCTCTGCCTTGCTCCATATGGCTCTCCAAGAGTCCTCTGTGCGCTTTTCTTTTAGGCCCGTGATGACAGAGTGCGCGAGGTCGGTGGCAGTCTCCAGCAAAAGATTGGGGGACTGTAGAGTGTCAGACATGAACTTTGCTGTACGAAAAAGATCCTCAAACAGAATAAGGTGGAGGATGAATTCAGCATCAATGAGTGAGAGTAACAACCATGCATCAGTGGACCTGCGTGGATTTGGTTGCGCCTTAATGTCATTTAAGGTTACAATGATGGCGGGCAAGGTTTTTTGCACTGCCCACAGCGAGTAGTACTGGCAGGACCAGCGTGTATCAGACAGTTTCTTAAGTTCAATGGGCTGCTGAGAAGGCTCAAGTTCCCTTTGCTTCTTAATGAAATGGGCATGGACAAATGAGCCTGATAAAAACTTGTCCATATCTTGCACAATAACAAAAAAATCCCCCGCTGGCTTCACGTTTCTGACACAGTCCACCAAAACAAGATTGAGGCGGTGTGCATGGCAGTGAATGTAGATTGCCTGAGGGACCTCCTGTCTGAATTTCTCTTGGACCCCGTTGTGCACACCGGACATTACTGCAGCGCCGTCATAACACTGAGCAATACAGGCAGTGTGATCAATGTTACATTTACTGAGAGTGTCTTTGATCATAGCGAAAAGTGACTCTGCATCTAAACCGTCAGCTGGTGTGAAATGGAGAAATTCTTCCACAATGTCATCATTTTTCAAGTAGCGCACCACTACAGACACTTGTTCCGTTTTACTCAGGTCCTTACTTTCATCTACCATCAAAGCAAATAGTTCAGCATCTTGTATTTCACCACTTATCTGATCCCTAATCATATTTGCCATAATATCCAGTATTTCATTCTGTATATCATGATGCGTGTACTTCGCATTTCTTGGATTATCTGATATTTTCTGTGCAACTGTTTTGTCAAATTTGCCTATAATCTGTAAAAGTTCAAGGAAGTTTCCCTGGTTGACAGCCGTGTCATTCTCTGTATCTCCTCTCTGTGAAAGTCCCTGGTATGCAGTGAAACGCAATGACTCCACGACTGCTCTCATATACTCTCTGTTCTCACGGACTATTTTTGCATGTCCATCACTCAGAGCATTACATATTGTTGAGCCAGACTCTTTCTGAACAGTCCACTCATTCCACGCTGCCATAGCATATTTATGCTCCACACTAGCATTGTGTGTCTTGAATGAACTTGTCGCCTTCTTCCAGTTCTGGTAGCCATTGTGGGTAAATGCTGCCTTCTCTCCATGGTTTCCTGGACGTTGAAAGTGGCGGCATGCAAAGCAGAAAACACGGTCCTTTGAAATAGAATATTCCAGCCATTTGGAATCCTCATACCATCTACGATTGAAGTAGCGATCCTGCTGTCCAACTTTCGTGGCTGGATAACGTCGAAGAAGAGGCCGCCTTGGTTCATCAACAGGTGACTGGCTCACATCAGGGGGTCTGTGTAACTGTCAGCAGTGCAGCTAACGGGGGCTGTAGAGCAGCTAGCAGCGATGGACTGCTGTGGTGCTCCTTCAGGTCCTGGCTCACGAGTTCCCCTCTCAGATTCATTTTTCAAATCTCCCTCTTCTTCTTTGTCCCTCTGGTCTTCATTTTCTACCTGCACTCTTTTTTTCTTGATCACAAAACGATCCATTGCATGGACTGTAGGCTAGCTAGCCTTAAACGCGGGAGTATAAACAAAAGACTCCCCCCGCATCTTCCCTGCCCTCACCTCACACACGCACGCACGCACACACGCGCGCACACGCGCACACACACACACACACACACAGGTTATAGGGTACACCAATGGGGTACAGCACAAACACGCAAGCGGGAACTGGATTGGAACAGAATGGCTACTTGTGAACTTTTTAATGTTTTTAACTTAAAAAGAAATATAAAATAAAATGCTTGAGGGGCTTAACTGGGGCTACACAGATTTTTGACGGGTCTATAGCACCCCCTAGCCCCGGTGTAGCGCCGTCCCTGGTCTGACTGCTTTCACATATATACATTTCATATATAAATATCGTATTTTCGCGATCATACGGCGCCGTGTGGAAAGGCATATCCTCAGTTTTGTGTCATTTTTGTATTTAAAACCCCACACACATGGCGCACCGACCGAAAAGGAGCCGTCTACACACACACGCGCGCGCCGCAGCACACACACACAAGCACACAAGTGTGCCTATTTAAAAATAGAGCGGGAGTAAAACTTTGATTGTATTTTATTTCAGTTTTTACATTAATCAAACCCATCGAAGTCTCATCCTCAACCTCATCCCCTGCATTAAAGAGCTCTGCTAAATCAGCTGTGCCAGTCCCAATTTCCTCGCTGTCAGAGTCACTTTCCGCGCCGTGCGGCGCCTCGGAAATGCCGGCTTTTGCAAAAGCTCGCAAAATAGTCCCAGCAGACACGTTAGCCCACGCATCAACAATCCATCTGCAAACTGTGGCATAACTTGCCCGACGCTGCCTTCCACTCTTGGTGAAACTGTCCCCCCTCAGTCATCCATCGTTCCCACGCCGCTCGCAGCCTTAAGGCTGATTTATGGTTCTGCGTTCCACCAACGCAGAGCCTACGCCGGAGGTTACGCGGCGACGCGCACGTACGGTGCGCTTCGCCGCGTACCTTACGGCGTAGGCTCTGCGTCGATTTAACGCAGAACCATGAATCAGGCTTCACTTTGAACGGCCGGTTCACACCGGCCGTTCAAAGTGAAGCCGGCTGGAAAAGCTGGCTGGAAAAGTCTCTTTAGGCAGTCTTTCTTATAAAAATCACCATAGTTGAGACCCCCCCTAAATTTTGCTTTTGAGTCCTTCGGGGGGGCTCAAGGGTTAATCGGGGGGGGTCGGACCCCCCCGAATTTCACACACAGGTTTGAACATTAAATATGTTGTCTTTGTAGTGTATTCAATTGAATATAGGTTGAGAAGGATTTTCAAATCGTTGTATTTTGTTTTTATTTACATTTTACACAATTTCCCAACTTCAACCAAATTCGGTTTGTAGAATAGACTACTGTAATGCCCTGCATTACAGTAGTCTACCCCTTCAGGGTTGAGCCATAAGTGATTTTATGTTGAGTTTAGGGTTAATGAAGATCAGCAATTAAATGCTAGGATGCGTTAAAAGGAAGGTGTGTGAGTGTCACAATAGGTAGGTTCTTTTCGATCCCCAATAGACCACAGAGACAGGTGGAAGGTTACGACACTTTATTCAATAGTAAACACAATATATTTTCGGCTCACTGGAATAAAATGAATCTGGGGGTTAAGGTCTGCAACCAATTATATTGTTAAAATCCAGAAGGGGAGGAGGGGGCTCCAATTAAATAGTTTGGCCACCGGAATTAGACAGACCTAGATACACCACTGCACTGCAAGAAACCAATCTCAGGATCAAATAAGGATCACAGCAAGGATATAGGCATTAGCCGATGGTAACTCAACAATAAGTTCGCAAAACACACGCATGCAACACCGTTAAAAGCAGGTCTCGAGAAACGTCTATGGTGGCCCCAAACCCCTTCAACCCCCCCTCCCTACAATCAAATCTCGTATCCCCCAGATAATGATGTCAGTCAATGGCCCCTAAAACGAATAAAAAAAGAATTAAAAATGCTCAGCCGAGACAATATAATAAAAAAGGACAATAAGTAAAACTCTGTAATAAAAGTCAGTGGTAAAAACCCGTGGCCATACACCAACAGTCTCACTCAGTCTGTACTGGCCACCCAGGGCCTAGAGTAACTGTGCGTCTGCCTCAGAGGCTGCGGGCGCTGGGGGAGCTCTGGCGTACCGCACCAGGGAAGCAGACGTGGGATCAGTCCGGCAGGTGAGGGGGGCGGAGTCCGGCAGACTCTCGGCGTCAGGAGAGGAACAGCGTCGGCCAGTCAAACCAGGCTGGAAGGCAGGAAAAGAGTGCAATCAGTGGACTGAGTCATGAGAAGTTACACTCACTCGTGCTCAAACTCCAGGGTAGACCGTCCCTCTATGTGGGAAAATAGAGAGCGATGTTCCCAACAAATGAGGTGATCAAGCAGGGGTCCTCTCAACGTCCGGGAAGGCAAGCAGGAATCTCCCTCTGCGTTCAGCCTCCAGCGCTGTCGGTCTCTCTCTGCCGTGCGTCCAACCGCTGCGCCACATCTGTTTCCCCTTTTTATCTCTGCTGTCTCCACCTGAGAGCCTTGATTGCAAGATTTGCTTCACCTGTGAAGAGAGCACAACAAGGGAAGACACACCCACCCCTGCGCAATTGTCAGCCAAGTCCCAGTTGAATTGCTCTCCTGCACACACAGTTCACTGTCCACAGTGTTTTCAATAAAAAACAGTTAAAATCACAGTTCAGTCGCCGTCAGCCGCGACATGAGCAGAGTGGAGTAATGGCTGTGCTTGCTGAGGCTGGATGAGAGTGAGCAAGAAAGTAATGCGTATGCCACAAAAATCTGGTAAAAGAAATTTGAATCTTAAACTGTTGCAAATTCCCTATGGTATTGATGAAAATAGAATGTGATAAGTATAAAAAAGTTCTCTTCAAAATAACTGAAAATCATCAAAAATGGCACTATAACCTGACCTCCGTGTGATTGGAGAAAAAAAAAAATACTGTTAATGGTAGACGGATTTCTGGGCAACAAGTGCAAGCTGGATGCAGAACTCCTTCTGTGTTTCCATGCATTATGGGAAAGCCAAGCTCCTAAGCAGAGACGAAAGCCAGTTAACTATTTCATCAGTCAAAAAAGAACTACAAAAAGGATGGCAATATTTCAAAGTTCTTTACCAAATAGAGACGACCCTTATGGAAAATTTCGGCAGTGCTTGCTACATGTCTCAAAATCCTATGTTTTCCATTTGTAGTTTTTTTTTTTTTTCTTAGTCTGAAAAAGAATTATCCTTAGTGAAAGGCTACACTTTCTGACCTGGAGAGTAAACGAGTTTGAGATGAAGATAGTCAGCTAGTCTTTTATTCCGTTTTGTGGTTACAAGCAGTGCTAGAATAATGCTCAGTGATATTCCAAACCCTGCAACAATGTTTCATAAAAGATTGGAGAGAAAGTACATCAATTTCCTCCTCTTCAGACATAAGCAGTGGTGGCTGGTTGCCCACAGATGCATCAAAAGGTGAAAGTAGCAGTGGAGGTCAAGAGTTATGAGAATATTTAATTGACGATAGTTGAGTGCTCCAAGTGGTGAGATTGGATGTGCAGGCACACAGGAGGGCTGACTCCAAGTCCTGATTGGTCCTTTCAGTTTGCCCATTAGATTGTGAATGTGAACCAGAGGAGGCCAGAGAAGGCTCCAAAAGCCCGGCAGAAACATTCAGACTCTTGAAATAAAAGGGGTTCAAAGTCTAAAAAGAAATGTCCAAAGACAAAAAAAACAAACTTGCTGTACAAGGGCCTTGGCAAAATGGACTGCTTTGGAAAATCTGTCCACTATGATGAGTATTACTGTAGTACCTTCTGATTGTTTAAGGCCTGTAATAAAGTCAATGACAATGTGGAACCAAAAACACTGAGGAACGGGCAGAGGGTTCAACATACCTGTTGCAGCAGAGTGAGATCTTTTATTGGCAGCACATACAGTACAGGCTGAGATATAAAATTTAGTGCTGGTGACCATGAAAGGCCACCAAAAATAAAGCTTTAACTGAAGAAGTGTTTCTCAGATACATGAAGGACAGGACAATTAAGAATGAACCTACTGCAAAACCTGAGACTGAACTTGCTGAGGGTACATACTTAGTTAGAAGGACCTCCTCCGTATCTGGTTCTGAGACAAGAATTGTAAAAATGGTTGACTGCCTTTCCAGGTGATGTTACGAATGAAGCAGGAGGCTGGGAGAATTGTCTTTGCAGTGCTGACATTTTCCTCTGAAGAATGGAAAGCTTGGAAGAATGAAAATGCATCTAGTTTCTTATTTCGTGAACCTAGGCAATGAGAAATAGTGAAGTTAATTGGGAATTTAGCCTTTTGGCTGACTGAAGATTGGATAAATTCTTGTGTTTTTTCCAGTGAATTGATACTTAGCTCCCTCTAACTCATGTCTCCACCCCTTGAGAGCCAGCTTAACTGCTTGAAGTTCTGTGTTGCTGATATCATAATTGCATTTGGCAGGGTTATTTTGTGAGAAAAGAAGGCACACAGGTTTTGGCTGATCCCCCACTCTTAGACAAAACAGTTCCTACCTTGATCTTGATGATGATGGACATGATGGATCTGGCTGGATGAGAATCAAGACCAAGTTGAACTTTTATTCAAGTCTGGTCAAGGACTTCTCTGGTTCTGCAGAACAACTGAAAAGCACCTTAGGTGAGGTGAACCAAATGTGCAACAATCTTTTTTTAGTCACGCACAAAGCATCTGTAGAAGTTGCTACCGATGCTGAATCAGCTTTCTGAAGGTCAGATGATTACACACTTCATGAGATCTGTGACTTTTACAGGGTCTATATTTATCCGTCCACCTTCAAACACACGAGAAGGAAACAGAAGAACGTGAAATCCATACTTTTCAGGCTTGTTGTATACACACTTTTGAGCCCTGAAGAGACTCAAAACAGGTGATTAATGGTAATGGATATTTTGTTTCTTACTGTGAGGTTATTGAGTAATCATTGGAGGTTTGGAGTGTCTTATTCTTTTCTACAAAAAAAGGTCTATTCCAACTGCTGAAGAAGGTTTTTGAACTATCCCATTTTCTAGTCTTTTATTTACTTCTTCATAGCTTTCTTCTCAGGTCGAGGCAGGTTATATAAAGAAATTGTGGGTAGAGGCATGGGATTGTATCATTGGGACAGTTTTAGGTCGATGAGGTGGGAGTGGAGGAGCTTTTTGTTTGCTGAATACCTCGGCAAGGCCAAGATAAATAGCAGGAATTTTGGATAAATCAAGTTTGTCAGCACTATGGTCTACAGGCAATCCTTTAACTGGAAGAAGATCTGGTTAGTGACAAAGTGAATCCAGTCCACAAGAGTGTTGGTATTTTAATCAATATGTGGACTGTGAATCCTAAGCTTGGATGTCTAAGAACTAAAGGAGTTAAAACGGCAGTGAACATGAAGAAACATATTTCCTCTTGATGAATGCCAGTGAAATTAAGTTGGACTGGCTCAGTTGATGGATTATTACACATATGGATTTGCCATTAAGAGTATTAACTCTCATGGGGTGAGACAAAGGTTTGAGTGTAAAGCTTGCTTGGATGGGGAACGTGTGGTTTGAAAAATTGCCCGATGCTCCAGAATCAATTCAAGTATGCAGACTTGTGTAAAAACTGCCAAAACTTAAAGTTGCACGGATCAAAGTTCACGGTCAAATTAATTTGTTTTTTTGCTGAGGCTGGATGAGAGTGAGCAAGAAAGTAATGCGTATGCCACAAAAATCTGGTAAAAGAAATTTGAATCTTAAACTGTTGCAAATTCTGTAAATTCTGTATTCTGTATCCCATGACTACTGGGGAGCAGCTGAGTTTGGGTGCTTAGGCCAGGAAACAAAGAAATAGCCCTTGCCTCAGCAATAGACACTCTTCTGATTGGTCGATATTTGATAGTTCCTATTTTTTTGCAATAACTTTTGAATGGTTTGACATAAAGAGTCGCGGGTGGTGTCATTGGATTTGGTTTAGAGTCATTAACCTTCATTGGTGTAAATTGGCTCCGCCCCTTCTTTGGATTGGTCGAAATTTCATAGTTCCTATTTTCTGCCATAACTTTCGAATGGTTTGACATAGAGAGTCGTGGGTTTTGTCATTTCTGATATACTTATGGGGGGGCGGTGGCCATGAGTGCGAGGGCCCGTTCATCGCTGCTTGCAGCTTTAATTTATTGTTGTTGGGCAAGATCACAGCACAAAAGAAACACTTTTGTTGCTTCTGCTTTGAGCATTAGTGATTTGACATTTAGTATACTAGAAAAAACATTTTTTAAACATACTTCATATCAACTTGTGTTTGCACCATTAAGTCTTTAGTCTTAGTCTGAAATTTCCGAGCTGGAAATCAGAGAAGCCAGTTGTGTTAGTGTTAGTGTACCGGCCCCTGCTGGTGCTTATCTAGAGTTTCTGTCTGAATTTTCAGATTTCTTTTCTGGATTATGGATGAGTACAGATAAATTCATCATAGTGGGTGATTTTAATATTCATATGGATGTTGAAAGCGATAATCTTAAATTAGCTTTCAATTCTCTTGTAGAATCAATGGGTATCTCACAAAAAGTGGACAAACCGATGCACTGTTTTAATCATACTCTCGATCTCGTTCTCACCTACGGTGTTGAAACTGATGGTCTGTTGGTGTTACCTGTAAACTCCCTTTTATCCGACCAGTATTTAATAACGTTTGAATTTAATATTGTTGATGTTGAAGTGCAAAATAAGAGGTATTATTTTAGCAGATGTTTGTCTGATGAAGCTATTGCTAAATTTAAGGAGGCCATTGCTCATCTTACGACAGTGGAAAATAGTGAAGCAGTAGAGGCCAGTGACCTGGGTTCTACCTCTGATGTTGATTTCCTTGTTAGTAACACTGCTGATTTCTTGCATTCAGCTTTAGATGAAGTTGCTCCTTTGAAAAGGAGGGTTTCTAGCCACAGGAGCTTAACTCCCTGGTATAATTCAGATATCCGCATGTTGAAACAAAACGTGCGTAAAATGGAGAGGAAGTGGTACTCTTGTAAGTGTGTAGACTCTTATCGTGAATGGAAAGATATTCTAATAGTATATAAAAAAGCCATTCGCAAAGCCAGAACAGCTTATTATTCAACGTTGATAGAGGATAACAAAAGTAACCCACGTTTTCTGTTCAGCACTGTAGCCAGGCTGACAAAGAGTCACAACTCTGTTGAGCCGTGCATTCCTGCAGCTCTTAGTAGTGAAGACTTTATGAACTTCTTTAACAGTAAAATCAGAATTAGAGAAGAAATCAACCAGCCGGTTGTGGGCGTTTCTTCAGCTTTAGCGACTTCCCTAGGCTCTGACTTGTCTCTAGACTATTTTGATCCTATAGACCTCCCTGAGCTGACCTCACTCGTCAATAGAGCTAAGTCTACCACGTGTATGTTAGACCCCATCCCGACTCGACTATTCAAAATGTTTTTTCTCTTATTGGTACGACAATACTAGACAAAATCAACCTATCCCTAAACTTAGGATACGTACCACAGGTTTTCAAAGTGGCAGTAATTAAACCTTTACTTAAAAAACCTTCTCTTGACCCAGACACCTTAGCTAATTATAGGCCAATTTCCAACCTTCCATTTGTATCTAAAATTCTGGAAAAGGCAGTTTCAAGCCAGTTATGTGACTATTTGTATAGAAATGATCTGTTTGAAGTCTTTCCGTCAGGGTTCAGAATGCATCATAGCACAGAGACAGCACTGGTTCGAGTTACGAATGACCTTCTTATGGCCTCAGATAAGGGATTAGTGTCCATATTGGTTCTACTGGACCTCAGTGCTGCTTTTGACACTGTTGATCATGGCATTTTACTGCATAGGTTAGAGCAGTGTTTCCCAACCCTGGTCTTCAAGGCCCACTGTCCTGCGTGTTTTAGATGTTTCCCTGCTTCAGCACACCATGATACAAGTGGCTGTGTCATCAACAGAATTGTGCAGGCCTTGATGACAAGCTAATTAGGACCATTAATTAGAATCAGGTGTGATGATGAAGGGAAACATCTAAAACATTGCAGCTATAGAATAAGACTATAATAGTTAGTCTCAAATATAGCTTCGCGGTAGATATGCTGCAATAGGCTTATGCTGCAGGGGGGCACCGACATGATCCGCCTCTCACCCTTCTTCTCCTCTCCTTTTCCCTTCCTCTCTTCTCCATTTCCATTTTTATTTATTATAAATATCTCATAGCTATCACTTTTGTCCACCGTTCCTGTAGTTTCTTGTTCTGGCCCCCCTTTTTTCTCTTTTGTGCATGTTTGCAGGCCGGAGCCTCGGGAGCTGCGTTCTGGCCTGCGGTCCCGGTCCCCCCCCCATCCCCGGTCATCCCGTTGCTGCTTCCACCCGCCTATGTGGATGTCTGCTGTGTGCTGCTGATGCCCCCCCCTCCCCCCTCTGATCATCCCGTTGCTGCTTCCGCCTGCCTACGTACCTGCTAGCAAATTTAAATTTATTTTACAGGTACGCCTACATACCATCTGTTGGAGCTCATTAACAATACCCAAAAGTCTTGGGGAGCCAATCAAATCAGTCTATCATTGTAAAGATACTCTCAGGGCAGCGTTTACACAATGACAACAGAGCTGTGACGTAAGCAGTGTAGATGAGTGTAGCTGAAGAATAACATTTCAATTGTGTTTGGACTAGCGACCTGTCTGGCCTGTACCCCTGCCTCCCTGCTGCAATGGACTGGGATGGGCTCCAGTGGACTCCTGTGACACTGTATTGGATTAAGTGGGTATAGAAAATGGATGGATGAATGGATGGATGAATCTGCTTTGGCATGGACAGTTTAAGATTCTGACTTTTTCTTTGGAAATTTTACAGCAGACGGCACTCAGTTCCTACAGGTAAAAAATGGGAAAAGAGAGTGTTGGAAAGCTGAACGCAGATGGAGAAAAACAAACCTCCAGGTTCATTATGACAGTGATTTTTAACCATAGGGCCAAACTTGGGCCGCGAGCGCCACCTAGAGGGCCGCGAAAGAATTCTGTTTTGTACGTGTGGGCCGCGAGGGCCGCGGGACTGCATAGCAACTCCCGACCAAATGAGGAGAAGAAGACACTCAGCTAGCTGTACGTGTAATAGTAAGATAAATGGTGTGTATTTACATAGAAAATCCTTTATTTTGCACAGAGTACGTTTAGATCCGCCAGGATCAGGGATCGATTACTTGGGTCTGCGCCCACCAACGGGGAGAGCGAGGGCGGCGTGATAATTTATTCCAGAGGTCACTAACAGGCGTACCCTACACCGTATGCTACGCCGTACTGTACGTGGAACCATAATTCAGGCTTAAAGCAGCACAACGTAACTTTCAGTTTTTCTGAGTTTGGCGGCATCTTTTGGACAAAAGCGGTAGTGTTTTACCAGAAAGAACACTACGTTTCCCATGAGCACCAGCGCGTACTGCCGGAAAACTCCTGTCCCGTCGCGTGCATTTGTTTTGATGAGAGGAGACCGTTTTATAATAGATCCATGGAGGAGACGGGACACTTTTCTGTTTCACCAAGTGAACAGACAGAACGCAAAAAAAAAGATGTTAAACTGCTGGAAAGGAACTGGAATTTACCGGGATACCTTAAACAAGGAAGCCAGGGAGCGGTATATGGAGAAAATAATGATTATTAATTATTATTAATTATAATAATAATTAATCCCTACTGAAGAGCCATGTGTTTCAATAAATTTGTATAATAGTACAACATACAGTACATGTTTTGTATCCTTCTTACATCTCTTTTCTTTTTTTTTGACTGCTATATTATGGTGAAGAGGCTCCGAGGCGTGATTATTTTTGTTTTCCTCGTGGAATTATTTTTTTCCTCTGCAGCTACAAATATGAGTTCATATTTTTTCCTCAACAAACTAGTTTTATCTGAAGATTGGGGTTAATTGCACCGCAGAGAGCTGGCCAGCAACTGCGTTTAGCTGGCGAAGTGGGGAATAAAACCCGTGTTTTGATCCGACCCGTCTGTGTGAGTGTTTGTGGTTTAAGGCCGTTTATGGTTCTGCGTTAAATCGACGCAGAGCCTACGGCGTAGGGTACGCGGCGACACGCACCGTACGTTGCGTGTCGCCACGTACCCTACGCCGTAGGTCTGCGTCGATTTAACGCAGAACCATAATTCAGGCTTTACTGTGTGGAAGCCGGTGTTTGGTCGTTACAGCCGCGATCCAAAGCGAGCCGACGACTCTTTCACTCTTTTACTTTGTGATATCAGATACTTGGTCTCCGTGGTTCTGCCTCCGAGCAGGAAACCGTTGAAAAGTTAAACCATTAGGATCTTTTCCCCACGTCTGTTGTGTGTGGAGCTGCTGCAGCCACAACAGCAACGGGTTACCAGCTTCTGCGGAGCTCTGCGCTCCACGCCCCGCCCATTTTCGTCTCGACTGCGAATCGGGAAGGAGGGGGAAGTGACGTATGCCGTAAAGCAGTCAAAGTCGTAACGATTTGTAGTTTTTTAGTGTGGCAGGGTTCCTACCATGCTCCTCAAAGTTACATAGTGCCAGTGAAGGCGATACAGACCCCCCAGACCATGACAGAGGTGTTATTAAACCTGTTGGAAGTTGATGTACCATCAAAATGACTCTGGAAATATGATATTAAGGTGAAAAAGTTACGTAGTGTCGCTTTAAGGCAGACATAATTGAGGCCACCATGAGAAGTTAAGGGGGGCGCGTGAATTGCCCCTGATTCCCCGACGGCGGACTCCTTGGCAGGACACCTGGGGCGGACGGGGAGACTCGGGCTCGCTGCAGAGAAGGAGACGAGGCCTCCGGGGGAGGTGGGCCCGAAGGCTGGAGGAACCGCCCGACCGAGCGTCCCCGCGGGCACGGAGGTCAGCTGCCGCTCGGTCGTTTACTGCTGATGGATTGTAGATGCGTAGGCTGGACGGTTGTTCGGGCTTTCGCAAAAGCCGGCATCGGAAAGTGACTCGGCTGCAGCACGGCCAGGGAGCTGCAGGCTCTTGCCCGTCGCAGCGCTGATCAGTTCTCCCGGTCTCAGCGCGATCACGCTCGGATGAAACCCGACACGCTGAGTCCTGACAACTGATTAATGTAATTAACTTAATTGAAGTACAATCAAACAAAGTTTTGTTCCTGCTCTATTTTTAAATATGCACACTTAGCCTATATGCTTGTGTGTGTTGTGCGGCGCGCCTGTTTGTGTTGTTGTAAGGCGGCGCTCCATGTGTGTGTAGATGGCGCCTTTTCGGTCGGTGCGCTGTGTGTGTGTGTTTTAAATCCAGAAATGACACACAAAACTGAGGGTGCGCCTTTCCACACGGTGCGCCAAATGGTCGTCAAAATACGGTAAATAGCTTCACTATATACAGAGATGGGAAGCGCGTAACAGGTGGAAAGGGAAGTTCAACCCGGAATGGACAGATTCATCCTTGTTCAGTCTTCCCACTGGGACACAAAACCAGTGTGTCTCATACGTTCAGAGACCGTGGCGTTCAAAGTGCGAAAGTGAAACGCCACTGAAACAAAACACAAAGTTTTTCATCAAAAATATCCACTCAAGTCTGAACTGAAGTCACAGAAAATAAGATGACCATCTTAAAACATCCTGCCCATGTTTGGGTCCACATACAGCTGTGAGGCAGCTTTCTCCACAACATAACATAATTAACATAACATAATAACATAATAACTTAACATAATTAACAGTTAAAACCTTCCACCAATAGAAACTAATTGCTGTGTCATGCTAGATGAGGAAAAATCCTCATCTATAAAGCTTGCTTGCGCACAAAAAGGGCCTGAAAGATGCGCAAGCCACATTCTACGCAAAGGCTGGGATCTAAAAAGAAAAAACTTACCGAAAAATGTGCGTATCCCTACGGCAACCCTGACCCTCCTGTAGGAACTTAAGATATGGGGAACTGGCGAAATGATGGTGGTGAAATGAAGCCAGATTCATGTCATACTCTTAATAATGTCATCACATATCACAACATATAACAGACTTATAATAAAATAGCACTGATCCTGTCCCTCTGTGTTTGAACCTCAGCGTCAGTCAGGACTCTGGTGCTGCTGCAGCCGCGGTGCAGGACACGCCGTGAACCTCCTCTTCACCCACCGCTTTAGGACAGAACAAATGAGGGGCTCCGTAGATCGTTTAGGGGCTCTACGGAGCCCCTAAAGGGACACAGATTTTTTTTCATATATATAATGAGTTTTACGCGCACGTGAAACCTTTACGTGCGGGTGTAAGCCTAAATTATGGTTCCGCGTTGAAACGACGCAGAGCCTACGGCGTAAGGTACGCGGTGACGCGCACCTACGCCGAAGGCTCTGCGTTGGTGTGACGCGGAACCATAAATCAGCCCTGAGCAGCTCTGAGGGGAGACGGGAGGGATGGAGGGGCTGCCGGGCCGTTCTCGCATCGCTTTCGCACAGGGTGTCTTGATGATTTGCAATTACAGGCTGAGCCTACCATTAGTTTTTAAACTGTAAAAAGTGGGGGGGACAAAAACAAAGACGGGGGAACATGTCCCCCCTGTTCCCAGTGGAAATTGCGCCGGGGCACTCACGCCGTTTAGCGCAGCAACGGCGTGCTGCCACTCACTCGCTTTATTTTAGACTATTTATATACTTTTTCTACTTTTACTGTACACCAAATAATGTTGTTTTCCTGTCCTCCACCTCATCCTCAACATTTCGATCTCAGATCTCAGTGAAATTCAGTAGCACGGTGGCTCGACACGTCTCATTTATCCTGACGCCAAACAGGCTGTAGGAAGCCACTGTGCATGCTCAGAAGCCTCATTCATATGCAAATACTACTTTGCATTACCCTTTTAAGGTAAAAAGTGGGCGTGTAGAGGGCGGGATATAAGGCGGATTCAGCTGCGCAACCTTCCAGCTGGACTGTGATTTATAAAGCGAACATTGCGTGCAAGTGTGCGTGCACATGGTTTTATAGATCCAGATTTTTTTTTGCGCCCGCCATTTTCGGCTTTTGGGTGTACGTGCACTTTTAGTATGAATCCTACGCAGTCCATTTTAAATGAGGCCCCAGGACTGTTCAGCAGCTGGAATTCCTGGATCAGACACAAATGGGACATTGTTCTCCTAAAACTCAAGCAACTGGTCTCTTCATCTCCCAGATGTTTATAGTCAGTGTTTAAAAGAAAAGGGGATGTAGATGAGAAAAGACCATGACGTACTTTGCAAAACCTAGATAAGCTTAAAAGGTATTACATAAGTGTGGACCATTTATCTTAAATTTAATTGTTTTAATAGTTTTCAAATTATATGGACCTGTTTATGTTGTATGTAATTTGTGTTCTTGACTACAGTGTGTGATTGTTGTTTGTTGTTTTTTGTTGTGTTTTCTGTTGTAACTTATGCTGCCCTCTTGGCCAGGTCCCTCTTGGAAAAGAGATTTTTAATCTCAATGAGTCTTACCTGGTTAAATAAAGGTTATTATATTATTATTATTAATTGCACCAAAGTATATATGTGTACCTGCACACCATGTTGATCTATTCATAAAAAGCATGGACATAGCAGTGTAGGATCAGGCCAGTGCAGGTGCTGCTATCTCATCGATGCACCTTTTCAAAATTGGCCAGGGGTGCCAGCTTTAGTTTTTTGTATAAACCACACATGCTGCCATCATCTCCCAGACTCGTTATGCATCAGGAAATATTTCACTCCCATTTACCACACGCAGCTCAGCAAATACTGCCATGTTGGCCCTCCACAGCTCTTTGGAATCAGTTGCCAGTGCATTTTGCCACATTTGCTCTAGCTCACCATAACAAGGGACATGATAAGCACATTGTAAATGAATATTTTTGCAGTGTTGCCTTGTAAGCCTGGTGCAGTTAACAAAGAACAATAAAAAAAAATAAAAAAAAACCTTCAAATCTGTGAATGCCGTCAAGTCACTCAGTCTCCTGCTCTCTCGTTCTCTCAAACGTGAGTACAAAACTGTGGCAGAAGACACCCTGCATCTGCTCCACACTTTCCGGGCTGTTGTCTGCTCTAACAATACACCACCTGTTTTCAACGGACATGTTCACTGCCGCATACTTATGGATAATTACTTGCGTGCGTGCGTGCGTGTGTGTACGTTTGTTTTTTCATTTTTCTTTTTTCATCCGACTGAGTTATAGGGAATGTTACTCGTAATCAAGGCCCAATTATCTACGTTGTTTAAGAACAATTCAGGTGTAATTGCTCCTGGATTGTGATGTATTTTGTAACATCATGGGGGGGTGGTGGTGATCCATCATTCAGCTGCAGTTCACGAATAAGGCAAAATAAATCCCAATAAACAACGATTATTGATATTTATTTATCATCCCTGGTCATTTTAAAGGGGACCTATTATGAAAAACGAAGGAGGAGGAAACCAAACCAAACCAACCAAATTCTGCAGTGTCTGTACAGCCGCCCGGATGAGCCGTCCAGTGTCATGTGACTTCTACGGGCCGTCCGACTATCGCGTAGCACTGCCTGACATCGGAGGCTTCAGCCAGCTCTTGTGAAATGAGGAGGTATCATAGAGATAACTTCTCATTTCAATTAACTGGATCAGCCGTTCCTCATCCGTGACCGTTTCCTACAGCGCTTTCGTGGGAAGGAAGAAAACAGAAGCCTGCATCCGACAAATGTTCAGCTCAAAACGGTGCGCAGCGCTGCGTTGCTGCGGCCAGTTAAGACCAATAGAAAATAAAGCAATGAAATGGATTTTGTCGCTGACGCTCGCATCGCATAAAGCCTGTATTATGGTTCACCGTTAAATCGACGCAGAGCCTACGCCGTAACCTACGCCGTAACCTACGCCGTAACCTACGGCGTAGGCCTACGGTACGCGTCGCTGCGTACCCTATGCCGTAGGCTCTGCGTTGGTGTAACGCGGAACCATAAATCAGCCTTAACTCCGCCGACCGGAGCTTCCACCATTTTTTCATAGCGGTGTATTGCATCATTCGTGTCATCGCGTCAGGCAGCCAATCAGCACAGTGCCTCATTATCATAGCCTCCCCGCCCCCTCAGAATCCCTCATAGAGAAGGAGGTTAGAAACGGTAAAAATAAAGACATGGCCCAGAGGTTGAATTTCTAATTTATGTAGAAAAAACAATCAAAAGCTTGTTTTTAAGACATTCAAGGCCTGTTTAAAATATACATTAAATGCCATAATAGGTCACCTTTAAAGAAAAAAAAAGCAATGATCTTAAGTGTTTTTTATTTTAAAACTGTTGTTCACTGGAGTTTAAAGGGATTTTTGGATGCCCATTTACCAGAAGTTCATATAATTCTTAAGGGTCTCGATGAAAAGTCACTAATATTCTTTGATTAAAAATTCTCACTGATAGTGTTAAAAATAAACTTTTTTGCCTTTTTTCCCCCAGGTTGTGTTTTCTGTTCTGCCCCGCCTGTTTTCCATCTGCCCTGATTGTTCACCCGCCTCCACCCGTAGTGTAAAAGTGCAAAACCGGGGTGCGTCGAGTCGCGCTGAGTAGGTACTAGTGTAAAAGTGCCATTAGTCCCCCGAAGCCGGCCCCTCGGATTTGTCTGCTCAGTCCCGAGGGCGGCCCTCCGCCAGACGGGCCCCCCGACCCGTCTGGCCCCGAGGACGGCCCCCTGAACTTTGACTGTGTGTTGGCCTGTCCTGACTTCCCATTGCCGACCCTGCCTGTTCCTGGACTTTGCCTTGTCTCCTGTTCTCCGGTGCCCAACCTTGTCTTCCGAACCTGACACTGATTACTGCCTGATCCTTGTCTTGCATTCCTGCCTGCTCTTCACCCCTGTTGGGAAATAAAGTAAACCAGACAAACTACCACTTTGTGCTCTGTGTGCTGCATTTGGGTTCTCTGCCGGCCGTAACATAAAAGGGTAGCTTTGTGCGTACATGTACTATCCAGCAATTTTTACTGCTAACAAGGATGAAATTAAAAATTTTTAATGAGAAAATAAAAGCTGAATGCCATCTGATTTCTGTAAAACAGCAGTTATAATATTGAGTATTTGAAAAAGCAAATTCTAAATTAAATACTTTAACATCTCATTAGTCTATTATACTGTTTACAAAAGCATTGTTTAAGACTGACAACTAAAAATGTCAAAAGGCCAACTGCATCAACTCCAAAAAAAGCAGAGGATTGTTTTTTTTTTCAAATGTATTTTCATTTTCAAAGCACACAATTTCCTTTTTGAGGTGCACACAAGCATATTTTTCTTCTTCTGCAAACATCTGTTGCAGTAATTATCATCCGTCCATCTTCAGCAGCTTTACATTGACTCAACTCAAATCTTTCCCCTGAGCCTTGAGCTTCTGGAATATCTCTCTCCTGTACTTTTAGGTATTTGGATCTTGGTGGTTATAAATTGTTATGGGAGGTGGGTTGATTCACACTTCAGAAGAGCCCAGATGTAACCCTTGTTTGAGCCTCACTGACGGTCAGTAACAGGTCAACAAACATGGTGTGTGAGGGATTACCAAAGATCCCAGGAACCTGGTCCTAAGTATATCCTGATATGACATTCATTAACACTTGTTTCTTCCCACTTCTGCACAACCAGAGATGTGGTTAGGTAAGTAAGGTGGAGTTACTTACTCACATGCTAATGACAAGAAATGTCTGTTTCTGTAGCTCTGTCAAATACTTGCTTTGGGAAGGTCAGGGTGATTTACTCCTTACAGATTTGTTCATCTGTATTGCTCCAGTTCAAGTTGGTGTGTTGGCTAGAGTTGTTCCTTCTGTTTGACTCGGGATATGTCTGAGGCTGTATATGCTATAATTTCAGTAACTCTTGTCACTGTCAAGCTTCATCAGTGAGAACACTCAGTTATGAGGTATATGCTCAAATGAATGTGCAACTTTTGGTTGCCCTGGGAGACACAATTTTCAGAATGCATAGGCATTACAGTTTTGTAATGAAATAAATTAAATAAATATTTATTTCATATAATATATTTCAACATGAAACAAATGGAAATGCAGTGTACAAATAATACTGTTGGACTTGATAATTTGAATAACCTGACAGATCTTTGAATTTACATGCAGATCTGAATATGAGAAGCCTCTGAATACATAAAGACTTTGGATCACAATGTCTTTGAATAACCACAACTGTCAATCTAAGGCACACAAGTGTAACATCAACAGAATATGAAATGATTTATATTGTGTCAGTTGGCACCTGTGAGACAAGATTTAAATTTGATCTTGTTAGGCATCGCACACTGAGTTAAACAGGTGACTGCTTAAATTGGCTTAAGCAGAGGTGTTGCCTCAAATGTTTTTAGTGTAGCATTGGATACAATTTCAAAGGTTGAATTGGATTTCTGATGAAACTCTACTTATTTAAGGGACATTTCCGTGTCCCCTAAAAAGTGGCATTTTCACTTTGCTCATGAATATTCACAACAATCTAAAAAATAGGCGTCTCTACACAAAACAGATATACAGACATTGTTTTTCCATGCTTTCTCACTGATTCTGGTTGTAATCACTGCTGAAGGCCATCAAATAAAAGCACCAATAACAGGGTATGCTGCTCAGTTGTGTCTGTGTACAGATTGGTGAAGTTAGGGTTAAAATTCAAGCTGATCTTCCAAAATTAAAGCAAAGCAAACATGTAATCTCCTGATATAGTCTCAGCAAGTGCAATGGTATACGATGGTCATTTGGGGGGAAGAAAAGTGCTCTGGTTAAAATTTCAATGTTAAAAAATGTTGACTACCTTTTGAACCTCAGCAATCTCTTATTTAAAAAAAACCTTTTGGCAATGTCTTGCTCTGTGGGCCCCGCGTAATCGGTGAGGTTAATTCTCTTTTACAACGCTGTCCAAGGATACACTTATTAAGTCTCTTACTTATTGAGATTGAGCCTCTTTGGTTTCTTGACTCTCTTATGCCACGCTCACACTGCAGGCAAAAGATTATTTTTTTTCCATATCGGATTTTCTTGTGGCTGTCTAAACAGCTCAGATGACCCTACATCCGTGTAGTTTTTTTATCCGAACTGGGTCAGACCATCCAACGCAACTTCAGTCTGAATCATCACATCGCATGTTGGTGTCATTGAGAACAATGTTATGTGATTATTGTCACAATTCAAAGATGATGAAGATTTTCTTTTGGATGGAATCTGCTTCAGTGAACCCACTCATGAAGGACCACTCTGCATAGAGGTTGGAACCATAGCTACACACATAGTCAATATAAATTTTTTTTTCCTTTTCTTCAGGTTTCTTCTTATTGTAATTAGTGTCCATTGCCACTGCACAGAAACTTCAAAAAGAAAATCATACAGGCCCCCTGCTAGTGCATCTTTATTTACATACGTACGCTTGATGTACTGTGTTTGACGTCTTTCTGTGCATGTGTGTCATTTCAAAAGAGAAGCCTTTTCACCATGAAGACTGATATAAGACAAATCTACTATACCAGATCTGGGCATTGCACGCCCCTGGGCCACATATGGCCCTTTGATTGACTCTGACTGGCCCGTGTAAGGTTAATTGGAAATTACAAAATAAATATATTTTCTAATTTTACCTCATGGTGGGCTAAAGCTGCATTGCTTTTATTTTGAAGGTTTTTTTTAATTCAAGTACACAATGACGCAATATGTAAATACGTGCAACATCAGGTCACATCTCACACAACGACTTCAGCCCTCAGAAATGTTCGCTCACGTTAAAAAAAAGAAAGGTGGATACCAAATGCAGGGTTTTCAACAAAACATGGACTGCTAAGTATTTATTTACTGATGTCAGAGGTAAAGCTGTGTGTTTAGTTTGCGGAGAGCAGGTCGCCGTGTTTAAGGATTACAATTTGAGTCGCCATTACGAGACGAAACACGCGGAGAAATACAAAAACTTTACTGAAAGGGCGCGGACCTCGGAAGCTTTGCTGGCTAAGCTACAAAAGCAGCAGGGCTTTTTTTTACCAAGCTTAACACATCCAGGGATGCAGCAACCAAGACCAGCTTTGTGATATCCCACAAAATCGTCAAAAACAGTAAGCCATTCTCGGAGGGGGAGTTTGTGAAAGAATGCTTGGTGGACTCTGCAGCACTTATATGCACTGAAAAAAAAGAAGCATTTGAGCAAGTCCTACTGTCCAGGCGAACCGTGACGAGAAGGTTCGAGGACACTGCGGGGAATCTGGAGATTCAGTTGCAACGTGAAGTGGCAAGTTTTGACTTCTTCTCCTTGGCTTTGGACGAGAGCTGTGATGTCCGTGACACAGCTCAGTTACTTGTATTTGTCCGTGGGATAACGGACTTCAAGATTACGGAGTAGCTGGCAGCAATGCGGCCAATGAAAGGGACTACGACAGGGAGCGATCTGTTCACGAGGGTAAATGCATGCTTGGACACGGTGGGACTTAAATGGGACAGACTGGCAGGTGTCTTTTGAAACGTATGCAAGACGTATGTGCCCCTCCTTGAACCGCCGTGGTGGAGGGGTTTGTGTGCCCAAGTGATCCTAGGAGCTATGTTGTCGGGGGCATTACGCCCCTGGTAGGGTCTCCCATGGCAAACAGGTCCTGGGTGACGGGCCAGACTAAGAGCGGTTCACAAAGCTTGTCATGAAGAGGAAACATCAGAGGACCGCTACGTCGCCCGGATCGGCGTCACCGGGGCCCCGCCCTGGAGCCAGGCCTGGGGTTGGGGCTCGTAGGCGAGCGCCTGGTGGCCGGGTCTTTGCCCGTTGGACCCGGCCGGGCTCAGCCCGAAATGGCGACGTGGGCCCGCCTTCCCGTAGGCCCACCACCCGCAGGAAGGACCATGGCAGGCCGGTGCAATGTGGGCTGGGTAGCAGTCGTGGCGGGGTGCCTCGACGACCCAATCCCTGGACCAAAACCCTCGCAGTGGGGACATGGAATGTCACCTCGCTGGGGGGGAAGGAGCCGGAGCTTGTGCGTGAGGTTGAGAGATACCGGCTAGAGATAGTCGAGCTCACCTCCACACATAGCTTGGGCTCTGGAACCCAGCTCCTTGAAAGGGGCTGGACCCTCCACTACTCTGGAGTTGCCCAGGGTGAGAGGCGGCGGGCTGGTGTTGGCTTGGTTATAGCCCCTCAGCTCAGTCGCCATGTGTTGGAGTTCACCCCGGTGAACGAGAGGGTCGTTTCCCTGCGCCTTCGGGTCGGCTCTCACTGTTGTTTGTGCCTACGGGCCGAACAGCAGTGCGGAGTACGCCACCGGCCTTCTTGGAGTCCCTGGGAGGGGTACTTGATAGTGCTCCAACTGGGGACTCCATTGTTCTACTGGGGGACTTCAACACTCACGTGGGCAATGACCCCGATCTGAACCCGAGTGGTGTTTTTTTGTTGGACTTCTGTGCTAGTCACAGTTTGTCCATAACGAACACCATGTTCAAGCATAAGGGTGTCCATCAGTGCACGTGGTACCAGGACACCCTAGGCCGGAGGTCAATGATCGACTTTGTTGTCATTTCATCTGACCTTTGGCCGCATGTCTTGCACACTCGGGTGAAGAGAGGGGCTGAGCTGTCAACTGATCACCACCTGGTGGTGAGTTGGATGCGCTGGCGGAGGAGGAGGTTGGACAGACCGGGCAGACCCAAAACGGATTGTGAGGGTCTGTTGGGAACGTCTGGCCGAGCCCTCTGTCAGGGACATCTTCAACTCCCACCTCCGGGAGAGCTTCTCTCAGATCCCGGGGGAGGCGGGGGACATTGAGTCCGAGTGGACCATGTTCTCTGCCTCCATTGTCGACGCGGCGGCTCGAAGTTGTGGTCGCAAGGTCTCCGGTGCCTGTCGTGGCGGCAATCCTAGAACCCGGTGGTGGACACCGGAAGTACAGGATGCCGTCAGACTGAAGAAGGAGTCCTACCGGGCTATGTTGGCCTGTGGGACTCTTGACGCAGTAGATAGGTACCGGCAGGCCAAGCGAGCCGCGGCTCGGGCGGTCCTGGAGGCAAAAACCCGGGTCTGGGAGGAGTTCGGGGAGGCCATGGAGGAAGACTTTCGGTCGGCCTCAAAGAAATTCTGGAGGACCATTCGGCGCCTCAGAAGGGGGAAGCAGTACTCTGCCGGCACCATTTACGGTGTGGGTGGGGAGCTGTTGACCTCAACTGGGGACATCGTCGGACGGTGGAAGGAATACTTCGAGGATCTCCTCAACCCGACTGACATGCATTCCACTGAGGAAGCAGAGAGTGGGGACTCTGGGGTGTGCTCATCCATCACCCAAGGTCACTGAGGTAGTTCGTAAGCTCCTCAGTGGCAGGGCACCGGGGGTGGATGAGATTCGCCCTGAGTACCTCAAGTCTCTGGATGTCGTAGGGCTGTCTTGGTTGACACGCCTCTGCGACATCGCATGGAGGAAGGGGACAGTACCGCTGGAGTGGCAAACCGGGGTGGTGGTCCCTCTCTTTAAAAAGGGGGACCGGAGAGTGTGTTCCAACTATAGGGGGATCACACTTCTCAGCCTCCCCGGGAAAGTCTACGCCAGGGTACTGGAGAGGAGATTACGGCCGATAGTTGAACCTCGGATTCAGGAGGAACAATGCGGTTTTCGTCCCGGTCGTGGAACACTGGACCAGCTCTATACCTTCCGCAGGGTGCTCGAGGGTTCATGGGAATTTGCCCAACCAGTCTACATGTGTTTTGTGGATCTGGAGAAGGCATTTGACCGTGTCCCTCGTGTCATTCTGTGGGGGGTGCTCAGTGAGTATGGAGTCCAGGGCCCTCTATTAAGGGCTGTGCGGTCTCTGTATGATCGGAGCAGGAGTCTGGTTCGCATTGCCGGCAGTAAGTCAGACTTGTTCCCGGTGCATGTTGGACTCCGGCAGGGCTGCCCTTTGTCACCGGTCCTGTTCATAATTTTTATGGACAGGATTTCTAGGCGCAGCCAGGGGCCGGAGGGGTTCCGGTTTGGGAACCTCAGGATTTCATCTCTGCGTTTTGCAGATGATGTTAAAACCGCCCCAGCATGTGCTGGGGCGGTTTGCGGCCGAGTGCGACGCGGCAGGGATGAGAATCGGCACCTCCAAAACCGAGGCCATGGTTCTCCATCGGAAAAGGGTGGCGTGCCTTCTCCGGGTGGGTGGAGAAGTCCTGCCTCAGGTGGAGGAGTTCAAGTATCTCGGGGTCTTGTTCACGAGTGAGGGAACGATGGAGCAGGAGATTGACAGACGGATCGGTGCAGTGTCCGCAGTTATGCGGTCGATGTACCGGACCGTCGTGGTGAAGAGGGAGCTTAGTCGAAAGGCGAAGCTCTCGATTTACCGGTCAATCTACGCACCTACCCTCACCTATGGCCCCACCTATCTCGGCTGGCCTGGGAACGCCTCGGACTCCCCTCAGAGGAGCTGGAGGAAGTGTCTGGGGTGAAGGAAGTCTGGGCATCCCTGTTGAGACTGCTGCCACCGCGACCCGGGAACGGATAAGCGGCGGACGATGGATGGATGGATGGATGCAAGATAAAGTGACTGAAATCGACGCAGATCACAAATTGGTATTTTTGCATTGTATTATACATCAGCATGTGTTGTGCAAGACAGTCAGTGCTAAAAATTAACCATGTTATTGATGTTGTAACTAAAATAGTTAACTTCATCAGGACACGAGCATTGAATCACAGACAGTTTGTTGCACTTTTGGAGGAGCATGAGACTGAACATAGTGACATTGGCTACCACACAACAGTCAGATGGCTTAGCCTTGGCAAAGTGCTAAAAAGAGTTTGGAATCTGAAAGCAGAGATTCGAGAGTTTTGTGAAAAGAAAAGCAAAGACATCTCCGAGCTCTCAGATGAGGTCTGGATGACAGATTTAGCATTTGCTGTTGATGTGACTGCACTGATGAATGAACTGAACACCAAACTGCAAGGCAAGGGCCTTTTTGTTCATGAAATGAACAGCTTGGTCAAGGCGTTCATGAGAAAGTTGCAGTTTCTTTCAAGCCAACTGGAGAGCAGCACTCTCACTCACATGCAAACCCTGAAAGAAGTCACACCATCAGCTGATCACCTCTGCAGGTATTCATCCATGTTGGGAGTTTTCAAGGCGATTTGAAGATCTCAGAACAATCGAGGATCAAATTCACATGATTTCCTCTCCCTTTACCTGCAGTGTTGATAATGCACCCAGTGATGTTCAACTGGAACTCATTGACCTACAGTCTGATGCTGTGCTGGCTGAGCACTTTAAGTCAGGATCATTGCTGGATTTTTACTCTTCTCTCAAGGAGGAGAACTTTCCAAACATGAGGAGACATGCTCAAAAGATGTTGGTTCTCTTTGCCTCTACCTACATATGTGAACAAACATTCTCAGTAATGAAGTTCAACAAATCCAGGTATAGATCCTCTCTCACGGATGATCATCTTTCAGCTTTGCTTTGCATCTCCACCTCAGACATTCAACCTGACTTTGATGCACTCGTTAAAGCCCAACAGAGACTAGATTTCTCTCACTGAACAAGAAAAACAAACTGAAAATCACCAAACGAGGTGGTTGGATTACAAATGTACAAGATGTACAAATTACTTTTTCTCAAAATCACAGTTCAGTGACAATTGTTATGATGTATCTTGCTTAATATTTGGAGGGCAAAGATAATATTGTGATGTCTTTAGAAAGCTACAGTATAAGAACCTCTTTCCAACACTATATGAGGTTTTGTCAGTCGATGATGATGATGATGATGATGATGATGATGATGATGATGACATTTTGTTTACCATTGTTGTTGAATAAATTAAAAGTTTTTGTATGGAAACTCTCTTTTTTATTGCTTAATCATAACTCTTACCAGCTTGTCAAGACAATAATTTACTGATTTTTATAAAGAAATACAATTAATATTATGCAGATTTGAGTTCAGCCTTTTGGCCCGGCCCCCCACAATATTTTCTGTTTCTCATGTGGCCCCATGGAAAAAATAATTGCCCAGGTCTGTACTATACTAATGTGAAAAACCACGGGAAAAACTTAAAATTGACCATTTACCCCTGCAGTATGAAAGCAGCCTTAGTCGCCTCTGCCCTTCATGTCTACTAGCCCTTTGACTTAGTTTAAATATTGTTGATGTGCAATGGAAGTACTGTTAAAGTAAAAATGAATGTGATGCACAGTGGTTTCAAGGACAACTGGGACAGGAGTTTAGTTATTTTGACTTGTTTTTGCCAACAACAGAGACAGAGGACAACAACAGCTAGGACGAGATTACGTAAGAGCTTCCCATGATGCACTTAAGCACTTTCTTAGTTTTAAGAATACAGTTTGAGGATCAATTTCAGTTTTGCTCTTTCACTAACATGAACAACATTTTAGAAATTATCTACTACTACTGTCATTTAGCAGATGCTTTTATCCAAAGCGACTTACATCTGACAGAACAACACAAGCGAGCAAGAAATCACATAGGAGGGTACAGCATGGATAAGTGCTGGTCAGACTGCTGCCATGCAAGTGCTAGTGCTATTTTATTTTATTGTTTTTTTATTCCCTTCTTGCCCAACACAACAGTCCCTTTACACAACAAGCTACGTCCCCCAGTGTACAGGACAGCTGCATGTTTTTGTGAAGCTAGCTCACATTAGCTACCCAAGGGAACACGGTAGGAACATACAAACTCCCCTTCCGCTAACCCCACCCAGGGTGTGGGTGCTGAGGCCATGGGTGAACTTAACATGCACTCAGCATCCCCAGCGTCGCCGGCGAGAATTGAACCCAGGACCTTAGCTGTGAGATGGCTGCACTACCAGCTGCGCCACCGTGCCTCCCTAAATGCCAAGCGTTAAGAGTGTGGAGAGGAGGATGGATGGATAGACCAGCAGATCTGGCAGCCCGTAGTGACTCAGTAACTGACAGAAGAGCAGTTTCAGTCGAGTGGCCCTGCCAGACTGATGTGGATCAAACAGGCAGTTGTCGTGAAGGAACTGAGAGACCTGACTGAAGACGGCACGTTCTAGAATTTTAGACATGAACGGGAAAAGTGAGCAGTGGGGTTACCCAAGCTTGTTTGAAGGCAGAGGTAGAGATGCCAGATTTAAGAGAGGAGTTAATAATGTGGGTTATTAAAGGTTTGATGTAGATGAAATGCACTGCATGATGTCTGTAGGTACAGGATCAGTGGCACAGGTTTTGAGCCGACTAGAAGGTTAGAGACTTTATCCTCATTTAAGGACCGGAAGGAGCAGAGAGAGGCACCAGTAGCCGGTTGGAGTGAGTTGAGATGGACAGGCTCAGAGAATTGGTTTCTGATAGTAGCAACCTTTTTAGTAAGGAAGTTGAGAAAGAAGAAAGTTGTAGGAAGCAAACTTTTCTGCTGACAACCCAGTGGGTGATTGAGCAGGTGGTGGAGAGAGAAGAGAGTTAAATGCCATGAACAGCTGTCGGGTGTTGCAAGCATTTTGGATTTTGTTCTGGTAAAAGCCTATCTTGGCAGTCTTTAAACTGGATGTGAAAAATGAAAGGATTTGTGTCACTTTTTTGTGCTGCCCCAAGTCCAGGTCTGTGGTTCCTCAGAACCTCTGTGAGCCATGGAATTTAACCAGGAAGTGGTCTGAGAGGTGCAGTGGTGTGACACACAGTCTGTACTGCGGTTTCTGGTCAGCACCAGGTCAAGGATGTTACCAGCTTTGTGTGTTGGAGGAGTCTGGACCAGTGTAAGATTGAAAGAGTGGATGAGAGCCAGAAACTAATTTGCCTGTGTTTTGCCAATGTGAATGTTTATGTCTCCCACTAAAATTAGTGGAGCGTCATCATCAGGAATGTCAGAGAGAATCATGCTCACAGATGAACTCATCTATGTTGCCTCTTGGAGGGCGGTATATGACCAGAATGTAAGCAGTGAAGGGCTTAGAGATCTTTACTGCGCAATATTCGATTGATGAGCAGTTAGCAATGGGACGGATGGATGTGAAAATCCTCTTTTTGGACATTAGAATGCCTGTACCACCTCCTTGTCCAGCAGAGGGAGGTGTTTGAGCGAATTCTGCATTTATGGATAGAGCAGCTGGTGTAGCTGTGTTTTCTCGGCGGATTCAAGTTGCTGTCAGGGCTAGGACTTGAATGTCTGTGAGATGTAACAATGAACTGATGAACTCTGTTTTGTTAACTGCAAACTTACAGTTCCAGAGACCAAAGGTAACAGAGGATGTGGCTGACGGGTAGACCACGGGACAACACAGGTTTTGCGGATTGTGCTGCCTACGGGAGACGCGTCTTGGTCTGTACCCATATATGACCAGGATGTTTTTGATACATAAATTGTACTACTTTGGTTGGATGGGGTCGGATACTTGTAACTCTGTTTGGTGGACTCGTGCAAGTAGACTCGCAGGTCTTTACCCTATGTGGTTTTAAACCAAAGTGGGCATTAACGACACTGATGCTTCAGGGTCCCGAGTGTGGTGAGATACCAGAAATTGACCCAGCTGCAATCGCTAGGCTAATTGCAACTGGCAGAAACCGCCTCTTTCTGCTTCACCCTGAGCAGTACAAAACAGTGAGTGGGAACAGCGTCACGGCCTGAACTTTAGTCCAAAGAAAAACTGCTAACAGCAGAGATTAAGACTAACAATGGCAATCAAGTGACCGAAACCAAACCAGAAGCTCACACAGACGCGCATCTAAACCGACTTATCACTCGCTAATGAAATCTGTGCTTGTTATGCAAAGGTTAAGCAAATTCTCTCTTATATAGGACGAGATTCCCCTCTTAAATAACCGGCTCTTTGTGCTTCGCCCCGAGCAGTACAAAACAGTGGGTGTGACCCTTTTTCATGGCCTGAACTGTAGTCCAGAGAAAAAAATACTAACTGCAGAAATTCAGACTAATAATGGCAATCAACTGCCTGAAACCAAACCCGAAAATCACGCAGACGCTCCCCTAAATCGACTGATCACTTGCTAATGAAATCCTTGCTTGTTGTAGGTTTTATTTACTGTATTATTATTTATTTACTGTACAGTTAGCGAAAATAACCGTGTCCATGTCTTGTTTGAGCTGACTTGGCCAAATAAACATGATTCTGATTTTAGGTTGACAGGTAGACATGTCCTGCTTCAATAGTACTTTTCAAAGTTTTAGAAAAGCTTCTGTATTGAAAAGTTGGACTGGGAGAGAATAATAAGAGACACTAACAATGCTAAGATTGCTAAGTCTGGTTAGTGCGCTTTAATTCCTTCACAGTTTGCCTCTATTTAACAAAGCAGTTAATTGGACATAAGTGATTTGTTCAGCTTTAATTGATTTTGATGAAAGTAGAGAAATAATAATCATAGACGACACAATATGACTGCAACCCACAATAAAATCCACAATCAAAGCCCATTACTCAAGAGGCTTATTCCACCAAAATTGCAAAAATAATAATCACCTTAGGTGTCATGGCTTACACGGTTACATCTCATGATTTTTCTGCCACAGTTTCCCACCACCCTGTTACACAGACAACTTTGCATTTTTTTTCATGACAGTGTGAGATGGAAGTGCATGTGAAGTGATTAACTGAGATGTACAAAGCAAAGATGTCAAGGGGGAGACAGATTATGTTTGATTATTCCTGTCAGCTTCAATCACAGTCATGTCATGGACCCGATGAGATCATACCCATATTGACGGCAGTGAAATTCCTATTTCAGGGAGTTTAAGTTCTGACTTGCTTGTAGCAAAGTTTTTTTTGTAAAGATTTCAAGCCAACTAATTTATTTTGGCTTTGTGAGATTGCTTTAATTTTCTCTTACCTCGACTAGTCCACAACTTGAAACAAAAAAAAAAAATATATAACATGCCCACCTTTGAGTAACTAACTGTAAAACCTCATACATACAGTGAGAGAGTCTTTTATGAAGCGCAAAAGCCCCCACTTCAATAAAACAGATAGGGCAAAGGAACTTCCAGAGCTGCTTTAATTAGAGCGCTCCACCTAATTGTGCTCAAAGCATCACAAAGTGGTTTCTCAGGGGAGACGCTCTGCTTGTTTGATGCTGTATGTATGCATGTGTCTACTGTGTATTTGACTTGGTTCTTCAATGTAGTGACAGTTTGAAGGCATTCAATCTTTGCTTGACTCAACGGCTTAGAGGACAAAACTAAATATAGTATATTCTCACCCAGATTCCTACCTTTTCTCTCTTTTTCCTCTTTCCACCAGCAGTGATGGAAACATAGTAAACGTAGAGAACAAAAAAAGATTTTGTACAGTCACAAACACGTACAAATGTGAATGGTGTAGAGATGCAGCACACAAACTTTTCTTGGCTTGTGTTCACACTAAACCATAATGTGGATAGACTTTTTGCCCTGAAGATACATGATGGTGTTAAATAGCATCACTGTCAGATACCTGTGCTTCACTGACTCCTACACAGTCACACAGTGCTGGTACCACGGAAAGACAAATGCCCCCCACCACTCTCAGCACTATGACTGTGTTTTACATGTTATCCTTGGAGTGACCTCCTGTTGTTCTGAGTATATCTTTGTACTAAATTATTGACTCAGACCTGAACTTCAACAGCCATCTCAAGTTTATCACCCCTTAGGTCATCTGGATCTGGTTTGTTGTGTGTCCCAAGAACAAGAACCAAGCAAGGTGAGACAGTTCAGTTATTCTGCTCCTCACCGGTGGAACAAACTTCCTGTAGACCTGGGGTCTGCTCCAACTGTCAGCTCCTTTAAATCAGGCCTAAAAACATTACTGTTTACTGAAGCGTACTCCTAAATTAAATACTTACCTGCTGTACTCTACTGCCCTTACTTTTTAACAACTTGTGTTTTTTATAATTTAACCTCTTTTCTTATCATTTTATTTGTTATTTATTCTATTTAATTGTATTATTATTTCTATTTCCCTTTTTAATTGACTTGTTACTGTTTAATTGTGTCTTGCTGCTTTTAATGTTGATGTAAAGCACTTGGAATTACCTTGTGTTGAATTGTGCTATACAAATAAACGTGCCTTGCCTTGCTTTGCCTAAATGCCTGACAAAAAAGACAACTGCAGTGAGATGAGGAAGCATGTGCTTGAAACCAAAAGCTGCAACCTTGTGTTTTATGTTCACCACTGTCAGGTTAAAAACATACCTATCAAAGTGCGATGGCATAAGACAGAGTGAAAACGGAGCGGCTGCACCAAGGCTGGAGGCCGCGGAGGTTTAACTTGGATGGCCGTGATGGTCAGCAATAAGCTGTGCAGTGCATCCTCGGAGCGCAGGAGGAGAGACAAAACCGCTGCAGATTCCGCAGCTACAGCAGGACAGAGCAGAGGGCAACAGCTGTTAGCACAGGGCTACTATAGCCAACAAAGAATAAAAAAAAGAGCATGCTTACTGATAGAGAGCTTTAAAAGTCACAATCCAGTCCCAGTCTGCAAAACAGCAGAGAGGGGACACCACACTTCCTCCAGCTGCAACCCAACTGACACGACCAACACTGAGAATAACAATCACGGCGGTTGTTAAACCATAATGTGCCATAACGTTGCACAACGTTGGCACACCCACACTTACCTTGCGAACGACAACACCAAAATCACGCCAACACCAAGCGAACAGAGCACACCAAACAACCGGAGCACGCCGACACAGAGCCTTTCCAGTTCAAAGCCAGGGAGAGGATGCGCCCTGCAGGAGCGCAGTCTTTAAACAGGCGATGCCAATGTGTAATCAAGCACCTGTGATGCCGATTGAGTGGGAGGGGGTGGGGCAGAGCAACACCCGACCTGCCACACTAAGTTTACTGAATACTGACAAAAATGTTGTAGTAGTTTCTGTGGTAATTGCACTTTTTCCTTTTTCCCTTGCCTTTCTTCAGACATAATATATTTTCTTTCTAGTATCTTCCTTGTCTGTCTTCATGCAAAATAAGCTGTTAGCCCAGAGATAGAGCGTAATTACCAGCAGAGAAAGTGCCTAAATTGACATTCTCCCCGCCTTATGACTTGGAAAGGTCCTCCTAAGAGGCTTACAGCATGACAAACCTGCTGCGTTAATAGGTTAATCCCTAAGCCTTCCCACTGCCTTCACTTCCCCTATACCTTCATGTATTTGTGAACGCACTCATCATTTTTCCACATTCCTACCCTTTCTTTTTATCCATTCTTTTATAATCCAGTGCCCTATGTGCAGCTTTGCTTTTTTCTGATTAATTAACATTTAACATACACATTGTTTTCTTTGTACAATTCTCCCTTGCCTTCCTCTTCTTGTTTTGCCTTTTTTCCTCTGTGCCCTAATTACTTCCTCATGCTTCCCTTTTTGTGTCGTCTTTGATTTCAGCCCTGCAGTAAATTGGTGAGTCGTTGCTGTCCTCCAACAGATAATTAGAATTATACCAAAGCACAGTACGATTGTGGAAGTGTTTTTATATATGTTTAATGCTTCACCAATTTACTCCTACAGCACATGGAAGTATTCACACATTTTCATGACTTTTTTTATTTACTTTATAACTATTTCACTACTCTTTTTAATCTATTATCTCTTATATGCTCACACTCTTGTATAGTGCTTTTTAACTTTTTCTAGTTTCTATGAAGTGCTTTGCAAAGTATTTTTTCTCATTCACCTACCTAAGATGCATATAAAGGCTCCATTATCTGCACTCTGTGTATGGAGAGCTTTTTTTCTTCTACCATTACACGCTGATGTGCGTTTCAGTGTGTTAGTTCAAGGACACTTTAGAACATGGAGGAGTCTGTTCATGACAGCCACTCTCACCTGAGCCATAGCAGCCCCCTTGAACTGCTTTATTTTGACAGTTCATCTCATGGAGTGTATCAAAGACAAAACAGCTCCACTTCTTCCCTTTGTAAAAAAAAAATAAAGCATAAATATTAGGTCTGCAGGCTCTTCCATGGTGAAATACAAAATTTGGTTTGTTTGGTATGAGATGCAACTAATGACAACCTGAAGGGACCACATTGCGAATAGTAATGAAACAGCCCTGAGAAACGTTCAAGGTGAAGTCCAAGATCAAGGCACATTAGCAACTGTGGAATGTGGAGGAGGCTAGGTTATGATCTGGGGCTGTTTTGCTGCATCTGGCACTTGAATCTGTGCAGCTTCAATGAAATCTTAAGCCTATTGAGGTATTCTTAAGTGAAATGTGCAGCCCAGGGTCAGAAAGCACGATCCCAGTTACAGGGCATGGGTCCTCAACAGGATAATAACCCAAATTCACAGTTAAAAATACCTAAGAATCGGGGCACGGTGGCGCAGCTGGTAGTGCAGCCGTCTCACAGCAAGAAGGTCCTGGGTTCAATTCCTGCCGGGGACGCTGTGGGCATGTTAGTTCCCCCATGACTTCAGCGCCCACACCCTGGGTGGGGTTTGGGAAAGGGCCTTTCTGTGTGGAGTTTGCATGTTCTCCATGTTCCCTTGGGTAGCTAATGTGCTAACAAAAACATACAACAGTCCTGGGCTATACGCCCCAGCCGGGGCATCAGATGGGGTGGGGAGGATCTGGCCAGAATAACGTGATCCTTCCACGCGCTACGTGCTTGATAGATAAAGGTTGATAGAGGGGAGCTATGCCCAGGACCATCCCTAAGGTAGGAGCACTGGGTGATAAAATGGGGAAAAAATTGGGATAAAAATATAAAATATATGTTACGGTTAATGTAGAAAAACGGCTATTTTGCAAAATAGCCGGCTAATGTGCAAAATAACCGGCAGGGTGCTGAATATGTAAAATAACCGGCCAAACGGCTATTTTGCAAAATAGCAGGTTAATATGCTACAGTAAATAACCGTCAGGGCGGCTAATGTAGAAAAAAGGCAGTAGCCGGTTAATGCTGTGGATGTGTCAGACCCGACACTTTTTCGGGGAGTGTAACGTTAGGCTTCTTCAACAGCCATAAACAGCCTTGTCAACAACAAGCATGTGCAGCATATAGGCTTCTTCCATTGGCTGCGTTACGCACCAACTGCACTGATTGGCGACTGTAAGTGACCGGTTTGAAGCGCGAATTTCATCCATTCAACTGAACTGTAGGCTATTCTGTAGTGTAGTAACTGGACTCTATCTACCAAATGAATTACGTTTGCTTAGTTTGTTTTGGTTTCATCAATTTGTGCAAATGGAGGAGGAGAAGGAGAGACCTCATCTCATCATGCGCTTCGGGTTTGCGCGATTCGGGTTTAGGAGCGCACCTTCCATGAGAGAGACGCAACAACTGTTTGTCTGTTTTGGAGGTGGCAAAGAGAAGAATAGATCTTTCCTCACAAAGACTGTCACACTGGATATTTGCGAGTACATTTCCCAGACCTATAAGGCTGGTAGAGGGGTGCCCAAATTCAGAGCGCACTCCACTGCGCTTTGCCACCTCGGTGGCGCTCTATTCTGGGGTGCCAATGACGTGATCTGTAGTTTGCATTATTTGTTTTTGAATACTCAATTGAGGAATATACTGCATGGGATTTGGACTCAGAATAAATGCTATAATTGCCACGGCATGCTCCGGTCAGCTCGAGACAATTGTCTCGAGCTGACCGGAGCATCAAGACTGGAGAGATGATTAAAAATGTGATGTCCGCGCACCATGAGCTTAAAAATGTATGTACTTTGCAAAATAGCCGTTTTTCTACATTAGCCGCCCTGACGGTTATTTTGCACATTAGCCGGCTATTTTACACATTCACCGTTTGGCCGGCTATTTTACATATTCACCGCCCTGCCGGTTATTTTGCACATTAGCCGGCTATTTTGCAAAATAGCCGTTTTTCTACATTAACCGTAACTATATATATATATATATATATATATATATATATATATATGAGTCAAAAAACATAGAAAATCCTAATATCCCTCCAATTAGAAAATAAATGATTTGGGCAGCACATAGTGCTACACATAGTGTAGTGTACACAAATTTGCTGACACCATTGCATTAAATAAAGACGAAGAAAAGAAAAAAAACACTGTGCTGCCCAAATCATTTATTTTCTAAATGGAAGGATATTAGGATTTTCTATGTTTTTTGACTCATATACACATTTTTTACAAAAATTCAACCATTCACAAGTCATTTTAACATTAACCAAACAATAACACAACAGTTGCATTCAATTTTGTTTTAAATTTCAAACCATTACTATTTAATGCAAACCACTGCTAGGTAATGCTGTTCTACATGCCTACATGTGAAGTGGTTATATAAATACCCCTTGTTTTTTCTCAAATCCAATTTCATTGTTTTATAAATAATCATTGTGAAATTATGTTTGTGTGCAGCCCTCATGTTTAGTGGGGAACATATCATTAAATTGCAGAAAAAAAGTTTAAACCACAACTATGTATGTGTGACAATAAAAGCAACATTAATGAAGAAACACATGCCTACATGATATGAATTTTAATGTAGATTCTAGCATTTTACAGAGAGAGAGGTTATTTACAAATTACAAATGCTCCAGTCAGCTGCCAATCTTCTCAGGACAGGATTTTCCAGAATGTTCATCCTAAGGTTTCAGCATGTATAACAAAGTGCATTAGGTAGCAAATTAAATGTTAGACACTCATGACAGTACAATGAAGAGGAAAAAAAAAACATCCACAAATCTGTCTGCAAAGGTTGCTAGAAGAAAATCTATTCCCTTGAAGAAGAGCATGGCAGCATGGCTTATGCTTGCAAAATTGCTAAAATATGGTCAAGGTTCTTTTTCATATGATTTTTATTGCTCGGTAACAATAAAGTCATATGAAAATTGTAGTGATCCAGGCGTGGTTTACGACATCTTGAGTCACAGACACGGTCTCCCAAAACAAGGAGAGTGAAATACACATGAGGAACGGCCCTCAGAGAAATACACATCTTATCAAGAAACAAAGAATATGGGGGACTCCTTAAGAGCAGGGCAAGTAGAATCCACATTGACCTTTACTGAGTAAGTCACACTTGGGAAAGACAGGCCTATCAAACAAACCATGTAAAGGAATACACATTTTGATCAAACCAAACAAAAAAAGTATTTGTTGAGGTCCCTGTAGTGCCCTGCATAAGTGGGGGAGCAAAGCATTAACCTGTTCACCCCTAGGGATTTTGCAGGTGAATTTCGCCTTAACAGGCCTATCCAAATAAAATCAAAAATATCTCCACAGTTATAAGGACAATAAGCATACTCTTGGTCTCAATAGATAGCTAAGACCTCACAGCATACATTTCCAGTCTCAGAAAAATTGTGAATCTTCACATGCCTGAACAAATTGTGATAAACATTTTTATTCTCGTCTAATTCTTTTTTAGTTTGCACAGTGGAAAACACCATGATAGCAATGCATATCATTATAAAGACACCACTGCATGGATTCAGCATCCCCTTGACTACAACTGTAGCAAATTACATGAGAATAGCTTAAAGCACATAGATTTTATAAAGGTCTTAGTGTGGATAGTACCTCTATTTGGGCACTTGGATACCTATACTGTGCCAAAATGTGCCGAATGTGTTTTTTACCCTTATTGAAGGGATTATGGCTATAAAATACTTTAATGATTTGATGATACATGATTTCGTTAATGTAAAATCTCCTTCCAAAAATCACTACGCTCTGTGCGGGTCTCTCGGTGGGCGTCACTTTATGCGCTGTGAAACTGTTCGTCAATAATCCAAGATGGCTGCCGCACTCCAGAGTTTACGCTCAATGGTAGAGGCCTGATGGATGAAGTCTCATTCAAGTGTAATATCTCATTTGAAAGCTCACAACATGTAAAATGTCAACAAACTTTACGTAAATTCCCAAAAGCCACGAAAAGTCAACAAAATGGCCTGCAGGATATGAAATGATGGCGCATGAAGCAGTTTCAATATGAAGGATTAAGCCGGGAATTTATTGGTCAAAGAATGGTGCTGAAAATGACAACGAAACAGTAAAGAAATAAAATATACAGTTTTTGGTGGGAATAGCTTTGGGATTTGCTGACGTAGTGTGAGATGAACACATAATCTGATGTGCTGGCTGTGAAATGTGAATTTTGGCTTTTGGTTTGAGGTTGGCATGAAGTGGTTGGCCCCGAAAAGATTATGTTCAGTATCATCTGAAAGTGTAGCTTTTTTAGTTTCATATGATACCCGCTACGTTGGGGTGGAGAACATGGATCTTGCACTCTGTTGCGTTTTGTTGCGGGTGATGCTCGTGTAGGGGGCGCCATCTTTGTTGCATATGTATTTTGAAGTTGTTATAATCAAATACTTTTTTGACAAAACATACTTGGAGTTTTGACATATTGGCTTTAGGGCTTCTTGTTTGAGAAACAGTTGAAAGTAGTGAGATAATGTCTGCCTCCACTGAACAACATTCGGCTGAATTGCATTCTCTCTGGTCCCCGATTATAGGCTTCATTACCTAGTGGGGGCGGGGGGTGGTGATCTCGTAGCCCTTGGGGTTGGGGGTCGGCTTGGAGGGCTGGGGTGCGGGCCTCTGGTGGCCCCTGGGGGGCGCTGGGTGGGGCCGGGGGGCCCTGTCTCTGGCCGGTGGGGGCCTTGGGGGCCTATGGGGGGGGGTTACCTCATGGCGGTGGAGGGGGTGGCTGGGGGGGCTTGGGTGGGGGGCTGTGGCTAGGGCGTCTCTGGTTTTCCTGGGGGGGGCTGGGCTGTGGGCGTGGGGGTCCTGCCCTGTCTGCGCTGGGGGGGCATTGCTGCCTTGGTCCTCTGCCACTGCGTCTGTGGGGACTCCGTGACCTTTGGATAAGATTCATTGCCAAGAAGCATGGGCGTGATTAAGATATAATCTACCACACACAAGTTTGTTACTTTTATATGTTTATATATATATATATATATATATATATACACATTGGGCATGTATTGTAGCTATGGTCACAGTCTTGTTTGTGTTTTTGATGTTAAATATTTGAATAAAAAATGTAACTATTCATATTATGTGGATGTTTATGTCCTATCAAATAAGAAAAAAGGAAAACGAAAAGCATTCAATATTTTTTTCAGTGCCACACAAAAGAGGACTTCATCAGCTTTTGTATTTTTCTATTTAGACAAGCTGTATCCACCCATATGAGACCTGATAGCGAAAAAAAAGTTGTTGTGCAAAAAGAGTTGTGCTGAATGAATATATGAATGGAAGCTTTGAGAAATACACAGCTATCGAGAGCTCCATCAGTATGCATGCTGCCCTCTTCTCTATGCTAAATCTTTCAACTGGAAATACATTCTAACAGCTCAACATCTAAAGTATTTCATATTTGCCTCAGCATAGCCCAGGAGCACAATGCATTTATTTGGCATGAAGAAATATATTTATTGCTCCTTCAGTTCCATGCTTATGCTTGCTTCCCTTGAATTATCTCCTCCTGTGCTCAAATGCAGTATCTATCTCAATTATCTGTTATGTCATTACATAGTGAACAAAACTAACTAACATGAATAAATACAAGTTTAAACCACAAATCTGAATGTAAACCACACTATCTGTGAAGGTGTATTTTCAGTTTCTCAATATGTCATACATTTATTGTGAAACAATTGTTTTATTTTCCTTTTTGCCATCATAGAAATGCCTGGGGCATTTTCACATAGAACGCGGCAACACCACCGGGGTGGCGCAGAGTCGGCGCAGGTGGGCGCAGAGCCGGCGGCGAATGGCCGCAGACTTGTCGCAGAGTCGGGGCAGAGCAAGGCGCGCATGCGTGCATGGGTCTCCAACTCTGGTCCTGAGAGCACCTATCCAGCATTTTTTAGATCTTTCCCTGCTTCAGCACACCATGATACAAGGAGCTGTATCAGCAACAGAACTGCCCAGACCTTGATGACAAGTTAATGACGACCCTTGATTAGAATCAGGTGTGTTCATGCAGGGAGACACCTAAAACATGTTGGATAGGTGCTCTCCAGGACCAGGGTTGGAGAACCCTGGCGTACATATTTGTTGCAAGTTGCTTGGCGACCGAAAAAAAAGTTTCATAACCATACTGTATATTGATAAATGATTCAATTGATCCTGATATGAGGCATGGAAATGCTATATTTTATTTTAAATTAACATTTTATTGTTAAAAGAGCAAAAGAATATCACATTTCTACCACTTTTAAACACACCAGGTATGTCCAAATTCTGGGAGATTTCTCTCCACTTTTGTCCCTTTTTATTGATGTCCCGATAGGCCTGCAGTCTCATCCCACAGCTCCTCACACAGACTCACAGCCAAGATCATTCTTTCTTCCATCTTGATCGTCTCTGATCTACAAGCTGCATCTTTTCTTTTCTCCCTCCAGCACCTTCTCTACTATTGGACACCGCCGAGATGCCGTCACAGGGCGCACAGTGAAATTAAAAGATTTTCAATTCGCAGCAACAGCTTGGGGCGTCTTGCGCGGCAACCCGGCGGCGTGCGTCCACTTGCGCCCTTTGCCGATGCGCAAATTCAGCGGCGTGCGCCCTGATGCGCGCCGCCGACCTCAGCGGCAGACCCTGCGCCCTTGCGCGGAGGCAGCACATACACAATGAATGGGAAAGCCGGTGGCGGCTGCCGCTGTGCGCCCTCTATGTGAAAATGGCTTTTCCTGCACAGTGTTTTGAGCATTTTCAGACTCCATGTCCTGCAATTTCTCATTATTAAAGGGCAATAGTTCTGTTGTCTGCAAAGGGATGAGAAGTGAGCAGCCATCAGGGCAAATGCATGGGAGTGACTGCAACTGATAGCTTTTAATTAGATAATTTGCAACAGTTGTAATAGGCCTTGCTCAAAGAAATAAAATTGTGTGAATATCTGAACTGAGAAGAAAAAAAATCTGCAGCGCAAATAAACTTTTGCTATTTCTAGCTCAGTAGGTCCCCTTATGAGAACTGACATGAAGTCGTCTTGTTCAGTGTTTTTCTCGGTCAATCGCTTTTTTTTCCTCCTCCACCATTACTGAGGGGAAACCTACAGTTTTCCTTTTTGAAGCCAACATGGAAGTTCGGTTTCCGGAATGCCCAGTAGTGGCTGATTCCAAAAATTAGTCAACACTGACCCCCATGTTATAATATCTAACTTTACAGCAAAAATAAATATTATTATAGCATATCTTTCTATGGAATTGACAGATATTTTAGGGAGTGACTTTTTACATATCTTAACAGGTACAATTACACAAAACCACAAATCTGCTAAATTAAGGGTGTGTGTTTTTTTTTTTTTTTTTTTTTTTTTTTTTACCTTGTCTGCACACATATTATTGATTGATACCATGACGGTAGAAACCAAAAGTGTATATATGTGCATTATTACTATATGTAATATATACCTATATATATACGCACACATATGCGTACACATACATAAATATACACATACAAACCCAGTGTTTGTTTTTTTTTTTTTTTTTTTTTTTTGGGGGGGGTGGTGACGACATCCACTGCCAATCCAGGAAGCAGGAACACACGGAGACACACGTCAAGCACTGGAAATCTGCAACAAAAAAAACCACAAACAAAGCACGAAACCGGCACGGAGCCATCCAAAACACGAACAGCAATCGACCTAAATCTTGAGATCTGATCGCAGTCTGAGCTAAGCTATCGCTACCGCTACCTAAACCCAAAAACTAGAGAGCCAGCATGCAGGTGAACAAGCCAGTGTGTATGTCTATGTGTGTGTGTGTATGTATATGATCATGCATGTGTGTGTGTGTGTGTGTGTGTGTGTGTGTGTATGCATGTGACTAAATGACTATATGTGTGTGTGTGTGTGTGTGTGTGTGTGTGTGTGTGTGTGTGTGTGTGTGTGTGTGTGTGTGTGTGTGTGTGTGTAATAAACCAAACAAAGCTCCACCTGAAGTGTATCTATAGTGGGGGAGGGGGGGGAGCAACCCCGCCACCCGTGAGACCAGAGGCCGACAAGGAAGAGCCCGGAACCCAGGCCACCGGCAACCCCACAGAGGGGAGAAGTAGGAGGGAGGCAACCCACCGCCTGCGAGGCCCCCCCCCCACCCGGCGGCGGCCGAGGGGGCCCGCGGGCGGGGCCCCCACGGCGCGGAAAGAAGCAGCCAGGGATCCCGCGGCGGCGGACCGCGACCCAGGCAATCCCCGGCCACCCGGTCCGGGCCGGACACGCGGCCAGGAGGCCCTCACCCTTCAGGCCAACGACCCCCACCCGGCAGGGGGCCAGCCTGCCCGGAGAGACAGAGCCGCCCCGGCCGCCGACGCGGGCAGGCGCACCCGTCCCCCACGAAAGTGGCCCTCCAAGACCAGAGGGGCGCCCCGCCGTAGAGGCAGCGGGGGGGACCGGAGACGGGCCCGGAGAGAGGGAACCCCCCAACAAGGCGACACCCGCTCAGGCCCGACAACGGAGGGCCCCAGACCCAGGCATCCCATTCATTCATCCATTCACCTATCCGATACCTATACTAATAATAATATAATATACTATACATAATAATAATAATAATACTAATAATAATACTAATAATAATAATAATAATAACCATCTTTGTATAATATAATATTGATAAATTATTAAGTTTTTGATGTCCTGCCAATGGAGGCTCAAATCCTCCATGGCAGGACCCTTCCATACCGCATTCTCACCGACACAGACATACAATCACGCACCGTTTCCCCCTCCCCGGGGGGATCCAGCACCGCCAGAAGGCACCCCAGGCTGCACGGCGGGCCCCGCCAGGCCCGGGTAACCCGACCCACCCGTCCCAGGCCCAGGCCGGTGAGGGAACGCGGGTGATGTGGGACCCCCTCCCGCCCCTTGTGTTGAGTGCATGTGATTAATGCCATAAAAACAGGGAGGAGGGAGGGCCAAGTATCGATTGACACAGACCCCCCCCCCCTCCCGAACTACGTGTCCTTGTCAAATGTATTTATTAAGTGTTGAATGTGCAGTGTCTATTTTGCTGTTAAAACCGTGAGGCGGGGAGTGCCAGGCCCCGCGGGACAGTGCCCCCCACGACCCGGACCCCCCGCCTTTCGCCTATGTGCGTATGAATCGTGTAGGGGGGGCAAGAGGGGGAGCGGAGGCCGAAGCCAGGAAGCAGGACCAGCAAAGCCGGCCCTGATAAGACACCCGCGTCCCCCCACCGGCCGTCCAGTAGACGGGGGCCGGCCCCCCGAGCCGGGCAAGGGCCCCACCGCACTTCCAAGGGCGCCCCCGGCGCCGCCGGAGCCCCCAGACGGAGGGGGAAACGGTCCAACATCCTCCCATTCATACTGACAACATAAGACATAGATACCTGGGAATGGTGCCACCCCGCCGTCGCGCCCGCCCGTGCACCCCCCGGTCAGGGGAGGCCCGCTCCCCGGACCCGGCCCCACCCCCCCCCGAGGCCACCCCGGCGGACACCCCAAGGGTCCCGGAGTCCCCACATCCGCAGGGGCACTTGGCCCCCGCCCAGCGACGGAGGACCAAGGCAGCAATGCCCCCCCAGCGCAGACAGCCACCCCCCACCCAGGCAGGGCCGGGCCCTCCGGGTGGGACCCCCACGTCCACGGCCCCGCCCCCCCCCCGGGAGGCCCGGAGACGCCCCAGCCACAGCCCCCCGCCCGAGCCCTCCCCAGCCACCCCCCCCCACCGCCATGAGGTAACCCCCCCACAGGCCCCCAAGGCCCCCACCGGCTAGGGACAGGGCCCCGCGGCCCCCCCCACCGCCCCCCAGGGGCCACCAGAGGCCCGCGCCCCAGGCCCCCCAAGCCGACCCCCAACCCCAAGGGCTACGAGATCACCACCCCCCCGCCCCCACTAGGTAACGAAGCCAATAAACGGGGACCACAGAGAGTGCAATTCAGCCGAATGTTGTTCAGTGGAGGCAGACATTATCTCACTACTAATATGATCTGATAAAAGATTCCTAAAATGGTTGATACATAAACTGGATTTTTGTTTCCAATTTACTAAAATGGTTTTCTTTGCGATACATAAGGCAGTGAGAACCCGGTGTGTCCAATTAGGATCTATTTGAGTGTCTCCCAGGTGACCTAATATACATACCGTGGGGCACACTGGGATTCTGTGGTTGATCCATGTGGATAAATCCTCACAAATCTCCTTCCAGAACCTCTGTACCGGTGTACAGAACCATAAAGCATGCATATAATTATCTGGGGTGTTCTCTGTGCACTGTGAACAGATATTAGAGGTGACAAAGCCCATCTGGAACATCCTTTGTCCAGTATAATGTATTCTATGAAGAACTTTGTACTGTATAAGTTGTAGGTTTGGGTTTTTAGTCATAGTAAACGTATTTAAGCATATTTGTGACCAAGAAAACTGGTCGGTATTAAGAGAGAGATCCGCCTCCCACTTAGAGATCGGGAGAGAGACTGAATCGTCCAGTTTAGACACTAACCTGTAGAGTTTTGATAACAACTTTAAAGTGCTTAGATTCAATAAATCTATTATCTTAGCGGGAAGTTGTAAATCTAATTGGCTAATTTTGTATGTTTTATTTATTATTGCCTTAAGTTGTTGATACTCTAAAAATTTATTCCTGCTAACTCCGTATTGAACAATAAGTGTATTGAAAGGTACAAACTGTCCTCCTACAATTACGTGCTGTAAGTACCGTATTCCTTGATCTCTCCATTGAACGAAGTTAACCATCTTTTTATCATTTTTCACGATGTCTGGGTTGTTCCATATGGGTGTACGGTCACATGGAAAAAGTGAAATTTTAGCTATTTTAAGAAATTCCCACCAAGCTGATAAAGTTGTGCTAATATTAATGCTTTTGAAACATTGATGACGTTTGATACTTTGACTAATAAATGGTAACTCTGAGATTTCTAGTTCATTACAAAACACTTGCTCTGAGTCCAGCCATTGACTATCTAAAGGATGATCTTTTGACCATTTTACAATATACTGTAACTTACTGGCTATGAAGTAATACTGAAAATTAGGTAATTCTAAACCTCCATATTCTTTGGATTTTTGCAATGTCTTTAAACTAATACGTGGAGTTTTATTTTTCCACAGAAATGTTGATACATATGAGTCCAACGATTTAAACCAGGAAAGAGGGGGTTTGCATGGTATCATTGAGAAAAAATAATTTACTTTTGGTAAAACCATCATTTTAATGGTGGCTATTCTACCCATGAGCGAAATGGGGAGAGAGCTCCATCTGGAAAGATCATCTTCTATTTTCTTTATAAGCTGAACATGATTTAATTTTATTAACTCTGACAGCCTAGGGGAGATGTTTATGCCTAAATATCTAATGTTCCCTGATTGTAATTGAGTATTGGTTATATTCCTAAAATTGCAGTTAACACACAAAACAGTGGATTTAGACCAATTAATAGAATAATCAGACAGAGATGAAAATCCCTCTATAAGTGCAATTGTCTGTGATAGTGAAGATCGTGAGTTCTGGAGGAAGAGGAGTACGTCATCCGCATAAAGACTAATTTTGTGCTCTAATATTTTACATTGTATACCTTTAATATTTTGATTTTGTCTAATAGCTGCTGCTAAAGGTTCAATAAATATTGCAAATAATGAGGGAGAGAGAGGGCAACCCTGTCTAGTGCCTCTTTGCAAGGTAAAACTTGTAGAGATTTGATCATTTGTCCTTACACGTGCCTTGGGAGAGCTGTATAATATTTTTATCCAGTCAATGAAAGATTCGCCAAATCCAAATTTATGCAAAGTTGCCAATAGAAACTTCCAATTTACCTTATCAAATGCTTTTTCCGCGTCTAAGGATATAATAGTAGTCTCCTGTTTATTGATACTCGAATAGTCTATAATATTTAATAATCTGCGAATATTAGTAGACGAATGTCTACCTTTAATGAAGCCTGTTTGATCCGGATGTATAATAGAAGGGGTGACTCTTTTCAGACGTTCAGTAATGGCCTTGCTAATTATTTTAAGGTCTACATTTATCAATGAAATTGGGCGGTAGCTCGATGGGAGCAAGGGATCCTTGTCCGGTTTTAATAAAAGACTAATATTAGCAGAGTTCATATTTAAGGGTAAGCTTTTATTCTCCCTAGCATTTAGAATCATTTTATAAAATGTTGGTGCTAATATACTCCAGAATTCCTTGTAAAATTCAGCTGGGAAACCATCTGGGCCCGGAGCTTTATTATTGGGCATATGTTGAAGAGCTTCATGGAGTTCTCCTATTGAGAGCGGTGAGTCTAAATTCATAACCTGTTCCTGATGTAACTTCGGCAGATTAATGTCTCCAAGAAACTCATTAATGGATTGATCAGATGGTTCAATTTGTGACGAGTATAATTTATAGTAAAAGTCTCTAAAGACTGAATTTATTAAACAGGGGTCATGTGTAACTCCCCCTGACTGGTCCTTAATGGATGTTATGGTTGTTTTTTCTTTGTTTATTTTTAATTGATTGGCTAGGTATTTTCCCGATCTGTTAGCATGTGCAAAGTTTTCCAGGCGAAGCCTTTGTACTAGAAACTGCGTTTTTGCGTCAATTATTTTATTTAATTCTATTTTAGTTTTCCTTATTCTGTTAAGGATACGTTCGTCTGCAGAGGTCTGGAAGGCCTCCTCTAGCGTCTTTATTTCACACTCTAATTCTTTTGTTTTTAAGTTGTCTTTTTTTTTCTTATTTGAAGAAAAGGAAATTATTTTGCCTCGCATTACTGCTTTTCCTGCTTCCCATAGAACGCTCGCTGATATTTCCGGCTGGTCGTTATTTTGTAAAAATATATCCCATTCTTTCTTAAAAAAATTAATAAAGTCGGGGTCTTTGAGCAATGATGTATTAAATCTCCAAACTTTGGAGGATGATACGCTCCCCCTCTTCCCCAGAGTGAAAGAAACAGGTGCGTGATCGCTAATAATGATTGGGTGAATTTGTGATTCTGAGATATCTCTCATCAGAGAGCTACTGACTAAAAAATAATCTAACCTAGAATATGAGTGATGAACGGCTGAGAAAAAAGTGTAGTTCCTAAGGGTTGGGTGTAGAGAGCGCCATGTATCGCAAGGGTGTGTGTTTTTGGACTGACAGCTACATTGCAGTCTTTAGTGGTAATGGCTAGCTGTGATTAGTGTAGCTACTCAGTACACCTGTAGTGTAGCTACTTTGATTTGGTGAACTTGGCCACTGGAATACATATTAACAGATAATGTTACAGATAATTTACAGATAATATTTTTCATTGTGCTGTTAGTTTTTTTGGATTCCTTACACACTAACATTGAAAGTAGTACACTATTAGCAAAACCTTATACTCAAGAAGCAAAACATCAGCCCATATTTGCGCAGTCATTAAGTGTGCAAACACTTGTTTGTGTAATTGTAGACAAACCAATCAGGTGTATAAGCACTATAAAAAGCAGTAGGTGAGTTCATCAGTCTTCAAGCACAATGGAAAGAGTCAGACGAGGAGGAGGAGGACGAGGAATCAACAGAGGTCAAGAGATGGAAGCCATGCTGGAGGAAGAGGAAGACAAGACGGTGCTCAAAGAGGACCAAATCTGACACATGAGATCCGCGCAACACTAGTTGACCACGTTGTCAACCATGGCCTGACGCTGAAGGAGATTTGACTGGGAGTACAGCCAAATCTAAGCCGATATACAGTGGCAAGTGTGATTAGAACATTTAGACTGGAAAATAAGTATTATAAAAATATCATAAAATCAAAAAAATCTGCACGGTTTCAGTAACTGCTTACAGTACTGTATTCTATCAGCACTTCTGTTACCTTTTCCTTTGAAATTACTGTACTATTGTATACTGTTTTGTTTTTTTTTCTACATAGGATTGAGGACAGGATCGGCGACGGGGAAGGCCTCCGATGTTCACAGAACAGCAAGAGAGGGAAGGGCAAACATGGTTTTGGCCAACAACACTCAATCAGCTCCAAGCTAACATTTTCAATAACCACACATTTTCAACAATATCCATCAGGTCGCAACATCAACACAGGCACGCATCCTAAAAAAAAAACATATTCAAATGAAGCAAATTTATCAAGTGCCTTTCAAGCGCAATTCCGAAAGGGTGAAACGACTGCGGCATGATTATGCAGATGTATGTATTCACTTTAGCAGTGTGATCTTGCATACTGTCTCATAATCTTTTACTGTACTGTAAATGTATACTAGATCTACACTGAACTACACATCTTTGCCTGACACTGTTTTTCAGAGTTTTACGAATGGATGGAGAGGAGATCCAGCATGAGTTCATTTATGTAGATGAGGCTGGGTTCAACCTGACGAAAAAGGGAAGGAGAAGAAGAAACATCATTGGCCACAGGGCTATACTTAATGTCCCAGTGTAACGTTGGGGAATATAACACTCTGTCCAGCCATTACACAGAATGAGGTCCTCCACCGCCATGCTCATATGGGCCGTTACAACACAGCACTCATACTTACATTCTTGGACAAATTGCACAACATACTGTAACAGCAGCAAATCAAATCAATCACATGCAATACATTGTTGTCTGGGACAATGTGTCTTTCCACCGCTCTGCTCTGGTTCAGAACTGGTTTCAGCAACATCCACATTTCACCATCCTGTATCTTCCATCATGCTCTCCATTCTTCAACCCTATAGAAGAGTTTTTCTCTGCATGGTGGTGGAAGCTATATAATCTTTGTCTCCAGGCTATGGTACCCCTCATCTAAGCCATAGAGGAAGCCTGTGACCAGATGGAGGTAGCAACAATGCATGGATGGATTCGTCATTTAAGATGTTTCTTTCCAAGGTGTCATGCACCTAAAACAAAAACCTGTCAAGTTAGTGGGAAACCACCACTACAGTACCGGAAACCGCCAACCGACAACATTGCCTGCGAAGCTTATGAAATTCTCTGGTCCGATCCAGCTAGGCAAAGAGACAATGGCTGCGTCCGAAATTGCATACTTCCACCCTAATGAGTATGCAAAATGAGTATGCAAGATTTTTTAGTGCGTCCGAAACATTAGAACGTACTCAATAGTATCAGGGGTGATAGCGCTCCGGCGTCACGCCGGATTTCCGGCATACCGAGGTGTTTGCGAGAGAAAAAAAAATAAAATCAGGTTTGCCGTTCGCGTAGATCCGAGAGACGCTTTCACTCAAAACCTAGAGTACTATAGAGAGAGAGTGGCGACATCTCCGTTTACTGCAATGGACCACGTGATCGGCCGGCTTTTTCAAACTCCGTTGTCTCCACTCTCTCTCAAAACCACACCAGTAGCCATACTTAAGCCAATCGGTAATAGTGTAGGGGGTGGTCTTGGGTTTTGGCCAATCAGATTGATTCTAGCCTCACGTGACCAGGCTCCAGGCTGTTAACCGAAATCACCAAAATAAATGTGTTCACCAACATAAAACGTATAAAAAAGACATTAACTTTGTAATACAATAAAAGCAAACGGTCAACTTAATGGCTCTTGGACTTCCTGTAAATTATATTCCTTAAATGAAAGAGTTTCACCGTATTTTATTAGGTTGGTGCTTTTATTTTGACGGACTCTCTCGCCCTGGGTGTTTCCTACCAAAACAGCGAGTCAACGGCGTCAGACCATTCAGAAGTCACTTCACATGCTGCGGCTGTGTTTGTGTGTGTTTGGTAGCGTGGAGGCATGGAGTGTAATTTTATGAAGCCAGGGGAAGACACCAAAGTTATCGAGAAAGACATTAAAAATAAATGGCGTTGGTCTTGGATTGAGGAGGTAGGCAGAGACGGAAAGCCCTTTGGGAGCTGGTGCCAGAAACTTCGCCAACCAGGAGCATGTTTCTGCACTTTGTGCGCACGAAAAATATTATATGGAACTAGCGGGAAAAAAGTGCTGCCACGGCACGAGTTGGACGCTAGTCACCAAGCAGCTTCACGAGCAATAAAACACACCTCACGTTTGCCGGGGGCATCAACCACAGCAGATATCCCACCGTCAATGACAGATCGCATTGCGGATTTAAAAATTCGGCTGTGCTCCTTTATTGCCGAAAATGATCTGTCATTTACAATCACTCGTCCACTCGTCACGCTGTGCAAGAAATTGGCGGAGGATAAACTTGCACTTACACATCTGTCTGTCTCGAGGCAGCATGCAGGCTATCTGATGACACACGGAATCTGCCCAGAATTTAAAAGAAACCTGTCTGACAAGCTTGAAAATAGCTTGTTTTCACTTAACATTGATGAGGCCACGGACAAAAATATGGATAAAATCCTAAATGTACTTGTCCGATATTATGACGAGGATGCAGGCAGGGTGAAAACACAGCACCTTGCCAGCAAAGAGGTCAATGTTGCAACTGCCTCAGCACTGATGGTGCAACTAAAAGATGTTCTGAAAGCATATAGGCTGGAATGGAGACAAGTCATTAGCATTCTTTTGGACAATTGTGCTGTGATGAGGGGAAAAAAATCTGGTCTTGAAACCTTAGCAAGGATGGAGAACCCCAATCTCCTGGATATATCAGGAGACACTGTTCACATGGTGTCAAATACTGCTAAGGCCCTCATGAAACCGTTTGGCTCAGAAGTGGAAGATCTTTGCTCTGATATTTATTATGATATAGAGAAGGCACCTAAACAGAAGGAGATTTTTGCACAGTTTCAAAGTCTACTCCATCTCCCACCCAAAAGCTTGATAAGGCCCATCAGCAACCGATTTATCCAAATGCTGGAGGTGTGCAACAGAACAAACGAGCTCCTGGATGTGCTCGTGGTGCACTACTATCATGTGCTGGACCCAAATGAGGAGCACAAATACAGGTAATGCAAAATGCAAACATTTTAATAATACATTTCGTGTCTTGCTTGTTTTAGTTTTAGTCCTTGTGGCATGGTTAGAATGGTTATGTGTTATTCTGGAAGTAGAAAATTAGCAGCATATTAAGGTGTGTATACATTTATTTACATATACATTTATGTGTGTGTGCTACAGAAGGCTTCTGTATCAAGTTTTTGAGAGACATGAGCTCTCCGTTGAGGAAAAGGCCAGGATACGTGTCATTCAGCAAGAGCAGGCAGCAGCAGTGTCAACACAAGTTAACAAAGAGAGAAAGGCACGAATCTCTGTGCTCCTTACAGAGTTTCAAAGAGTGAAGGTCATGCTCGACCTGTTCAGAGGTATGTTATGACTAGGCAAACACATTGTAACTTAAACTTTGTTATAGTTTTCATATTTTAAGTTAACTTACTGAAACAATACATACTTATATTTTAGTAAAACACAATGAAGTCTTCTCAGCACAGTTTTTTTACGATTGTTGAATGTTTTCTTGTCTGCAGTAAAAGGCTCATATTAAGTGGGTCTGTGAAAAATGTATAAAAGACAAAAAAGTGTGCACATAATGATTGGATAGAGAAGCTAGTAGATCGCGAGTTAAAGAGGAATATAAGAAAGATTTAATTTTGAAGTTTGACAGCAATAATAAAAAAAACAAGTGGAAGGAAGGATCCTGGGATCTGAATAACATGATGAAGGCACTTATATCTGAGCGCTCTGTCATATTACCCTGACTAAAAACTCCATGGCTACTATGACATGAAAGAGTTTACATTTACTGTATCTATATTGACATAGATGGATCAAAATACTTACATGATTTACAGTCATTTACAGCAAGGTACAGTACATTGTTGACCCAGTGATTAGTGCCATCACCTCATTCTTTACGTTGCTTTTGCATTAGTTGCTAAAACAGCTACAGACCTTCACCAACTCAACATAAGAGTATTGCTCGTTTTCTTAAATTTAAGATTAAAAATAACACCTTAAGCTCATAAGTGGTAATTCCACTGGTAATTCTTGCTAATGACCTTCATTGTATACATGATACAAATTAAACAGTCAGTTTAACAACAATATTCAAATGAATGAGAATAACATCAACTGTGGTGTACTATAATACTGTGAAGAACTGTGTAAGAAGGTAACAATGCCCTTACTCAGACCTCTACTACTACTGCTACTACTCTTACGTAGATGAGTGATTTACTGCCACCTAGTGGTTCATTTTGTGCAATCATAAATCAAAAAGTTTTTTCTTTTGTTGAGCAATATGATTAGTATTTTTGATAAAACCTCCCTATTAATATTTAGTTTGGTTAAAATTCAGCTGTCTTTAGTTATATATTTGTATTTTAATGCAGAATCATACTTGTATTAAGTTACTTCCCAACAGTGGTTGTGATTTTTAATGACTTATTATTATTAATAATAATAATAATAATAATAATAATAATAATAATAATAATAATTAATTGTTGTTGTCTTTTATATTTGCAGGGGTCCTTCCAACATTTCAGCTATTTGCCAAAAAGCTTCAGCATGAAAAGCCTATGGTGCATTTGCTGCACATGGAAATGGTGGCCCTTGTAAGAGAGCTCCTGGGCAAATTTATGCGACCAAATGCTGTCCCACTGAGTCACAAGGAGATTGTCAAGGTTGATGTACGGAGAAGGGATCTGCAACTGCCAAACAAGAGGCTCTCCGTTGGGAAGTTTTGCTACATAGCCATGAACAAAGCCCGTGTGGAGGGAATGATATGGGTTGATCGTATCTATGAATCTCTAAGAGAAGGATATATGAGGTCAGCTGAGTTTCTGCTAAAAAACCTTCCCCTGGACAACACCATACTCTCATCACTCTCTGCTCTGACTCCAGCTTTAATGCAAGCTGATGGTGTCATTGGAGCTTTTACTGCTTTAGGAGAAGCCTTGCCAAATGTTGTCCCTCTGGAAGAAATTGGTCAGCTGGTAGAGGAATGCCGGGCCTACCAGCTGGATGGCGACATGCTCCTTCATGGACAGAGCTACAATGAAGGCGATTGTCGAGTGGACGTAGACTGGTGGAGCCATGTTGCCTCCTTGAAAACAGCAGAGAGAGATGTGAGGTATCCAACCTTATGCAAGCTAGTTAAAGCTCTTCTGTCCATTTTCACAGGCCCCTTGGTAGAAGGTTCATTTAATTTGATGAATGATATCCTTGAAGATGACAGGTGCTCCATGAATGTGGAAACGTATGAGAGCCTTGCAGTAATCAAGTCCACACTTAAAGCCAGGGACCAGACAGCCTCAACTATGGCCATTGACCAGCCTCTGAGGCGAGCCTGCCTTTCATCATTTCAAAACTACCAATTACATTTACAGAAAAAAAAAGAGACTGAACAGGCACTAAGACAGAAAAGGCTGAGTGAGGCAGCAAGGATGCAGGCCTCAAAAGAGGCAAACAAACAGGTTCAACAGGCCCGAAAAATCAAAAGGCCAGCAAAATCCTCCTTTGTGCCAGCCTCTACCTCATCAACACAAGTCGCCACCTCCTCTGGTCAACAGGCCCTGAAAAAGAAATGGCCAGCAAAATCCTCCTCTGTGCCAGCCTCTACCTCATCAAAACAAGTTGCCACCTCCTCTGGTCAACAGGCCCTGAAAAAGAAATGGCCAGCAAAATCCTCCTCTGTGCCAGCCTCTACCTCATCAAAACAAGTTGCCACCTCCTCTGGTCAACAGGCCCTGAAAAAGAAATGGCCAGCAAAATCCTCCTCTGTGCCAGCCTCTACCTCATCAAAACAAGTTGCCACCTCCTCTGGTCAACAGGCCCTGAAAAAGAAATGGCCAGCAAAATCCTCCTCTGTGCCAGCCTCTACCTCATCAAAACAAGTCGCCACCTCCTCTGGTCAACAGGCCCTGAAAAAGAAATGGCCAGCAAAATCCTCCTCTCTCCCAGTCTCTAACTCGTCTTCACAAGCCACCAAGACACCGGACACACCCTCATCTTCTCCAGCCATCATCTCTGGACGAGCCAGATGTCCTCCATTTGCCACAGCCCCCTCTTCACTACACAACCAACATCTTTTTGCACCAGCTTCCCTAACCTCATCAACAGCCACCACGTCCCCAGCAACAGCCACCACGTCCTCAGCAACAGCCACCACGTCCCCAGCAACAGCCACCACGTCCTCAGCAACAGCCACCACGTCCTCAGCAACAGCCACCACCTCCTCAGCAACAGCCACCACCTCCTCAGCACCAATACGTTTTTTCCCACTCTTCCAACCCAAAGCATCATCTGCACCAAACATGTTAAAAAGGAAAGGTTCTTCTAACCCAAAACCCTGCTCAAAAAGGAAAAAATAAATGGAGGGGCAAATGTTTTCTGTACTTACTTACTTACGCCTTACACCCCTGCTGGGGTATAGGCCATCGACAAGGGACCTCCAGAGTACACGGTCACTTTTCTTCCCCCGAGGGTTCCAGGTCAGAGCCTGTCTGGTGGTGACTCTGGTTTGCGTAGCGTGTGCCCGATCCATCTCCATCTTCTTCGTCCAATTTCGTCTGCTGCTGGGAGTTGTTGTGTCTTCATCCAGAGGTCGTTGTTACTGATCTTGTCCGGCCAGTAGATTTTCAGGATTCTTCTGAGGCATTTGTTTGTGAAGGTTTGCAGTTTGTTTATTGTAAGCTTAGTAGTTCTCCATGTCTCTGCCCCATAGAGCAAGACGGATTTAACATTTGAGTTAAATATTCTGATTTTTGTTGCTTCCCGTATCTCTCTAGAGCGCCAGATGTTGTTGAAGAGCAGATGTTTTCTGTAGTGAACAGTATTTGCTTATTTTTTTTATTTATTTCTCATTGTTTTTCAGTTCTTGAAGCACTTTAAATATTGCTATTTATTGTCCACTTAAAGTGTAAGTCTGGTGTAAATTGACCTATGGTTTTGTTGTATAAGCTCACCACATGCAGCCCATAGAAAACAGAATGAGACAATCGAACAACATAGGCAAAGTTATGGGTCTGCTTTAAGCAGCCTGTACATAACTTGGCCTATGTTGTCCCAAATTGTCTCATTATTTTTTGTGTGTGGGCTGCATGTGGTGAGCTTATACAACAGAACCATAGGTCAATTTACACCAGACTTACACTTTAAGAGGACAATAAATAGGGGCTATGGGTCAATTTATACTGAACTTACTTAGTTTAATTTAACTTATTTTGAACGAACAAATGTTGAGTGTTGTGTAGTAAACAGTATTTGCTTATTTTTTATTTTTTCATTTTATTAGGGCCCGAGCACTTGCAGTGCGAAGGCCCTATTGTATTTGCAGGAATTTTTAGGGCCCGAGCACCTTCAGAGCGAAGGCCCTATTGTATTTGCAGGAATTTTTATTATTATTATTATTAGGGCCCGAGCACCTTCAGTGCGAAGGCCCTATTGTATTTGCAGGAATTTTTATTATTATTATTAGTGCCACGGCTGCGCCACGTGGCACTCCTCCTCCATTGAGATGCGCAAGCTCAATGGAGGAGGAGTGCCTCGTGCGCAGCACGAGGCACTCATACTATTGCTCAGGCTTATTATTATTAGTGCCACGGCTGCGCCACGTGGCACGCCTCCTCCATTGAGATGCGCAAGCTCAATGGAGGAGGAGTGCCTCGTGCGCAGCACGAGGCACTCATACTATTGCTCAGGCTTATTATTAGTGCCACGGCTGCGCCACGTGGCACTCCTCCTCCATTGAGATGCGCAAGCTCAATGGAGGAGGAGTGCCTCGTGCGCAGCACGAGGCACTAATACTATTGCTCAGGCTTATTATTAGTGCCACGGCTGCGCCACGTGGCACGCCTCCTCCATTGAGATGCGCAAGCTCAATGGAGGAGGAGTGCCTCGTGCGCAGCACGAGGCACTAATACTATTGCTCAGGCTTATTTATTAGTGCCACGGCTGCGCCACGTGGCACTCCTCCTCCATTGAGATGCGCAAGCTCAATGGAGGAGGAGTGCCTCGTGCGCAGCACGAGGCACTAATACTATTGCTCAGGCTTATTATTATTTATTATTTATTCCATATTCTTCCGTATAAACTTCGGCGCGTAACTAGTCCCACAGCTTTGAGAAAACGCGAAAAGTAAAAACGTAGAAACGTGCGACTTAATCGGGAATCGATTGGTATGACTTTTATTAGCGATTGGCGTGCACGTTTTTGCGCAACGTGCACAAACGTGCGCTTTTTGCCCCATCCGGAACGCATTGCGTGAACTTTGGGGCCTCACCACTCGCACACCGTTACTCGAAAAATTCTGAACCGATTTAGAAAGTTGTAGGCCCTGAATTTAACTACAGTCCTGTGGATTTTCAGAACGATGGCAAGAATAGTTTTTGCACGAAGTGCAAAAACATTTCCAAATTTCCAAACTAATGGGGAAGATTTTCCCATGCATTTCAATGGCGCCATTATAAGCGGATGGGAAAATGTTGAGAAAAAAAAGACAAAATTCACCTTTTTTCCGAGTCACGTATCTTTCTCATACTTGGACGTAGAAACGTCATTCAAACTTCAAAACGGAGGAAAACTTCTCTTCTCTCTCCAAACCCCGGACTGTTTTTTCCTAAAATGTACACTTTTCAAGATATGAGCCCTCAAGCGAGGACTGGAAATCACTTTTTTGTCAAATCTTCAGTGCGGTTCTAATTGATCAGAGTGCGAGAGACTTTCAAAAAATGAACATAATTTTTATTTGTAACTCGAGCTCACGGGCAAACCGTAAAAGCTAGAAAGATCATTTTTGGTCAGAATGTAGACATACATTTTGGTATTCTTAAAATGTGACTTTGACAGGCGTGGTGTGCACAAAATTTTAACGGGGGAGCCAAGAGTCACGCCAAATCCTGCCTCTGTCTCCATTGACTCTAATGTTAAATGAAGTTTTCTTCAAAAAAATCTCATTTTTGTTTTCGAATTGCCGTTACTAACACATTTTAAGGAATATCTGAATAAAATTAAGATTGTCAGAATCTTCCGGGTTCTGTCTCTCTCACGATGTCTTTGTTTTTCTGCTAGGAGCTACAGTTTGATTACAAGGTGAAGTTATTTGAGGCTTGTCAAATCCGAAGAACTAGCTGAGTCATTCCAATACAATATACACTACCATACTTCCGGGTCATGTGACCCAGAACTGGTCACATGACCCACTCAATGCAGACTTCATAATACTTTACCTTGGATAATGGAGGAATCTGAACCCTGACCTTTTGACCTTACATGATCCCCAGTCCTGCTGGGGACAGGTTCATGGGATATATATGTATATTATTATTATTATACATATAAATATTTACATTTGTATATTATATATACATATTAGCCCCGCCCCTTCTTCTGATTGGCCGATACGTTATAGTCCAATATCTTTTGAATGGTTTGACATAGAGACTCACGGGTGGTATCAAATGACTAAGTATCGAGCCCCTGACCCTCATTGGTGCAAATTAGCCACGCCCCTTCTTCTGATTGGCCGATACGTTATAGTCCAATATCTTTTGAATGGTTTGACATACAGAGACATGGGTGGTGTCAAATGACTAAGTATCGAGTCCCTGACCCTCATTGGTGCTAATTAGCCACGCCCCTTCTTCTGATTGGCCGATACGTTATAGTCCAATATCTTTTGAATGGTTTGACATACAGAGACATGGGTGGTGTCAAATGACTAAGTATCGAGTCCCCGACCCTCATTGGTGCAAATTAGCCACGCCCCTTCTTCTGATTGGCCGATACGTTAAAGTCCAATATCTTTTGAATGGTTTGACATACAGAGACATGGGTGGTGTCAAATGACTAAGTATGGAGTCCCTGACCCTCATTGGTGCAAATTAGCCACGCCCCTTCTTCTGATTGGCCGATACGTTATAGTCCAATATCTTTTGAATGGTTTGACATACAGAGACATGGGTGGTGTCAAATGACCAAGTATCGAGTCCCTGACCCTCATTGGTGCAAATTAGCCACGCCCCTTCTTCTGATTGGCTGATACGTTAAAGTCCAATATCTTTTGAATGGTTTGACATACAGAGACATGGGTGGTGTCAAATGACTAAGTATCGAGTCCTTGACCTTCATGGGTGCATCCCGCGATCATCCGGCAGTAGTCCGTGGCACTTCAAAATTTCCCGGGAATTTTGGTCTAGTTAGTGCCACGGCTGCGCCACGTGGCACTCCTCCTCCATTGAGATGCGCAAGCTCAATGGAGGAGGAGTGCCTCGTGCGCAGCACGAGGCACTAATACTATTGCTCAGGCTTATTATTTATTTATTATTATTCCATATTCTTCCGTATAAACTTCGGCGCGTAACTAGTTGCGCAGCTTTGAGAAAACTCAAAAAGTAAAAACGTAGAAACGTGCGACTTAATCGGGAATCAATTGGTATGACTTTTATAAGCGATTGGCGTGCACGTTTTTGCGCAACGTGCACAAACGTGCACTTTTTGCCCCATCCGGAACGCATTGCGTGAACTTTGGGGCCTCACCACTCGCATACCGTTACTCGAAAAATTCTGAACCGATTTAGAAAGTTGTAGGCCCTGAATTTAACTACAGTCCTCTGGATTTTCAGAACGATGGCACGAATAGTTTTTGCACGAAGTGCAAAAACATTTCCAAATTTCCAAACTAATGGGGAAGATTTTCCCATGTATTTGTATGGGGCAGCATTTCACACTGTGGGTGTAAAATGTCCGGTGAAGGTTAAAAAAAAAAAAAATCACCTTTTTTCTGAGTCACCTATCTTTCTCATACTTGCACGTAGAAACGTCATTCAAACTTCAAAACGGAGGAAAACTTCTCTTCTCTCTCTAAACCCCAGACTGTTTTTTCCTAAAATGTACACTTTTCAAGATATGAGCCCTCAAGCGAGGACTGGAAATCACTTTTTTGTCAAATCTTCAGTGCGGTTCTAATTGATCAGAGTGCGAGAGACTTTGAAAAAATGACCATAATTTTTATTTGTAACTTGAGCTCACGGCCGAACCGTAAAAGCTAGAAAGATAATCTTTGGTCAGAATGTAGACATAGATGTTGAGATTCAAATAATGTGACTTTGACAGGCGTGGTGTGCACAAAATTTGAACGGGGGAGCCAAGAGTCACGCCAAATCCTGCCTCTGTCTCCATTAAGTCTAATGTTAAAATAAGTTTTCTTCAAAAAAATCTCATTTTTGTTTTCGAATTGCCGTTACTAACACATTTTAAGGAATATCTGAATAAAATTAAGATTGTCAGAATCTTCCGGGTTCTGTCTCTCTCACGATGTCTTTGTTTTTCTGCTAGGAGCTACAGTTTGATTACAAGGTGAAGTTATTTGAGGCTTGTCAAATCCGAAGAACTAGCTGAGTCATTCCAATACAATATACACTACCATACTTCCGGGTCATGTGACCCAGAACTAGTCACATGACCCACTCAATGCAGACTTCATAATACTTTACCTTGGATAATGGAGGAATCTGAACCCTGACCTTTTGACCTTACATGATCCCCAGTCCTGCTGGGGACAGGTTCATGGGATATATATGTATATTATTATTATTATACATATAAATATTTACATTTGTATATTATATATACATATTAGCCCCGCCCCTTCTTCTGATTGGCCGATACGTTATAGTCCAATATCTTTTGAATGGTTTGACATAGAGACTCACGGGTGGTATCAAATGACTAAGTATCGAGCCCCTGACCCTCATTGGTGCAAATTAGCCCCGCCCCTTCTTCTGATTGGCTGATACGTTAAAGTCCAATATCTTTTGAATGGTTTGACATAGAGACTCACGGGTGGTATCAAATGACTAAGTATCGAGCCCCTGACCCTCATTGGTGCAAATTAGCCACGCCCCTTCTTCTGATTGGCTGATACGTTAAAGTCCAATATCTTTTGAATGGTTTGACATACAGAGACATGGGTGGTGTCAAATGACTAAGTATCGAGTCCCTGACCCTCATTGGTGCAAATTAGCCACGCCCCTTCTTCTGATTGGCTGATACGTTAAAGTCCAATATCTTTTGAATGGTTTGACATACAGAGACATGGGTGGTGTCAAATGACTAAGTATCGAGTCCCTGACCCTCATTGGTGCAAATTAGCCCCGCCCCTTCTTCTGATTGGCTGATACGTTAAAGTCCAATATCTTTTGAATGGTTTGACATACAGAGACATGGGTGGTGTCAAATGACTAAGTATCGAGTCCCTGACCCTCATTGGTGCAAATTTGCCCCGCCCCTTCTTCTGATTGGCTGATACGTTAAAGTCCAATATCTTTTGAATGGTTTGACATACAGAGACATGGGTGGTGTCAAATGACTAAGTATGGAGTCCCTGACCCTCATTGGTGCAAATTAGCCACGCCCCTTCTTCTGATTGGCCGATACGTTATAGTCCAATATCTTTTGAATGGTTTGACATACAGAGACATGGGTGGTGTCAAATGACCAAGTATCGAGTCCCTGACCCTCATTGGTGCAAATTAGCCACGCCCCTTCTTCTGATTGGCCGATACGTTATAGTCCAATATCTTTTGAATGGTTTGACATAGAGAGTCATGGGTGGTGTCAAATGACCAAGTATCGAGTCCTTGACCTTCATGGGTGCATCCCGCGATCATCCGGCAGTAGTCCGTGGCACTTCAAAATTTCCCGGGAATTTTGGTCTAGTTATTATTATTATTCCATATTCTTCCGTATAAACTTCGGCGCGTAACTAGTTGCGCAGCTTTGAGAAAACTCAAAAAGTAAAAACGTAGAAACGTGCGACTTAATCGGGAATCAATTGGTATGACTTTTATAAGCGATTGGCGTGCACGTTTTTGCGCAACGTGCACAAACGTGCGCTTTTTGCCCCATCCGGAACGCATTGCGTGAACTTTGGGGCCTCACCACTCGCATACCGATACTCGAAAAATTCTGAACCGATTTAGAAAGTTGTAGGCCCTGAATTTAACTACAGTCCTCTGGATTTTCAGAACGATGGCACGAATAGCTTTTGCACGAAGTGCAAAAACATTTCCAAATTTCCAAACTAATGGGGAACTGTTTTCCCATGCATTTCAATGGCGCCATTCAAAGCGGATGGGAAAATGTTGAGAAAAAAAAGACAAAATTCACCTTTTTTCCGAGTCACGTATCTTTCTCATACTTGGACGTAGAAACGTCATTCAAACTTCAAAACGGAGGAAAACTTCTCTTCTCTCTCCAAACCCCGGACTGTTTTTTCCTAAAATGTACACTTTTCAAGATATGAGCCCTCAAGCGAGGACTGGAAATCACTTTTTTGTCAAATCTTCAGTGCGGTTCTAATTGATCAGAGTGCGAGAGACTTTCAAAAAATGAACATAATTTTTATTTGTAACTCGAGCTCACGGGCAAACCGTAAAAGCTAGAAAGATCATTTTTGGTCAGAATGTAGACATACATTTTGGTATTCTTAAAATGTGACTTTGACAGGCGTGGTGTGCACAAAATTTTAACGGGGGAGCCAAGAGTCACGCCAAATCCTGCCTCTGTCTCCATTGACTCTAATGTTAAATGAAGTTTTCTTCAAAAAAATCTCATTTTTGTTTTCGAATTGCCGTTACTAACACATTTTAAGGAATATCTGAATAAAATTAAGATTGTCAGAATCTTCCGGGTTCTGTCTCTCTCACGATGTCTTTGTTTTTCTGCTAGGAGCTACAGTTTGATTACAAGGTGAAGTTATTTGAGGCTTGTCAAATCCGAAGAACTAGCTGAGTCATTCCAATACAATATACACTACCATACTTCCGGGTCATGTGACCCAGAACTGGTCACATGACCCACTCAATGCAGACTTCATAATACTTTACCTTGGATAATGGAGGAATCTGAACCCTGACCTTTTGACCTTACATGATCCCCAGTCCTGCTGGGGACAGGTTCATGGGATATATATGTATATTATTATTATTATACATATAAATATTTACATTTGTATATTATATATACATATTAGCCCCGCCCCTTCTTCTGATTGGCCGATACGTTATAGTCCAATATCTTTTGAATGGTTTGACATAGAGACTCACGGGTGGTATCAAATGACTAAGTATCGAGCCCCTGACCCTCATTGGTGCAAATTAGCCCCGCCCCTTCTTCTGATTGGCCGATACGTTATAGTCCAATATCTTTTGAATGGTTTGACATAGAGACTCACGGGTGGTATCAAATGACTAAGTATCGAGCCCCTGACCCTCATTGGTGCAAATTAGCCACGCCCCTTCTTCTGATTGGCCGATACGTTATAGTCCAATATCTTTTGAATGGTTTGACATACAGAGACATGGGTGGTGTCAAATGACTAAATATCGAGTCCCTGACCCTCATTGGTGCAAATTAGCCACGCCCCTTCTTCTGATTGGCCGATACGTTATAGTCCAATATCTTTTGAATGGTTTGACATACAGAGACATGGGTGGTGTCAAATGACTAAGTATCGAGTCCCCGACCCTCATTGGTGCAAATTAGCCACGCCCCTTCTTCTGATTGGCCGATACGTTAAAGTCCAATATCTTTTGAATGGTTTGACATACAGAGACATGGGTGGTGTCAAATGACTAAGTATGGAGTCCCTGACCCTCATTGGTGCAAATTAGCCACGCCCCTTCTTCTGATTGGCCGATACGTTATAGTCCAATATCTTTTGAATGGTTTGACATACAGAGACATGGGTGGTGTCAAATGACCAAGTATCGAGTCCCTGACCCTCATTGGTGCAAATTAGCCACGCCCCTTCTTCTGATTGGCTGATACGTTAAAGTCCAATATCTTTTGAATGGTTTGACATACAGAGACATGGGTGGTGTCAAATGACTAAGTATCAAGTCCTTGACCTTCATGGGTGCATCCCGCGATCATCCGGCAGTAGTCCGTGGCACTTCAAAATTTCCCGGGAATTTTGGTCTAGTTAGTGCCACGGCTGCGCCACGTGGCACTCCTCCTCCATTGAGCTGCGCAATGGAGGAGGAGTGCCTCGTGCGCAGCACGAGGCACTCTTACTATTGCTCAGGCTTATTATTATTAGTGCCACGGCTGCGCCACGTGGCACTCCTCCTCCATTGAGATGCGCAAGCTCAATGGAGGAGGAGTGCCTCGTGCGCAGCACGAGGCACTAATACTATTGCTCAGGCTTATTATTTATTTATTATTATTCCATATTCTTCCGTATAAACTTCGGCGCGTAACTAGTTGCGCAGCTTTGAGAAAACTCAAAAAGTAAAAACGTAGAAACGTGCGACTTAATCGGGAATCAATTGGTATGACTTTTATAAGCGATTGGCGTGCACGTTTTTGCGCAACGTGCACAAACGTGCACTTTTTGCCCCATCCGGAACGCATTGCGTGAACTTTGGGGCCTCACCACTCGCACACCGTTACTCGAAAAATTCTGAACCGATTTAGAAAGTTGTAGGCCCTGAATTTAACTACAGTCCTCTGGATTTTCAGAACGATGGCACGAATAGTTTTTGCACGAAGTGCAAAAACATTTCCAAATTTCCAAACTAATGGGGAAGATTTTCCCATGTATTTGTATGGGGCAGCATTTCACACTGTGGGTGTAAAATGTCCGGTGAAGGTTAAAAAAAAAAAAAATCACCTTTTTTCTGAGTCACCTATCTTTCTCATACTTGCACGTAGAAACGTCATTCAAACTTCAAAACGGAGGAAAACTTCTCTTCTCTCTCTAAACCCCAGACTGTTTTTTCCTAAAATGTACACTTTTCAAGATATGAGCCCTCAAGCGAGGACTGGAAATCACTTTTTTGTCAAATCTTCAGTGCGGTTCTAATTGATCAGAGTGCGAGAGACTTTGAAAAAATGACCATAATTTTTATTTGTAACTTGAGCTCACGGCCGAACCGTAAAAGCTAGAAAGATAATCTTTGGTCAGAATGTAGACATAGATGTTGAGATTCAAATAATGTGACTTTGACAGGCGTGGTGTGCACAAAATTTGAACGGGGGAGCCAAGAGTCACGCCAAATCCTGCCTCTGTCTCCATTAAGTCTAATGTTAAAATAAGTTTTCTTCAAAAAAATCTAATTTTTGTTTTCGAATTGCCGTTACTAACACATTTTAAGGAATATCTGAATAAAATTAAGATTGTCAGAATCTTCCGGGTTCTGTCTCTCTCACGATGTCTTTGTTTTTCTGCTAGGAGCTACAGTTTGTTTACAAGGTGAAGTTATTTGAGGCTTGTCAAATCCGAAGAACTAGCTGAGTCATTCCAATACAATATACACTACCATACTTCCGGGTCATGTGACCCAGAACTAGTCACATGACCCACTCAATGCAGACTTCATAATACTTTACCTTGGATAATGGAGGAATCTGAACCCTGACCTTTTGACCTTACATGATCCCCAGTCCTGCTGGGGACAGGTTCATGGGATATATATGTATATTATTATTATTATACATATAAATATTTACATTTGTATATTATATATACATATTAGCCCCGCCCCTTCTTCTGATTGGCCGATACGTTATAGTCCAATATCTTTTGAATGGTTTGACATAGAGACTCACGGGTGGTATCAAATGACTAAGTATCGAGCCCCTGACCCTCATTGGTGCAAATTAGCCCCGCCCCTTCTTCTGATTGGCCGATACGTTATAGTCCAATATCTTTTGAATGGTTTGACATAGAGACTCACGGGTGGTATCAAATGACTAAGTATCGAGCCCCTGACACTCATTGGTGCAAATTAGCCCCGCCCCTTCTTCTGATTGGCTGATACGTTAAAGTCCAATATCTTTTGAATGGTTTGACATACAGAGACATGGGTGGTGTCAAATGACTAAGTATCGAGTCCCTGACCCTCATTGGTGCAAATTAGCCACGCCCCTTCTTCTGATTGGCCGATACGTTATAGTCCAATATCTTTTGAATGGTTTGACATACAGAGACATGGGTGGTGTCAAATGACTAAGTATGGAGTCCCTGACCCTCATTGGTGCAAATTAGCCACGCCCCTTCTTCTGATTGGCTGATACGTTAAAGTCCAATATCTTTTGAATGGTTTGACATACAGAGACATGGGTGGTGTCAAATGACTAAGTATCGAGTCCCTGACCCTCATTGGTGCAAATTAGCCCCGCCCCTTCTTCTGATTGGCTGATACGTTAAAGTCCAATATCTTTTGAATGGTTTGACATACAGAGACATGGGTGGTGTCAAATGACTAAGTATGGAGTCCCTCACCCTCATTGGTGCAAATTAGCCACGCCCCTTCTTCTGATTGGCCGATACGTTATAGTCCAATATCTTTTGAATGGTTTGACATACAGAGACATGGGTGGTGTCAAATGACTAAGTATCGAGTCCCTGACCCTCATTGGTGCAAATTAGCCACGCCCCTTCTTCTGATTGGCCGATACGTTATAGTCCAATATCTTTTGAATGGTTTGACATACAGAGACATGGGTGGTGTCAAATGACTAAGTATCGAGTCCCTGACCCTCATTGGTGCAAATTAGCCACGCCCCTTCTTCTGATTGGCTGATACGTTAAAGTCCAATATCTTTTGAATGGTTTGACATACAGAGACATGGGTGGTGTCAAATGACTAAGTATCGAGTCCCTGACCCTCATTGGTGCAAATTAGCCCCGCCCCTTCTTCTGATTGGCTGATACGTTAAAGTCCAATATCTTTTGAATGGTTTGACATACAGAGACATGGGTGGTGTCAAATGACTAAGTATGGAGTCCCTCACCCTCATTGGTGCAAATTAGCCACGCCCCTTCTTCTGATTGGCCGATACGTTATAGTCCAATATCTTTTGAATGGTTTGACATACAGAGACATGGGTGGTGTCAAATGACCAAGTATCGAGTCCCTGACCCTCATTGGTGCAAATTAGCCACGCCCCTTCTTCTGATTGGCTGATACGTTAAAGTCCAATATCTTTTGAATGGTTTGACATACAGAGACATGGGTGGTGTCAAATGACTAAGTATCGAGTCCCTGACCCTCATTGGTGCAAATTAGCCACGCCCCTTCTTCTGATTGGCCGATACGTTATAGTCCAATATCTTTTGAATGGTTTGACATAGAGAGTCATGGGTGGTGTCAAATGACCAAGTATCGAGTCCTTGACCTTCATGGGTGCATCCCGCGATCATCCGGCAGTAGTCCGTGGCACTTCAAAATTTCCCGGGAATTTTGGTCTAGTTATTTATTATTATTTATTCCATATTCTTCCGTATAAACTTCGGCGCGTAACTAGTTGCGCAGCTTTGAGAAAACTCAAAAAGTAAAAACGTAGAAACGTGCGACTTAATCGGGAATCAATTGGTATGACTTTTATAAGCGATTGGCGTGCACGTTTTTGCGCAACGTGCACAAACGTGCGCTTTTTGCCCCATCCGGAACGCATTGCGTGAACTTTGGGGCCTCACCACTCGCATACCGTTACTCGAAAAATTCTGAACCGATTTAGAAAGTTGTAGGCCCTGAATTTAACTACAGTCCTCTGGATTTTCAGAACGATGGCACGAATAGTTTTTGCACGAAGTGCAAAAACATTTCCAAATTTCCAAACTAATGGGGAACTGTTTTCCCATGCATTTCAATGGCGCCATTCAAAGCGGATGGGAAAATGTTGAGAAAAAAAAGACAAAATTCACCTTTTTTCCGAGTCACGTATCTTTCTCATACTTGGACGTAGAAACGTCATTCAAACTTCAAAACGGAGGAAAACTTCTCTTCTCTCTCCAAACCCCGGACTGTTTTTTCCTAAAATGTACACTTTTCAAGATATGAGCCCTCAAGCGAGGACTGGAAATCACTTTTTTGTCAAATCTTCAGTGCGGTTCTAATTGATCAGAGTGCGAGAGACTTTCAAAAAATGAACATAATTTTTATTTGTAACTCGAGCTCACGGGCAAACCGTAAAAGCTAGAAAGATCATTTTTGGTCAGAATGTAGACATACATTTTGGTATTCTTAAAATGTGACTTTGACAGGCGTGGTGTGCACAAAATTTTAACGGGGGAGCCAAGAGTCACGCCAAATCCTGCCTCTGTCTCCATTGACTCTAATGTTAAATGAAGTTTTCTTCAAAAAAATCTCATTTTTGTTTTCGAATTGCCGTTACTAACACATTTTAAGGAATATCTGAATAAAATTAAGATTGTCAGAATCTTCCGGGTTCTGTCTCTCTCACGATGTCTTTGTTTTTCTGCTAGGAGCTACAGTTTGATTACAAGGTGAAGTTATTTGAGGCTTGTCAAATCCGAAGAACTAGCTGAGTCATTCCAATACAATATACACTACCATACTTCCGGGTCATGTGACCCAGAACTGGTCACATGACCCACTCAATGCAGACTTCATAATACTTTACCTTGGATAATGGAGGAATCTGAACCCTGACCTTTTGACCTTACATGATCCCCAGTCCTGCTGGGGACAGGTTCATGGGATATATATGTATATTATTATTATTATACATATAAATATTTACATTTGTATATTATATATACATATTAGCCCCGCCCCTTCTTCTGATTGGCCGATACGTTATAGTCCAATATCTTTTGAATGGTTTGACATAGAGTGTCACGGGTGGTATCAAATGACTAAGTATCGAGCCCCTGACCCTCATTGGTGCAAATTAGCCCCGCCCCTTCTTCTGATTGGCTGATACGTTAAAGTCCAATATCTTTTGAATGGTTTGACATACAGAGACATGGGTGGTGTCAAATGACTAAGTATCGAGCCCCTGACCCTCATTGGTGCAAATTAGCCCCGCCCCTTCTTCTGATTGGCTGATACGTTATAGTCCAATATCTTTTGAATGGTTTGACATACAGAGACATGGGTGGTGTCAAATGACTAAGTATCGAGTCCCTGACCCTCATTGGTGCAAATTAGCCACGCCCCTTCTTCTGATTGGCCGATACGTTATAGTCCAATATCTTTTGAATGGTTTGACATACAGAGACATGGGTGGTGTCAAATGACTAAGTATCGAGTCCCTGACCCTCATTGGTGCAAATTAGCCCCGCCCCTTCTTCTGATTGGCCGATACGTTATAGTCCAATATCTTTTGAATGGTTTGACATACAGAGACATGGGTGGTGTCAAATGACTAAGTATCGAGTCCCTGACCCTCATTGGTGCAAATTAGCCCCGCCCCTTCTTCTGATTGGCCGATACGTTAAAGTCCAATATCTTTTGAATGGTTTGACATACAGACACATGGGTGGTGTCAAATGACTAAGTATCGAGTCCCTGACCCTCATTGGTGCAAATTAGCCCCGCCCCTTCTTCTGATTGGCCGATACGTTATAGTCCAATATCTTTTGAATGGTTTGACATAGAGAGTCATGGGTGGTGTCAAATGACCAAGTATCGAGTCCTTGACCTTCATGGATGCATCCCGCGATCATCCGGCAGTAGTCCGTGGCACTTCAAAATTTCCCGGGAATTTTGTCTAGTTTATTATTATTATTCCATATTCTTCCGTATAAACTTCGGCGCGTAACTAGTTGCGCAGCTTTGAGAAAACTCAAAAAGTAAAAACGTAGAAACGTGCGCCTTAATCGGGAATCGATTGGTATGACTTTTATTAGCGATTGGCGTGCACGTTTTTGCGCAACGTGCACAAACGTGCACTTTTTGCCCCATCCGGAACGCATTGCGTCAACTTTGGGGCCTCACCACTCGCACACCGTTACTCGAAAAATTATGAACCGATTTAGAAAGTTGTAGGCCCTGAATTTAACTACATTCCTGTGGATTTTCAGAACGATGGCACGAATAGTTTTTGCACGAAGTGCAAAAACATTTCCAAATTTCCAAACTAATGGGGACCATGTATTTGTATGGGGCAGCATTTCACACTGTGTGTGGGATGAGGTTAAAAAAAAAAAAATCACCTTTTTTCTGAGTCACCTATCTTTCTCATACTTGCACGTAGAAAGGTCATTCAAACTTCAAAACGGAGGAAAACTTCTCTTCTCTCTCTAAACCCCGGACTGTTTTTTCCTAAAATGTACACTTTTCAAGATATGAGCGCTCAAGCGAGGACTGGAAATCACTTTTTTGTCAAATCTTCAGTGCGGTTCTAATTGATCAGAGTGCGAGAGACTTTAAAAAAATGATCATAATTTTTATTTGTAACTCGACCTCACGGCCAAACCGTAAAAGGTAGACAGATCATTTTTGGTCAGAATATAGACATAGGTTTTGTGATTCATAAAATGTGACTTTGACAGGTGTGGTGTGCACAAAATTTGAACGGGGAGACTAACAGCCATGCCAAATCCTGTCTTTCTCTCCATTGACTCCCATAATAAATAACGTTTTCTTCAAAAAAATCTCATTTTTGTTTTCGAATTGCCGTTACTAACACATTTTAAGGAATATCTGAATAAAATTAAGATTGTCAGAATCTTCCGGGTTCTGTCTCTCTCACGATGTCTTTGTTTTTCTGCTAGGAGCTACAGTTTGATTACAAGGTGAAGTTATTTGAGGCTTGTCAAATCCGAAGAACTAGCTGAGTCATTCCAATACAATATACACTACCATACTTCCGGGTCATGTGACCCAGAACTAGTCACATGACCCACTCAATGCAGACTTCATAATACTTTACCTTGGATAATGGAGGAATCTGAACCCTGACCTTTTGACCTTACATGATCCCCAGTCCTGCTGGGGACAGGTTCATGGGATATATATGTATATTATTATTATTATACATATAAATATTTACATTTGTATATTATATATACATATTAGCCCCGCCCCTTCTTCTGATTGGCCGATACGTTATAGTCCAATATCTTTTGAATGGTTTGACATAGAGACTCACGGGTGGTATCAAATGACTAAGTATCGAGCCCCTGACACTCATTGGTGCAAATTAGCCCCGCCCCTTCTTCTGATTGGCTGATACGTTAAAGTCCAATATCTTTTGAATGGTTTGACATACAGAGACATGGGTGGTGTCAAATGACTAAGTATCGAGTCCCTGACCCTCATTGGTTCAAATTAGCCACGCCCCTTCTTCTGATTGGCTGATACGTTAAAGTCCAATATCTTTTGAATGGTTTGACATACAGAGACATGGGTGGTGTCAAATGACTAAGTATCGAGTCCCTGACCCTCATTGGTGCAAATTAGCCCCTCCCCTTCTTCTGATTGGCTGATACGTTAAAGTCCAATATCTTTTGAATGGTTTGACATACAGAGACATGGGTGGTGTCAAATGACTAAGTATGGAGTCCCTCACCCTCATTGGTGCAAATTAGCCACGCCCCTTCTTCTGATTGGCCGATACGTTATAGTCCAATATCTTTTGAATGGTTTGACATACAGAGACATGGGTGGTGTCAAATGACCAAGTATCGAGTCCCTGACCCTCATTGGTGCAAATTAGCCACGCCCCTTCTTCTGATTGGCCGATACGTTAAAGTCCAATATCTTTTGAATGGTTTGACATACAGAGACATGGGTGGTGTCAAATGACTAAGTATCGAGTCCCTGACCCTCATTGGTGCAAATTAGCCACGCCCCTTCTTCTGATTGGCCGATACGTTATAGTCCAATATCTTTTGAATGGTTTGACATAGAGAGTCATGGGTGGTGTCAAATGACCAAGTATCGAGTCCTTGACCTTCATGGGTGCATCCCGCGATCATCCGGCAGTAGTCCGTGGCACTTCAAAATTTCCCGGGAATTTTGTCTAGTTAGTGCCACGGCTGCGCCACGTGGCACTCCTCCTCCATTGAGATGCGCAAGCTCAATGGAGGAGGAGTGCCTCGTGCGCAGCACGAGGCACTCATACTATTGCTCAGGCTTATTTATTATTATTATTATTATTCCATATTCTTCCGTATAAACTTCGGCGCGTAACTAGTTGCGCAGCTTTGAGAAAACTCAAAAAGTAAAAACGTAGAAACGTGCGACTTAATCGGGAATCAATTGGTATGACTTTTATAAGCGATTGGCGTGCACGTTTTTGCGCAACGTGCACAAACGTGCGCTTTTTGCCCCATCGTGAACGCATTGCGTGAACTTTGGGGCCTCACCACTCGCACACCGTTACTCGAAAAATTCTGAACCGATTTAGAAAGTTGTAGGCCCTGAATTTAACTACAGTCCTGTGGATTTTCAGAACGATGGCACGAATAGTTTTTGCACGAAGTGCAAAAACATTTCCAAATTTCCAAACTAATGGGGAAGATTTTCCCATGTATTTGTATGGGGCAGCATTTCACACTGTGGGTGTGAAATGTCCGGTGAAGGTTAAAAAAAAAAAAAAATCACCTTTTTTCTGAGTCACCTATCTTTCTCATACTTGCACGTAGAAACGTCATTCAAACTTCAAAACGGAGGAAAACTTCTCTTCTCTCTCTAAACCCCGGACTGTTTTTTCCTAAAATGTACACTTTTCAAGATATGAGCCTTCAAGCGAGGACTAAAAAACCCCCTTTTTCAAATCTAGAGTGGAGGTTCGAATTGATCAGAGTGAGCAGAACCCTGAAAAAATGACCATAATTTTTATTTGTAACTCGACCTCACGGCCGAACCGTAAAAGCTGGACAGATAATTTTTGGTCAGAATGTAGACATACATTTTGGTATTCTTAAAATGTGACTTTGACAGGCGTGGTGTGCACAAAATTTAAACGGGGAGACTAAGAGCCATGCCAATTCCTGTCTCTCTCTCCATTCACTGCAATGTTAAAATAAAATTTCTTCAAAAAAATCTCATTTTTGTTTTCGAATTGCCGTTACTAACACATTTTAAGGAATATCTGAATAAAATTAAGATTGTCAGAATCTTCCGGGTTCTGTCTCTCTCACGATGTCTTTGTTTTTCTGCTAGGAGCTACAGTTTGATTACAAGGTGAAGTTATTTGAGGCTTGTCAAATCCGAAGAACTAGCTGAGTCATTCCAATACAATATACACTACCATACTTCCGGGTCATGTGACCCAGAACTAGTCACATGACCCACTCAATGCAGACTTCATAATACTTTACCTTGGATAATGGAGGAATCTGAACCCTGACCTTACATGATCCCCAGTCCTGCTGGGGACAGGTTCATGGGATATATATGTATATTATTATTATTATACATATAAATATTTACATTTGTATATTATATATACATATTAGCCCCGCCCCTTCTTCTGATTGGCCGATACGTTATAGTCCAATATCTTTTGAATGGTTTGACATAGAGACTCACGGGTGGTATCAAATGACTAAGTATCGAGCCCCTGACCCTCATTGGTGCAAATTAGCCCCGCCCCTTCTTCTGATTGGCCGATACGTTATAGTCCAATATCTTTTGAATGGTTTGACATAGAGACTCACGGGTGGTATCAAATGACTAAGTATCGAGTCCCTGACCCTCATTGGTGCAAATTAGCCCCGCCCCTTCTTCTGATTGGCTGATACGTTATAGTCCAATATCTTTTGAATGGTTTGACATAGAGACTCACGGGTGGTATCAAATGACTAAGTATCGAGCCCCTGACCCTCATTGGTGCAAATTAGCCCCGCCCCTTCTTCTGATTGGCCGATACGTTATAGTCCAATATCTTTTGAATGGTTTGACATAGAGACTCACGGGTGGTATCAAATGACTAAGTATCGAGTCCCTGACCCTCATTGGTGCAAATTAGCCCCGCCCCTTCTTCTGATTGGCCGATACGTTATAGTCCAATATCTTTTGAATGGTTTGACATAGAGACTCACGGGTGGTATCAAATGACTAAGTATCGAGTCCCTGACCCTCATTGGTGCAAATTAGCCCCGCCCCTTCTTCTGATTGGCTGATACGTTATAGTCCAATATCTTTTGAATGGTTTGACATACAGAGACATGGGTGGTGTCAAATGACTAAGTATCGAGTCCCTGACCCTCATTGGTGCAAATTAGCCACGCCCCTTCTTCTGATTGGCCGATACGTTATACTCCAATATCTTTTGAATGGTTTGACATACAGAGACATGGGTGGTGTCAAATGACTAAGTATCGAGTCCCTGACCCTCATTGGTGCAAATTAGCCACGCCCCTTCTTCTGATTGGCTGATACGTTAAAGTCCAATATCTTTTGAATGGTTTGACATACAGAGACATGGGTGGTGTCAAATGACTAGGTATCGAGTCCCTGACCCTCATTGGTGCAAATTAGCCCCGCCCCTTCTTCTGATTGGCTGATACGTTAAAGTCCAATATCTTTTGAATGGTTTGACATACAGAGACATGGGTGGTGTCAAATGACTAAGTATGGAGTCCCTGACCCTCATTGGTGCAAATTAGCCACGCCCCTTCTTCTGATTGGCCGATACGTTATAGTCCAATATCTTTTGAATGGTTTGACATACAGAGACATGGGTGGTGTCAAATGACCAAGTATCGAGTCCCTGACCCTCATTGGTGCAAATTAGCCCCGCCCCTTCTTCTGATTGGCCGATACGTTATAGTCCAATATCTTTTGAATGGTTTGACATAGAGAGTCATGGGTGGTGTCAAATGACTAAGTATCGAGTCCTTGACCTTCATGGGTGCATCCCGCGATCATCCGGCAGTAGTCCGTGGCACTTCAAAATTTCCCGGGAATTTTGGTCTAGTTAGTGCCACGGCTGCGCCACGTGGCACTCCTCCTCCATTGAGATGCGCAAGCTCAATGGAGGAGGAGTGCCTCGTGCGCAGCACGAGGCACTCATACTATTGCTCAGGCTTATTTATTATTATTATTATTATTCCATATTCTTCCGTATAAACTTCGGCGCGTAACTAGTTGCGCAGCTTTGAGAAAACTCAAAAAGTAAAAACGTAGAAACGTGCGACTTAATCGGGAATCAATTGGTATGACTTTTATAAGCGATTGGCGTGCACGTTTTTGCGCAACGTGCACAAACGTGCGCTTTTTGCCCCATCGTGAACGCATTGCGTGAACTTTGGGGCCTCACCACTCGCACACCGTTACTCGAAAAATTCTGAACCGATTTAGAAAGTTGTAGGCCCTGAATTTAACTACAGTCCTGTGGATTTTCAGAACGATGGCACGAATAGTTTTTGCACGAAGTGCAAAAACATTTCCAAATTTCCAAACTAATGGGGAAGATTTTCCCATGTATTTGTATGGGGCAGCATTTCACACTGTGGGTGTGAAATGTCCGGTGAAGGTTAAAAAAAAAAAAAAATCACCTTTTTTCTGAGTCACCTATCTTTCTCATACTTGCACGTAGAAACGTCATTCAAACTTCAAAACGGAGGAAAACTTCTCTTCTCTCTCTAAACCCCGGACTGTTTTTTCCTAAAATGTACACTTTTCAAGATATGAGCCTTCAAGCGAGGACTAAAAAACCCCCTTTTTCAAATCTAGAGTGGAGGTTCGAATTGATCAGAGTGAGCAGAACCCTGAAAAAATGACCATAATTTTTATTTGTAACTCGACCTCACGGCCGAACCGTAAAAGCTGGACAGATAATTTTTGGTCAGAATGTAGACATACATTTTGGTATTCTTAAAATGTGACTTTGACAGGCGTGGTGTGCACAAAATTTAAACGGGGAGACTAAGAGCCATGCCAATTCCTGTCTCTCTCTCCATTCACTGCAATGTTAAAATAAAATTTCTTCAAAAAAATCTCATTTTTGTTTTCGAATTGCCGTTACTAACACATTTTAAGGAATATCTGAATAAAATTAAGATTGTCAGAATCTTCCGGGTTCTGTCTCTCTCACGATGTCTTTGTTTTTCTGCTAGGAGCTACAGTTTGATTACAAGGTGAAGTTATTTGAGGCTTGTCAAATCCGAAGAACTAGCTGAGTCATTCCAATACAATATACACTACCATACTTCCGGGTCATGTGACCCAGAACTAGTCACATGACCCACTCAATGCAGACTTCATAATACTTTACCTTGGATAATGGAGGAATCTGAACCCTGACCTTACATGATCCCCAGTCCTGCTGGGGACAGGTTCATGGGATATATATGTATATTATTATTATTATACATATAAATATTTACATTTGTATATTATATATACATATTAGCCCCGCCCCTTCTTCTGATTGGCCGATACGTTATAGTCCAATATCTTTTGAATGGTTTGACATAGAGACTCACGGGTGGTATCAAATGACTAAGTATCGAGCCCCTGACCCTCATTGGTGCAAATTAGCCCCGCCCCTTCTTCTGATTGGCCGATACGTTATAGTCCAATATCTTTTGAATGGTTTGACATAGAGACTCACGGGTGGTATCAAATGACTAAGTATCGAGTCCCTGACCCTCATTGGTGCAAATTAGCCCCGCCCCTTCTTCTGATTGGCTGATACGTTATAGTCCAATATCTTTTGAATGGTTTGACATAGAGACTCACGGGTGGTATCAAATGACTAAGTATCGAGCCCCTGACCCTCATTGGTGCAAATTAGCCCCGCCCCTTCTTCTGATTGGCCGATACGTTATAGTCCAATATCTTTTGAATGGTTTGACATAGAGACTCACGGGTGGTATCAAATGACTAAGTATCGAGTCCCTGACCCTCATTGGTGCAAATTAGCCCCGCCCCTTCTTCTGATTGGCCGATACGTTATAGTCCAATATCTTTTGAATGGTTTGACATAGAGACTCACGGGTGGTATCAAATGACTAAGTATCGAGTCCCTGACCCTCATTGGTGCAAATTAGCCCCGCCCCTTCTTCTGATTGGCTGATACGTTATAGTCCAATATCTTTTGAATGGTTTGACATACAGAGACATGGGTGGTGTCAAATGACTAAGTATCGAGTCCCTGACCCTCATTGGTGCAAATTAGCCACGCCCCTTCTTCTGATTGGCCGATACGTTATACTCCAATATCTTTTGAATGGTTTGACATACAGAGACATGGGTGGTGTCAAATGACTAAGTATCGAGTCCCTGACCCTCATTGGTGCAAATTAGCCACGCCCCTTCTTCTGATTGGCTGATACGTTAAAGTCCAATATCTTTTGAATGGTTTGACATACAGAGACATGGGTGGTGTCAAATGACTAGGTATCGAGTCCCTGACCCTCATTGGTGCAAATTAGCCCCGCCCCTTCTTCTGATTGGCTGATACGTTAAAGTCCAATATCTTTTGAATGGTTTGACATACAGAGACATGGGTGGTGTCAAATGACTAAGTATGGAGTCCCTGACCCTCATTGGTGCAAATTAGCCACGCCCCTTCTTCTGATTGGCCGATACGTTATAGTCCAATATCTTTTGAATGGTTTGACATACAGAGACATGGGTGGTGTCAAATGACCAAGTATCGAGTCCCTGACCCTCATTGGTGCAAATTAGCCCCGCCCCTTCTTCTGATTGGCCGATACGTTATAGTCCAATATCTTTTGAATGGTTTGACATAGAGAGTCATGGGTGGTGTCAAATGACTAAGTATCGAGTCCTTGACCTTCATGGGTGCATCCCGCGATCATCCGGCAGTAGTCCGTGGCACTTCAAAATTTCCCGGGAATTTTGGTCTAGTTATTATTATTCTTCCATATTCTTCCGTATGAACTTCGGCGCGTAACTAGTCGCACAGCTTTGAGAAAACTCAAAAAGTAAAAACGTAGAAACGTGCGACTTAATCGGGAATCAATTGGTATGACTTTTATAAGCGATTGGCGTGCACGTTTTTGCGCAACGTGCACAAACGTGCGCTTTTTGCCCCATCCGGAACGCATTGCGTGAACTTTGGGGCCTCACCACTCGCATACCGTTACTCGAAAAATTCTGAACCGATTTAGAAAGTTGTAGGCCCTGAATTTAACTACATTCCTGTGGATTTTCAGAACGATGGCACGAATAGTTTTTGCACGAAGTGCAAAAACATTTCCAAATTTCCAAACTAATGGGGACCATGTATTTGTATGGGGCAGCATTTCACACTGTGTGTGGGATGAGGTTAAAAAAAAAAAAATCACCTTTTTTCTGAGTCACCTATCTTTCTCATACTTGCACGTAGAAAGGTCATTCAAACTTCAAAACGGAGGAAAACTTCTCTTCTCTCTCTAAACCCCGGACTGTTTTTTCCTAAAATGTACACTTTTCAAGATATGAGCGCTCAAGCGAGGACTGGAAATCACTTTTTTGTCAAATCTTCAGTGCGGTTCTAATTGATCAGAGTGCGAGAGACTTTAAAAAAATGATCATAATTTTTATTTGTAACTCGACCTCACGGCCAAACCGTAAAAGGTAGACAGATCATTTTTGGTCAGAATATAGACATAGGTTTTGTGATTCATAAAATGTGACTTTGACAGGCGTGGTGTGCACAAAATTTGAACGGGGAGACTAACAGCCATGCCAAATCCTGTCTTTCTCTCCATTGACTCCCATAATAAATAACGTTTTCTTCAAAAAAATCTCATTTTTGTTTTCGAATTGCCGTTACTAACACATTTTAAGGAATATCTGAATAAAATTAAGATTGTCAGAATCTTCCGGGTTCTGTCTCTCTCACGATGTCTTTGTTTTTCTGCTAGGAGCTACAGTTTGATTACAAGGTGAAGTTATTTGAGGCTTGTCAAAACCGAAAATCTTGCTGACTCATTCTCTGTATACAGTAGTAAGGTTCTGAACCTTTTTTTTTTAAGGTTTTGTTGCCCGGCAACCGGAGCTCAGCTGTTGACTGATTAGGCTGACCCAGAACTGGTCACATGACCCATTCAGTACAGACTTCAAATAGTATAAGCTGGAAAATGGAGAAATCTGGACCCTGACCTTCATCATCCTATACCTTCATCATCCTCTACCTTCATCATCCTCCTCTACCTTCATCATCCTCTACCTTCATCATCCTCTACCTTCATCCATCCATCCATCCATCCATCCATCCATCCATCCATCCATCCATCCATCCATCCATCCATCATCCCTCCATCCATCCATCATCCCTCCATCCATCCATCCATCATCCATCATCCATCCATCATCCATCCATCATCCATCCATCCCTCCATCCATCCATCATCCATCCATCATCCATCCATCCCTCCATCCATCCCTCCATCCATCCATCATCCATCCACCATCCATCCATCCATCATCCATCCATCATCCATCCATCATCCATACATCCATCAATCATCCATCCATCCATCCATCCATCCATCCATCATCCATCCATCATCCATCCATCCATCATCCATCCATCCATCATCCATCCATCCATCATCCATCCATCATCCATCCATCCATCAATCATCCATCCATCCATCATCCATCCATCCATCATCCATCCATCATCCATCCATCCATCAATCATCCATCCATCCATCCATCCATCATCCCTCCATCCATCATCCCTCCATCATCCATCCATCCATCATCCATCCATCATCCATCCATCATCCCTCCATCCATCCCTCCATCATCCATCCATCCATCAATCATCCATCCATCCATCCATCATCCATCCATCATCCATTCATCCATCATCCATCCATCCATCATCCATCCATCCATCCATCATCCATCCATCATCCATCCATCCATCATCCATCAATCATCCATCCATCCATCCATCATCCATCCATCATCCATCCATCCATCATCCATCCATCCATCATCCATCCATCATCCATCCATCCATCCATCATCCATCCATCCATCATCCATCCATCCATCATCCATCCATCCATCATCCATCTATCATCCATCCATCCATCCTCCATCCATCCATCATCCATCCATCATCCATCCATCCATCCATCCATCATCCATCCATCATCCATCCATCATCCATCCATCCATCCATCCATCCATCCATCCATCCATCATCCATCCATCCATCCATCATCCATCCATCATCCATCCATCATCCATCCATCCATCCATCCATCCATCCATCCATCATCCATCCATCCATCATCCATCCATCCATCATCCATCTATCATCCATCCATCCATCCTCCATCCATCCATCATCCATCCATCATCCATCCATCCCTCCATCCATCAATCATCCATCCATCATCCATCCATCCATCATCCATCCATCATCCATCCATCATCCATCCATCATCCATCCATCATCCATCCATCCATCCACAGTATATACAGCATAATACAGTATACACTTCCGGGTCATGTGACCCAGAACTGGTCACATGACCCAGGGAATGCACATTAGCCCCACCCCTTCTTCTGATTGGCTGATACGTTAAAGTCCAATATCTTTTGAATGGTTTGACATACAGATTTATGGGTGGTGTCAAATGACTAAGTATGAAGTCCCTGACCCTCATTGGTGCAAATTAGCCACGCCCCTTCTTCTGATTGGCTGATACGTTAAAGTCCAATATCTTTTGAATGGTTTGACATACAGAGACATGGGTGGTGTCAAATGACTAAGTATCGAGTCCCTGACCCTCATTGGTGCAAATTAGCCCCGCCCCTTCTTCTGATTGGCTGATACGTTAAAGTCCAATATCTTTTGAATGGTTTGACATACAGAGACATGGGTGGTGTCAAATGACTAAGTATGGAGTCCCTGACCCTCATTGGTGCTAATTAGCCCCGCCCCTTCTTCTGATTGGCTGATACGTTAAAGTCCAATATCTTTTGAATGGTTTGACATACAGAGACATGGGTGGTGTCAAATGACTAAGTATGGAGTCCCTGACCCTCATTGGTGCAAATTAGCCACGCCCCTTCTTCTGATTGGCTGATACGTTAAAGTCCAATATCTTTTGAACGGTTTGACATACAGAGACATGGGTGGTGTCAAATGACTAAGTATGGAGTCCCTGACCCTCATTGGTGCAAATTAGCCCCGCCCCTTCTTCTGATTGGCTGATACGTTAAAGTCCAATATCTTTTGAATGGTTTGACATACAGAGACATGGGTGGTGTCAAATGACTAAGTATCGAGTCCCTGACCCTCATTGGTGCAAATTAGCCCCGCCCCTTCTTCTGATTGGCTGATACGTTAAAGTCCAATATCTTTTGAATGGTTTGACATACAGAGACATGGGTGGTGTCAAATGACTAAGTATGGAGTCCCTGACCCTCATTGGTGCTAATTAGCCCCGCCCCTTCTTCTGATTGGCTGATACGTTAAAGTCCAATATCTTTTGAATGGTTTGACATACAGAGACATGGGTGGTGTCAAATGACTAAGTATGGAGTCCCTGACCCTCATTGGTGCAAATTAGCCACGCCCCTTCTTCTGATTGGCTGATACGTTAAAGTCCAATATCTTTTGAACGGTTTGACATACAGAGACATGGGTGGTGTCAAATGACTAAGTATGGAGTCCCTGACCCTCATTGGTGCAAATTAGCCCCGCCCCTTCTTCTGATTGGCTGATACGTTAAAGTCCAATATCTTTTGAATGGTTTGACATACAGAGACATGGGTGGTGTCAAATGACTAAGTATGGAGTCCCTGACCCTCATTGGTGCAAATTATCCCCACCCCTTCTTCTGATTGGCTGATACGTTAAAGTCCAATATCTTTTGAATGGTTTGACATACAGAGACATGGGTGGTGTCAAATGACCAAGTATCGAGTCCTTGACCTTCATGGGTGCATCCCGCGATCATCCGGCAGTAGTCCGTGGCACTTCAAAATTTCCCGGGAATTTTGGTCTAGTTAGTGCCACGGCTGCGCCACGTGGCACTCCTCCTCCATTGAGATGCGCAAGCTCAATGGAGGAGGAGTGCCTCGTGCGCAGCACGAGGCACTCATACTATTGCTCAGGCTTATTATTTATTTATTTATTCCATATTCTTCCGTATAAACTTCGGCGCGTAACTAGTCCCACAGCTTTGAGAAAACGCGAAAAGTAAAAACGTAGAAACGTGCGCCTTAATCGGGAATCGATTGGTATGACTTTTATTAGCGATTGGCGTGCACGTTTTTGCGCAACGTGCACAAACGTGCACTTTTTGCCCCATCCGGAACGCATTGCGTCAACTTTGGGGCCTCACCACTCGCACACCGTTACTCGAAAAATTATGAACCGATTTAGAAAGTTGTAGGCCCTGAATTTAACTACATTCCTGTGGATTTTCAGAACGATGGCACGAATAGTTTTTGCACGAAGTGCAAAAACATTTCCAAATTTCCAAACTAATGGGGACCATGTATTTGTATGGGGCAGCATTTCACACTGTGTGTGGGATGAGGTTAAAAAAAAAAAAATCACCTTTTTTCTGAGTCACCTATCTTTCTCATACTTGCACGTAGAAACGTCATTCAAACTTCAAAACGGAGGAAAACTTCTCTTCTCTCTCTAAACCCCAGACTGTTTTTTCCTAAAATGTACACTTTTCAAGATATGAGCCCTCAAGCGAGGACTGGAAATCACTTTTTTGTCAAATCTTCAGTGCGGTTCTAATTGATCAGAGTGCGAGAGACTTTGAAAAAATGACCATAATTTTTATTTGTAACTCGAGCTCACGGCCGAACCGTAAAAGCTAGAAAGATAATCTTTGGTCAGAATGTAGACATAGATGTTGAGATTCAAATAATATGACTTTGACAGGCGTGGTGTGCACAAAATTTGAACGGGGGAGCCAAGAGTCACGCCAAATCCTGCCTCTGTCTCCATTGACTCTAATGTTAAAAAAAGTTTTCTTCAAAAAAATCTCATTTTTGTTTTCGAATTGCCGTTACTAACACATTTTAAGGAATATCTGAATAAAATTAAGATTGTCAGAATCTTCCGGGTTCTGTCTCTCTCACGATGTCTTTGTTTTTCTGCTAGGAGCTACAGTTTGATTACAAGGTGAAGTTATTTGAGGCTTGTCAAATCCGAAGAACTAGCTGAGTCATTCCAATACAATATACACTACCATACTTCCGGGTCATGTGACCCAGAACTAGTCACATGACCCACTCAATGCAGACTTCATAATACTTTACCTTGGATAATGGAGGAATCTGAACCCTGACCTTACATGATCCCCAGTCCTGCTGGGGACAGGTTCATGGGATATATATGTATATTATTATTATTATACATATAAATATTTACATTTGTATATTATATATACATATTAGCCCCGCCCCTTCTTCTGATTGGCCGATACGTTATAGTCCAATATCTTTTGAATGGTTTGACATAGAGACTCACGGGTGGTATCAAATGACTAAGTATCGAGCCCCTGACCCTCATTGGTGCAAATTAGCCCCGCCCCTTCTTCTGATTGGCTGAAACGTTAAAGTCCAATATCTTTTGAATGGTTTGACATACAGAGACATGGGTGGTGTCAAATGACTAAGTATCGAGTCCCTGACCCTCATTGGTGCAAATTAGCCACGCCCCTTCTTCTGATTGGCCGATATGTTATAGTCCAATATCTTTTGAATGGTTTGACATACAGAGACATGGGTGGTGTCAAATGACTAAGTATCGAGTCCCTGACCCTCATTGGTGCAAATTAGCCCCGCCCCTTCTTCTGATTGGCTGATACGTTAAAGTCCAATATCTTTTGAATGGTTTGACATACAGAGACATGGGTGGTGTCAAATGACTAAGTATCGAGCCCCTGACCCTCATTGGTGCAAATTAGCCCCGCCCCTTCTTCTGATTGGCCGATACGTTAAAGTCCAATATCTTTTGAATGGTTTGAAATACAGAGACATGGGTGGTGTCAAATGACTAAGTATCGAGTCCCTGACCCTCATTGGTGCAAATTAGCCACGCCCCTTCTTCTGATTGGCCGATACGTTATAGTCCAATATCTTTTGAATGGTTTGACATACAGAGACATGGGTGGTGTCAAATGACTAAGTATCGAGTCCCTGACCCTCATTGGTGCAAATTAGCCCCGCCCCTTCTTCTGATTGGCCGATACGTTATAGTCCAATATCTTTTGAATGGTTTGACATACAGAGACATGGGTGGTGTCAAATGACTAAGTATCGAGTTCCTGACCCTCATTGGTGCAAATTAGCCCCGCCCCTTCTTCTGATTGGCCGATACGTTAAAGTCCAATATATTTTGAATGGTTTGACATACAGACACATGGGTGGTGTCAAATGACTAAGTATCGAGTCCCTGACCCTCATTGGTGCAAATTAGCCCCGCCCCTTCTTCTGATTGGCCGATACGTTATAGTCCAATATCTTTTGAATGGTTTGACATAGAGAGTCATGGGTGGTGTCAAATGACCAAGTATCGAGTCCTTGACCTTCATGGGTGCATCCCGCGATCATCCGGCAGTAGTCCGTGGCACTTCAAAATTTCCCGGGAATTTTGGTCTAGTTTATTTATTATTATTCCATATTCTTCCGTATAAACTTCGGCGCGTAACTAGTTGCGCAGCTTTGAGAAAACTCAAAAAGTAAAAACGTAGAAACGTGCGACTTAATCGGGAATCAATTGGTATGACTTTTATAAGCGATTGGCGTGCACGTTTTTGCGCAACGTGCACAAACGTGCGCTTTTTGCCCCATCCGGAACGCATTGCGTGAACTTTGGGGCCTCACCACTCGCATACCGTTACTCGAAAAATTCTGAACCGATTTAGAAAGTTGTAGGCCCTGAATTTAACTACAGTCCTGTGGATTTTCAGAACGATGGCACGAATAGTTTTTGCACGAAGTGCAAAAACATTTCCAAATTTCCAAACTAATGGGGAAGATTTTCCCATGTATTTGTATGGGGCAGCATTTCACACTGTGGGTGTAAAATGTCCGGTGAAGGTTAAAAAAAAAAAAAATCACCTTTTTTCTGAGTCACCTATCTTTCTCATACTTGCACGTAGAAACGTCATTCAAACTTCAAAACGGAGGAAAACTTCTCTTCTCTCTCTAAACCCCAGACTGTTTTTTCCTAAAATGTACACTTTTCAAGATATGAGCCCTCAAGCGAGGACTGGAAATCACTTTTTTGTCAAATCTTCAGTGCGGTTCTAATTGATCAGAGTGCGAGAGACTTTGAAAAAATGACCATAATTTTTATTTGTAACTTGAGCTCACGGCCGAACCGTAAAAGCTAGAAAGATAATCTTTGGTCAGAATGTAGACATAGATGTTGAGATTCAAATAATGTGACTTTGACAGGCGTGGTGTGCACAAAATTTGAACGGGGGAGCCAAGAGTCACGCCAAATCCTGCCTCTGTCTCCATTAAGTCTAATGTTAAAATAAGTTTTCTTCAAAAAAATCTCATTTTTGTTTTCGAATTGCCGTTACTAACACATTTTAAGGAATATCTGAATAAAATTAAGATTGTCAGAATCTTCCGGGTTCTGTCTCTCTCACGATGTCTTTGTTTTTCTGCTAGGAGCTACAGTTTGATTACAAGGTGAAGTTATTTGAGGCTTGTCAAATCCGAAGAACTAGCTGAGTCATTCCAATACAATATACACTACCATACTTCCGGGTCATGTGACCCAGAACTAGTCACATGACCCACTCAATGCAGACTTCATAATACTTTACCTTGGATAATGGAGGAATCTGAACCCTGACCTTTTGACCTTACATGATCCCCAGTCCTGCTGGGGACAGGTTCATGGGATATATATGTATATTATTATTATTATACATATAAATATTTACATTTGTATATTATATATACATATTAGCCCCGCCCCTTCTTCTGATTGGCCGATACGTTATAGTCCAATATCTTTTGAATGGTTTGACATAGAGACTCACGGGTGGTATCAAATGACTAAGTATCGAGCCCCTGACCCTCATTGGTGCAAATTAGCCCCGCCCCTTCTTCTGATTGGCTGATACGTTAAAGTCCAATATCTTTTGAATGGTTTGACATAGAGACTCACGGGTGGTATCAAATGACTAAGTATCGAGCCCCTGACCCTCATTGGTGCAAATTAGCCACGCCCCTTCTTCTGATTGGCTGATACGTTAAAGTCCAATATCTTTTGAATGGTTTGACATACAGAGACATGGGTGGTGTCAAATGACTAAGTATCGAGTCCCTGACCCTCATTGGTGCAAATTAGCCACGCCCCTTCTTCTGATTGGCTGATACGTTAAAGTCCAATATCTTTTGAATGGTTTGACATACAGAGACATGGGTGGTGTCAAATGACTAAGTATCGAGTCCCTGACCCTCATTGGTGCAAATTAGCCCCGCCCCTTCTTCTGATTGGCTGATACGTTAAAGTCCAATATCTTTTGAATGGTTTGACATACAGAGACATGGGTGGTGTCAAATGACTAAGTATCGAGTCCCTGACCCTCATTGGTGCAAATTTGCCCCGCCCCTTCTTCTGATTGGCTGATACGTTAAAGTCCAATATCTTTTGAATGGTTTGACATACAGAGACATGGGTGGTGTCAAATGACTAAGTATGGAGTCCCTGACCCTCATTGGTGCAAATTAGCCACGCCCCTTCTTCTGATTGGCCGATACGTTATAGTCCAATATCTTTTGAATGGTTTGACATACAGAGACATGGGTGGTGTCAAATGACCAAGTATCGAGTCCCTGACCCTCATTGGTGCAAATTAGCCACGCCCCTTCTTCTGATTGGCCGATACGTTATAGTCCAATATCTTTTGAATGGTTTGACATAGAGAGTCATGGGTGGTGTCAAATGACCAAGTATCGAGTCCTTGACCTTCATGGGTGCATCCCGCGATCATCCGGCAGTAGTCCGTGGCACTTCAAAATTTCCCGGGAATTTTGGTCTAGTTATTAGTGCCACGGCTGCGCCACGTGGCACGCCTCCTCCATTGAGATGCGCAAGCTCAATGGAGGAGGAGTGCCTCGTGCGCAGCACGAGGCACTAATACTATTGCTCAGGCTTATTATTTATTATTATTTATTCCATATTCTTCCGTATAAACTTCGGCGCGTAACTAGTTGCGCAGCTTTGAGAAAACTCAAAAAGTAAAAACGTAGAAACGTGCGACTTAATCGGGAATCAATTGGTATGACTTTTATAAGCGATTGGCGTGCACGTTTTTGCGCAACGTGCACAAACGTGCACTTTTTGCCCCATCCGGAACGCATTGCGTGAACTTTGGGGCCTCACCACTCGCATACCGTTACTCGAAAAATTCTGAACCGATTTAGAAAGTTGTAGGCCCTGAATTTAACTACAGTCATCTGGATTTTCAGAACGATGGCACGAATAGTTTTTGCACGAAGTGCAAAAACATTTCCAAATTTCCAAACTAATGGGGAAGATTTTCCCATGCATTTCAATGGCGCCATTATAAGCGGATGGGAAAATGTTGGGAAAAAAAAGACAAAATTCACCTTTTTTCCGAGTCACGTATCTTTCTCATACTTGCACGTAGAAAGGTCATTCAAACTTCAAAACGGAGGAAAACTTCTCTTCTCTCTCTAAACCCCGGACTGTTTTTTCCTAAAATGTACAATTTTCAAGATATGAGCGCTCAAGCGAGGACTGGAAATCACTTTTTTGTCAAATCTTCAGTGCGGTTCTAATTGATCAGAGTGCGAGAGACTTTAAAAAAATGATCATAATTTTTATTTGTAACTCGACCTCACGGCCAAACCGTAAAAGGTAGACAGATCATTTTTGGTCAGAATATAGACATAGGTTTTGTGATTCATAAAATGTGACTTTGACAGGCGTGGTGTGCACAAAATTTGAACGGGGAGACTAACAGCCATGCCAAATCCTGTCTTTCTCTGCATTGACTCCCATGTTAAATGAAGTTTTCTTCAAAAAAATCTCATTTTTGTTTTCGAATTGCCGTTACTAACACATTTTAAGGAATATCTGAATGAAAATAAGATTGACAGAATGTTCTGGGTTCTCCGTCTCTCACGATGTTTTCATTTTTCTGCTAAGAGCTACGGTTTGACCGCAAAGTGGAGTGATTTGAGGTTTGTCACAACCAAAAATCTAGCTGTCATTCCCGCTCCCTCTGTATCAGGTTCTTGTTGCCCCTAACAACCATAGCACAGCTGTGCTGATTAGACTGACCCAGACCTTGTCACATGACACAGTCATTACAGACTTCATGTAATATAACCTGGATAATGGAGAAATCTGAACCCTGACCTTTTGACCTTACATGATCCCCAGTCCTGCTGGGAACAGGTTCATTGGATATATATGTATATTATTATTATTATACATATAAATATTTACATTTGTATATTATATATACATATTAGCCCCGCCCCTTTTTCTGATTGGCCGATACGTTATAGTCCAATATCTTTTGATTGGTTTGACATAGAGACTCACGGGTGGTATCAAATGACTAAGTATCGAGCCCCTGACCCTCATTGGTGCAAATTAGCCCCGCCCCTTCTTCTGATTGGCTGATACGTTAAAGTCCAATATCTTTTGAATGGTTTGACATACAGAGACATGGGTGGTGTCAAATGACTAAGTATCGAGTCCCTGACCCTCATTGGTGCAAATTAGCCACGCCCCCTCTTCTGATTGGCCGATACGTTATAGTCCAATATCTTTTGAATGGTTTGACATACAGAGACATGGGTGGTGTCAAATGACTAAGTATGGAGTCCCTGACCCTCATTGGTGCAAATTAGCCACGCCCCTTCTTCTGATTGGCCGATACGTTATAGTCCAATATCTTTTGAATGGTTTGACATACAGAGACATGGGTGGTGTCAAATGACCAAGTATCGAGTCCCTGACCCTCATTGGTGCAAATTAGCCACGCCCCTTCTTCTGATTGGCTGATACGTTAAAGTCCAATATCTTTTGAATGGTTTGACATAGAGAGTCATGGGTGGTGTCAAATGACTAAGTATCGAATCCCTGACCCTCATTGGTGCAAATTAGCCCCGCCCCTTCTTCTGATTGGCCGATACGTTATAGTCCAATATCTTTTGAAATGTTTGACATAGAGAGTCATGGGTGGTGTCAAATGACTAAGTATCGAGTCCCTGACCCTCATTGGTACAAATTAGCCCCGCCCCTTCTTCTGATTGGCCGATACGTTATAGTCCAATATCTTTTGAATGGTTTGACATAGAGAGTCATGGGTGGTGTCAAATGACTAAGTATCGAGTCCCTGACCCTCATTGGTGCAAATTAGCCCCGCCCCTTCTTCTGATTGGCCGATACGTTATAGTCCAATATCTTTTGAATGGTTTGACATACAGATTCATGGATGATGTCATATTACTAAGTCTGGAGTCCTTGACCCTCATTGGTGCAAATTAGCCCCGCCCCTTCTTCTGATTGGCTGATACGTTATAGTCAAATATCTTTTGAATGGTATGACATACAGAATCATGGATGATGTCATATTAATCAGTATATTAATCAGTATCGAGCCCCGCGATCATCCGGCAGTAGTCCGTGGCACTTCAAAATTTCCCGGGAATTTTGGTCTAGTTAGTGCCACGGCTGCGCCACGTGGCACGCCTCCTCCATTGAGCTGCGCAAGCTCAATGGAGGAGGAGTGCCTCGTGCGCAGCACGAGGCACTCATACTATTGCTCAGGCTTATTATTATTATTATATATTCTTCCGTAAAAACTTCGGCGCGTAACTAGTCCCACAGCTTTGAGAAAACGCGAAAAGTAAAAACGTAGAAACGTGCGCCTTAATCGGGAATCGATTGGTATGACTTTTATTAGTGATTGGCGTGCACGTTTTTGCGCAACGTGCACAAACGTGCGCTTTTTGCCCCATCCGGAACGCATTGCGAGAAGTTTGGGGCCTCACCACTCGCACACCGTTACTCGAAAAATTCTGAACCGATTTAGAAAGTTGTAGGCCCTGAATTTAACTACAGTCCTGTGGATTTTCAGAGCGATGGCACAAATAGTTTTTGCACGAAGTGCAAAAACATTTCCAAATTTCCAAACTAATGGGGAGATTTTCCCATGTATTTGTATGGGGCAGCATTTCACACTGTGGGTGTGAAATGTCCGGTGAAGGTTAAAAAAAAAAAAAAATCACCTTTTTTCTGAGTCACCTATCTTTCTCATACTTGCACGTAGAAACGTCATTCAAACTTCAAAACGGAGGAAAACTTCTCATCTCTCTCTAAACCCCGGACTGTTTTTTCCTAAAATGTACACTTTTCAAGATATGAGCGCTCAAGCGAGGACTGGAAATCACTTTTTTTCAAATCTAGAGCACGGGAGTCAGTTCGCTAGAGTGTAGTTAGACTGAAAAAAAAACATGATTTCTTATTTGTAACTCGAGGTCACGGCCAAACCGTAAAAGGTAGACAGATAATTTTTGGTCAGAATATAGACATAGATGTTGAGATTCAAATAATGTGACTTTGACAGGCGTGGTGTGCACAAACTTTTAACAGGGGGCCCAACAGACACGCCAAATCATGTCTCTCTCTCCATTGAGTCCCATGTTAAAAAACGTTTTCTTTAAAAAAATCTCATTTTTGTTTTCGAATTGCCGTTACTAACACATTTTAAGGAATATCTGAATAAAATTAAGATTGCCAGAATCTTCCGGGTTCTGTCTCTCTCACGATGTCTTTGTTTTTCTGCTAGGAGCTACAGTTTGATTACAAGGTGAAGTTATTTGAGGCTTGTCAAATCCTAAAAACTAGCTGAGTCATTCCAATACAATATACAGTACCATACTTCCGGGTCATGTGACCCAGAACTGGTCACATGACACAGTCAATGCAGACTTCATAATACTTTACCTTGGATAATGGAGGAATCTGAACCCTGACCTTACATGATCCCCAGTCCTGCTGGGGACAGGTTCATGGGATATATATGTATATTATTATTATTATACATATAAATATTTACATTTGTGTATTATATATACATATTAGCCCCGCCCCTTCTTGTGATTGGCCGATACGTTTTAGTCCAATATCTTTTGAATGGTTTGACATACAGAGACATGGGTGGTGTCAAATGACTAAGTATGGAGTCCCTGACCCTCATTGGTGCAAATTAGCCACGCCCCTTCTTCTGATTGGCCGATACGTTAAAGTCCAATATCTTTTGAATGGTTTGACATACAGAGACATGGGTGGTGTCAAATGACTAAGTATCGAGTCCCTGACCCTCATTGGTGCAAATTAGCCCCGCCCCTTCTTCTGATTGGCCGATACGTTATAGTCCAATATCTTTTGAATGGTTTGACATACAGAGACATGGGTGGTGTCAAATGACTAAGTATCGAGTCCCCGACCCTCATTGGTGCAAATTAGCCACGCCCCTTCTTCTGATTGGCCGATACGTTATAGTCCAATATCTTTTGAATGGTTTGACATACAGAGACATGGGTGGTGTCAAATGACTAAGTATCGAGTCCCTGACCCTCATTGGTGCAAATTAGCCACGCCCCTTCTTCTGATTGGCCGATACGTTAAAGTCCAATATCTTTTGAATGGTTTGACATACAGAGACATGGGTGGTGTCAAATGACTAAGTATCGAGTCCCTGACCCTCATTGGTGCAAATTAGCCACGCCCCTTCTTCTGATTGGCTGATACGTTAAAGTCCAATATCTTTTGAATGGTTTGACATACAGAGACATGGGTGGTGTCAAATGACTAAGTATCGAGTCCCTGACCCTCATTGGTGCAAATTAGCCACGCCCCTTCTTCTGATTGGCTGATACGTTAAAGTCCAATATCTTTTGAATGGTTTGACATACAGAGACATGGGTGGTGTCAAATGACAAAGTATCGAGTCCCTGACCCTCATGGGTGCATCCCGCGATCATCCGGCAGTAGTCCGTGGCACTTCAAAATTTCCCGGGAATTTTGGTCTAGTTATTATTATTATTCCATATTCTTCCGTATAAACTTCGGCGCGTAACTAGTTGCGCAGCTTTGAGAAAACTCAAAAAGTAAAAACGTAGAAACGTGCGACTTAATCGGGAATCAATTGGTATGACTTTTATAAGCGATTGGCGTGCACGTTTTTGCGCAACGTGCACAAACGTGCGCTTTTTGCCCCATCGTGAACGCATTGCGTGAACTTTGGGGCCTCACCACTCGCACACCGTTACTCGAAAAATTCTGAACCGATTTAGAAAGTTGTAGGCCCTGAATTTAACTACAGTCCTGTGGATTTTCAGAACGATGGCACGAATAGTTTTTGCACGAAGTGCAAAAACATTTCCAAATTTCCAAACTAATGGGGAAGATTTTCCCATGTATTTGTATGGGGCAGCATTTCACACTGTGGGTGTGAAATGTCCGGTGAAGGTTAAAAAAAAAAAAAAATCACCTTTTTTCTGAGTCACCTATCTTTCTCATACTTGCACGTAGAAACGTCATTCAAACTTCAAAACGGAGGAAAACTTCTCTTCTCTCTCTAAACCCCGGACTGTTTTTTCCTAAAATGTACACTTTTCAAGATATGAGCCTTCAAGCGAGGACTAAAAAACCCCCTTTTTCAAATCTAGAGTGGAGGTTCGAATTGATCAGAGTGAGCAGAACCCTGAAAAAATGACCATAATTTTTATTTGTAACTCGACCTCACGGCCGAACCGTAAAAGCTGGACAGATAATTTTTGGTCAGAATGTAGACATACATTTTGGTATTCTTAAAATGTGACTTTGACAGGCGTGGTGTGCACAAAATTTAAACGGGGAGACTAAGAGCCATGCCAATTCCTGTCTCTCTCTCCATTCACTGCAATGTTAAAATAAAATTTCTTCAAAAAAATCTCATTTTTGTTTTCGAATTGCCGTTACTAACACATTTTAAGGAATATCTGAATAAAATTAAGATTGTCAGAATCTTCCGGGTTCTGTCTCTCTCACGATGTCTTTGTTTTTCTGCTAGGAGCTACAGTTTGATTACAAGGTGAAGTTATTTGAGGCTTGTCAAATCCGAAGAACTAGCTGAGTCATTCCAATACAATATACACTACCATACTTCCGGGTCATGTGACCCAGAACTAGTCACATGACCCACTCAATGCAGACTTCATAATACTTTACCTTGGATAATGGAGGAATCTGAACCCTGACCTTACATGATCCCCAGTCCTGCTGGGGACAGGTTCATGGGATATATATGTATATTATTATTATTATACATATAAATATTTACATTTGTATATTACATATACATATTAGCCCCGCCCCTTCTTCTGATTGGCCGATACGTTATAGTCCAATATCTTTTGAATGGTTTGACATAGAGACTCACGGGTGGTATCAAATGACTAAGTATCGAGCCCCTGACCCTCATTGGTGCAAATTAGCCCCGCCCCTTCTTCTGATTGGCTGATACGTTAAAGTCCAATATCTTTTGAATGGTTTGACATACAGAGACATGGGTGGTGTCAAATGACTAAGTATCGAGTCCCTGACCCTCATTGGTGCAAATTAGCCACGCCCCTTCTTCTGATTGGCCGATACGTTAAAGTCCAATATCTTTTGAATGGTTTGACATACAGAGACATGGGTGGTGTCAAATGACTAAGTATCGAGTCCCTGACCCTCATTGGTGCAAATTAGCCACGCCCCTTCTTCTGATTGGCTGATACGTTAAAGTCCAATATCTTTTGAATGGTTTGACATACAGAGACATGGGTGGTGTCAAATGACCAAGTATCGAGTCCCTGACCCTCATTGGTGCAAATTAGGCACGCCCCTTCTTCTGATTGGCTGATACGTTAAAGTCCAATATCTTTTGAATGGTTTGACATACAGAGACATGGGTGGTGTCAAATGACTAAGTATCGAGTCCCTGACCCTCATTGGTGCAAATTAGCCCCGCCCCTTCTTCTGATTGGCCGATACGTTATAGTCCAATATCTTTTGAATGGTTTGACATACAGAGACATGGGTGGTGTCAAATGACTAAGTATCGAGTCCCTGACCCTCATAGGTGCAAATTAGCCACGCCCCTTCTTCTGATTGGCTGATACGTTAAAGTCCAATATCTTTTGAATGGTTTGACATACAGAGACATGGGTGGTGTCAAATGACAAAGTATCGAGTCCTTGACCTTCATGGGTGCATCCCGCGATCATCCGGCAGTAGTCCGTGGCACTTCAAAATTTCCCGGGAATTTTGTCTAGTTTATTATTATTATTCCATATTCTTCCGTATAAACTTCGGCGCGTAACTAGTTGCGCAGCTTTGAGAAAACTCAAAAAGTAAAAACGTAGAAACGTGCGACTTAATCGGGAATCAATTGGTATGACTTTTATAAGCGATTGGCGTGCACGTTTTTGCGCAACGTGCACAAACGTGCACTTTTTGCCCCATCCGGAACGCATTGCGTGAACTTTGGGGCCTCACCACTCGCATACCGTTACTCGAAAAATTCTGAACCGATTTAGAAAGTTGTAGGCCCTGAATTTAACTACAGTCCTCTGGATTTTCAGAACGATGGCACGAATAGTTTTTGCACGAAGTGCAAAAACATTTCCAAATTTCCAAACTAATGGGGAAGATTTTCCCATGTATTTGTATGGGGCAGCATTTCACACTGTGGGTGTAAAATGTCCGGTGAAGGTTAAAAAAAAAAAAAAATCACCTTTTTTCTGAGTCACCTATCTTTCTCATACTTGCACGTAGAAACGTCATTCAAACTTCAAAACGGAGGAAAACTTCTCTTCTCTCTCTAAACCCCGGACTGTTTTTTCCTAAAATGTACACTTTTCAAGATATGAGCCTTCAAGCGAGGACTAAAAAACCCCCTTTTTCAAATCTAGAGTGGAGGTTTTAATTGATCAGAGTGAGCAGAACCCTGAAAAAATGACCATAATTTTTATTTGTAACTCGACCTCACGGCCGAACCGTAAAAGCTGGACAGATAATTTTTGGTCAGAATGTAGACATACATTTTGGTATTCTTAAAATGTGACTTTGACAGGCGTGGTGTGCCCAAAATTTAAACGGGGAGACTAAGAGCCATGCCAATTCCTGTCTCTCTCTCCATTCACTGCAATGTTAAATAAAAATTTCTTCAAAAAATCTCATTTTTGTTTTCGAATTGCCGTTACTAACACATTTTAAGGAATATCTGAATAAAATTAAGATTGTCAGAATCTTCCGGGTTCTGTCTCTCTCACGATGTCTTTGTTTTTCTGCTAGGAGCTACAGTTTGTTTACAAGGTGAAGTTATTTGAGGCTTGTCAAATCCAAAGAACTAGCTGAGTCATTCCAATACAATATACACTACCATACTTCCGGGTCATGTGACCCAGAACTAGTCACATGACCCACTCAATGCAGACTTCATAATACTTTACCTTGGATAATGGAGGAATCTGAACCCTGACCTTTTGACCTTACATGATCCCCAGTCCTGCTGGGGACAGGTTCATGGGATATATATGTATATTATTATTATTATACATATAAATATTTACATTTGTATATTATATATACATATTAGCCCCGCCCCTTCTTCTGATTGGCCGATACGTTATAGTCCAATATCTTTTGAATGGTTTGACATAGAGACTCACGGGTGGTATCAAATGACTAAGTATCGAGCCCCTGACCCTCATTGGTGCAAATTAGCCCCGCCCCTTCTTCTGATTGGCCGATACGTTATAGTCCAATATCTTTTGAATGGTTTGACATAGAGACTCACGGGTGGTATCAAATGACTAAGTATCGAGCCCCTGACCCTCATTGGTGCAAATTAGCCCCGCCCCTTCTTCTGATTGGCCGATACGTTATAGTCCAATATCTTTTGAATGGTTTGACATAGAGACTCACGGGTGGTATCAAATGACTAAGTATCGAGCCCCTGACCCTCATTGGTGCAAATTAGCCCCGCCCCTTCTTCTGATTGGCTGATACGTTAAAGTCCAATATCTTTTGAATGGTTTGACATACAGAGACATGGGTGGTGTCAAATGACTAAGTATCGAGTCCCTGACCCTCATTGGTGCAAATTAGCCACGCCCCTTCTTCTGATTGGCCGATACGTTATAGTCCAATATCTTTTGAATGGTTTGACATACAGAGACATGGGTGGTGTCAAATGACTAAGCATCGAGTCCCTGACCCTCATTGGTGCAAATTAGCCCCGCCCCTTCTTCTGATTGGCTGATACGTTAAAGTCCAATATCTTTTGAATGGTTTGACATACAGAGACATGGGTGGTGTCAAATGACTAAGTATGGAGTCCCTGACCCTCATTGGTGCAAATTAGCCACGCCCCTTCTTCTGATTGGCCGATACGTTATAGTCCAATATCTTTTGAATGGTTTGACATACAGAGACATGGGTGGTGTCAAATGACCAAGTATCGAGTCCCTGACCCTCATTGGTGCAAATTAGCCACGCCCCTTCTTCTGATTGGCTGATACGTTAAAGTCCAATATCTTTTGAATGGTTTGACATACAGAGACATGGGTGGTGTCAAATGACTAAGTATCGAGTCCCTGACCCTCATTTGTGCAAATTAGCCCCGCCCCTTCTTCTGATTGGCCGATACGTTATAGTCCAATATCTTTTGAATGGTTTGACATAGAGAGTCATGGGTGGTGTCAAATGACTAAGTATCGAGTCCTTGACCTTCATGGGTGCATCCCGCGATCATCCGGCAGTAGTCCGTGGCACTTCAAAATTTCCCGGGAATTTTGGTCTAGTTAGTGCCACGGCTGCGCCACGTGGCACGCCTCCTCCATTGAGATGCGCAAGCTCAATGGAGGAGGAGTGCCTCGTGCGCAGCACGAGGCACTCATACTATTGCTCAGGCTTATTATTATTTATTATTATTATTCCATATTCTTCCGTATAAACTTCGGCGCGTAACTAGTTGCGCAGCTTTGAGAAAACTCAAAAAGTAAAAACGTAGAAACGTGCGACTTAATCGGGAATCAATTGGTATGACTTTTATAAGCGATTGGCGTGCACGTTTTTGCGCAACGTGCACAAACGTGCACTTTTTGCCCCATCCGGAACGCATTGCGTGAACTTTGGGGCCTCACCACTCGCATACCGTTACTCGAAAAATTCTGAACCGATTTAGAAAGTTGTAGGCCCTGAATTTAACTACAGTCCTCTGGATTTTCAGAACGATGGCACGAATAGTTTTTGCACGAAGTGCAAAAACATTTCCAAATTTCCAAACTAATGGGGAAGATTTTCCCATGTATTTGTATGGGGCAGCATTTCACACTGTGGGTGTAAAATGTCCGGTGAAGGTTAAAAAAAAAAAAAAATCACCTTTTTTCTGAGTCACCTATCTTTCTCATACTTGCACGTAGAAACGTCATTCAAACTTCAAAACGGAGGAAAACTTCTCTTCTCTCTCTAAACCCCGGACTGTTTTTTCCTAAAATGTACACTTTTCAAGATATGAGCCTTCAAGCGAGGACTAAAAAACCCCCTTTTTCAAATCTAGAGTGGAGGTTTTAATTGATCAGAGTGAGCAGAACCCTGAAAAAATGACCATAATTTTTATTTGTAACTCGACCTCACGGCCGAACCGTAAAAGCTGGACAGATAATTTTTGGTCAGAATGTAGACATACATTTTGGTATTCTTAAAATGTGACTTTGACAGGCGTGGTGTGCCCAAAATTTAAACGGGGAGACTAAGAGCCATGCCAATTCCTGTCTCTCTCTCCATTCACTGCAATGTTAAATAAAAATTTCTTCAAAAAATCTCATTTTTGTTTTCGAATTGCCGTTACTAACACATTTTAAGGAATATCTGAATAAAATTAAGATTGTCAGAATCTTCCGGGTTCTGTCTCTCTCACGATGTCTTTGTTTTTCTGCTAGGAGCTACAGTTTGTTTACAAGGTGAAGTTATTTGAGGCTTGTCAAATCCAAAGAACTAGCTGAGTCATTCCAATACAATATACACTACCATACTTCCGGGTCATGTGACCCAGAACTAGTCACATGACCCACTCAATGCAGACTTCATAATACTTTACCTTGGATAATGGAGGAATCTGAACCCTGACCTTTTGACCTTACATGATCCCCAGTCCTGCTGGGGACAGGTTCATGGGATATATATGTATATTATTATTATTATACATATAAATATTTACATTTGTATATTATATATACATATTAGCCCCGCCCCTTCTTCTGATTGGCCGATACGTTATAGTCCAATATCTTTTGAATGGTTTGACATAGAGACTCACGGGTGGTATCAAATGACTAAGTATCGAGCCCCTGACCCTCATTGGTGCAAATTAGCCCCGCCCCTTCTTCTGATTGGCCGATACGTTATAGTCCAATATCTTTTGAATGGTTTGACATAGAGACTCACGGGTGGTATCAAATGACTAAGTATCGAGCCCCTGACCCTCATTGGTGCAAATTAGCCCCGCCCCTTCTTCTGATTGGCCGATACGTTATAGTCCAATATCTTTTGAATGGTTTGACATAGAGACTCACGGGTGGTATCAAATGACTAAGTATCGAGCCCCTGACCCTCATTGGTGCAAATTAGCCCCGCCCCTTCTTCTGATTGGCTGATACGTTAAAGTCCAATATCTTTTGAATGGTTTGACATACAGAGACATGGGTGGTGTCAAATGACTAAGTATCGAGTCCCTGACCCTCATTGGTGCAAATTAGCCACGCCCCTTCTTCTGATTGGCCGATACGTTATAGTCCAATATCTTTTGAATGGTTTGACATACAGAGACATGGGTGGTGTCAAATGACTAAGCATCGAGTCCCTGACCCTCATTGGTGCAAATTAGCCCCGCCCCTTCTTCTGATTGGCTGATACGTTAAAGTCCAATATCTTTTGAATGGTTTGACATACAGAGACATGGGTGGTGTCAAATGACTAAGTATGGAGTCCCTGACCCTCATTGGTGCAAATTAGCCACGCCCCTTCTTCTGATTGGCCGATACGTTATAGTCCAATATCTTTTGAATGGTTTGACATACAGAGACATGGGTGGTGTCAAATGACCAAGTATCGAGTCCCTGACCCTCATTGGTGCAAATTAGCCACGCCCCTTCTTCTGATTGGCTGATACGTTAAAGTCCAATATCTTTTGAATGGTTTGACATACAGAGACATGGGTGGTGTCAAATGACTAAGTATCGAGTCCCTGACCCTCATTTGTGCAAATTAGCCCCGCCCCTTCTTCTGATTGGCCGATACGTTATAGTCCAATATCTTTTGAATGGTTTGACATAGAGAGTCATGGGTGGTGTCAAATGACTAAGTATCGAGTCCTTGACCTTCATGGGTGCATCCCGCGATCATCCGGCAGTAGTCCGTGGCACTTCAAAATTTCCCGGGAATTTTGGTCTAGTTAGTGCCACGGCTGCGCCACGTGGCACGCCTCCTCCATTGAGATGCGCAAGCTCAATGGAGGAGGAGTGCCTCGTGCGCAGCACGAGGCACTAATACTATTGCTCAGGCTTATTAGTGCCACGGCTGCGCCACGTGGCACTCCTCCTCCATTGAGATGCGCAAGCTCAATGGAGGAGGAGTGCCTCGTGCGCAGCACGAGGCACTCATACTATTGCTCAGGCTTATTATTATTATTATTATTATTCCATATTCTTCCGTATGAACTTCGGCGCGTAACTAGTTGCGCAGCTTTGAGAAAACTCAAAAAGTAAAAACGTAGAAACGTGCGACTTAATCGGGACTTCATGGGAATGACTTTTATTAGCGATTGGCGTGCACGTTTTTGCGCAACGTGCACAAACGTGCGCTTTTTGCCCCATCGTGAACGCATTGCGTGAACTTTGGGGCCTCAACACTCGCACACCGTTACTCGAAAAATTATGAACCGATTTAGAAAGTTGTAGGCCCTGAATTTAACTACAGTCCTGTGGATTTTCAGAACGATGGCACGAATAGTTTTTGCACGAAGTGCAAAAACATTTCCAAATTTCCAAACTAATGGGGAAGATTTTCCCATGTATTTGTATGGGGCAGCATTTCACACTGTGGGTGTGAAATGTCCGGTGAAGGTTAAAAAAAAAAAAAAATCACCTTTTTTCTGAGTCACCTATCTTTCTCATACTTGCACGTAGAAACGTCATTCAAACTTCAAAACGGAGGAAAACTTCTCTTCTCTCTCTAAACCCCAGACTGTTTTTTCCTAAAATGTACACTTTTCAAGATATGAGCCTTCAAGCGAGGACTAAAAAACCCCCTTTTTCAAATCTAGAGTGTAGGTTCTAATTGATCAGAGTGAGCAGAACCCTGAAAAAATGACCATAATTTTTATTTGTAACTCGACCTCACGGCCGAACCGTAAAAGCTGGACAGATAATTTTTGGTCAGAATGTAGACATACATTTTGGTATTCTTAAAATGTGACTTTGACAGGCGTGGTGTGCACAAAATTTAAACGGGGAGACTAAGAGCCATGCCAATTCCTGTCTCTCTCTCCATTCACTGCAATGTTAAAAAAAAATTTCTTCAAAAAAATCTCATTTTTGTTTTCGAATTGCCGTTAATAACACATTTTAAGGAATATCTGAATAAAATTAAGATTGTCAGAATCTTCCGGGTTCTGTCTCTCTCACGATGTCTTTGTTTTTCTGCTAGGAGTTACAGTTTGATTACAAGGTGAAGTTATTTGAGGCTTGTCAAATCCCAAAAACTAGCTGAGTCATTCCAATACAATATACACTACCATACTTCCGGGTCATGTGACCCAGAACTAGTCACATGACCCACTCATTGCAGACTTCATAATACTTTACCTTGGATAATGGAGGAATCTGAACCCTGACCTTACATGATCCCCAGTCCTGCTGGGGACAGGTTCATGGGATATATATGTATATTATTAATATTATTATACATATAAATATTTACATTTGTATATTATATATACATATTAGCCCCGCCCCTTCTTCTGATTGGCCGATACGTTATAGTCCAATATCTTTTGAATGGTTTGACATACAGAGACATGGGTGGTGTCAAATGACTAAGTATCGAGTCCCTGACCCTCATTGGTGCAAATTAGCCACGCCCCTTCTTCTGATTGGCTGATACGTTAAAGTCCAATATCTTTTGAATGGTTTGACATACAGAGACATGGGTGGTGTCAAATGACTAAGTATCGAGTCCCTGACCCTCATTGGTGCAAATTAGCCCCGCCCCTTCTTCTGATTGGCTGATACGTTAAAGTCCAATATCTTTTGAATGGTTTGACATACAGAGACATGGGTGGTGTCAAATGACTAAGTATGGAGTCCCTCACCCTCATTGGTGCAAATTAGCCACGCCCCTTCTTCTGATTGGCCGATACGTTATAGTCCAATATCTTTTGAATGGTTTGACATACAGAGACATGGGTGGTGTCAAATGACCAAGTATCGAGTCCCTGACCCTCATTGGTGCAAATTAGCCACGCCCCTTCTTCTGATTGGCTGATACGTTAAAGTCCAATATCTTTTGAATGGTTTGACATACAGAGACATGGGTGGTGTCAAATGACTAAGTATCGAGTCCCTGACCCTCATTGGTGCAAATTAGCCACGCCCCTTCTTCTGATTGGCCGATACGTTATAGTCCAATATCTTTTGAATGGTTTGACATAGAGAGTCATGGGTGGTGTCAAATGACCAAGTATCGAGTCCTTGACCTTCATGGGTGCATCCCGCGATCATCCGGCAGTAGTCCGTGGCACTTCAAAATTTCCCGGGAATTTTGTCTAGTTATTTATTATTATTCCATATTCTTCCGTATAAACTTCGGCGCGTAACTAGTTGCGCAGCTTTGAGAAAACTCAAAAAGTAAAAGCGTAGAAACGTGCGACTTAATCGGGACTTCATGGGAATGACTTTTATTAGCGATTGGCGTGCACGTTTTTGCGCAACGTGCACAAACGTGCACTTTTTGCCCCATCCGGAACGCATTGCGTCAACTTTGGGGCCTCACCACTCGCACACCGTTACTCGAAAAATTATGAACCGATTTAGAAAGTTGTAGGCCCTGAATTTAACTACATTCCTGTGGATTTTCAGAACGATGGCACGAATAGTTTTTGCACGAAGTGCAAAAACATTTCCAAATTTCCAAACTAATGGGGACCATGTATTTGTATGGGGCAGCATTTCACACTGTGTGTGGGATGAGGTTAAAAAAAAAAAAAATCACCTTTTTTCTGAGTCACCTATCTTTCTCATACTTGCACGTAGAAACGTCATTCAAACTTCAAAACGGAGGAAAACTTCTCTTCTCTCTCTAAACCCCAGACTGTTTTTTCCTAAAATGTACACTTTTCAAGATATGAGCCCTCAAGCGAGGACTGGAAATCACTTTTTTGTCAAATCTTCAGTGCGGTTCTAATTGATCAGAGTGCGAGAGACTTTGAAAAAATGACCATAATTTTTATTTGTAACTCGAGCTCACGGCCGAACCGTAAAAGCTAGAAAGATAATCTTTGGTCAGAATGTAGACATAGATGTTGAGATTCAAATGATGTGACTTTGACAGGCGTGGTGTGCACAAAATTTGAACGGGGGAGCCAAGAGTCACGCCAAATCCTGCCTCTGTCTCCATTGAGTCTAATGTTAAAAAAAGTTTTCTTCAAAAAAATCTCATTTTTGTTTTCGAATTGCCGTTACTAACACATTTTAAGGAATATCTGAATAAAATTAAGATTGTCAGAATCTTCCGGGTTCTGTCTCTCTCACGATGTCTTTGTTTTTCTGCTAGGAGCTACAGTTTGATTACAAGGTGAAGTTATTTGAGGCTTGTCAAATCCGAAGAACTAGCTGAGTCATTCCAATACAATATACACTACCATACTTCCGGGTCATGTGACCCAGAACTAGTCACATGACCCACTCAATGCAGACTTCATAATACTTTACCTTGGATAATGGAGGAATCTGAACCCTGACCTTTTGACCTTACATGATCCCCAGTCCTGCTGGGGACAGGTTCATGGGATATATATGTATATTATTATTATTATACATATAAATATTTACATTTGTATATTATATATACATATTAGCCCCGCCCCTTCTTCTGATTGGCCGATACGTTATAGTCCAATATCTTTTGAATGGTTTGACATAGAGACTCACGGGTGGTATCAAATGACTAAGTATCGAGCCCCTGACACTCATTGGTGCAAATTAGCCCCGCCCCTTCTTCTGATTGGCTGATACGTTAAAGTCCAATATCTTTTGAATGGTTTGACATACAGAGACATGGGTGGTGTCAAATGACTAAGTATCGAGTCCCTGACCCTCATTGGTGCAAATTAGCCACGCCCCTTCTTCTGATTGGCCGATACGTTATAGTCCAATATCTTTTGAATGGTTTGACATACAGAGACATGGGTGGTGTCAAATGACTAAGTATCGAGTCCCTGACCCTCATTGGTGCAAATTAGCCCCGCCCCTTCTTCTGATTGGCTGATACGTTAAAGTCCAATATCTTTTGAATGGTTTGACATACAGAGACATGGGTGGTGTCAAATGACTAAGTATGGAGTCCCTGACCCTCATTGGTGCAAATTAGCCACGCCCCTTCTTCTGATTGGCCGATACGTTATAGTCCAATATCTTTTGAATGGTTTGACATACAGAGACATGGGTGGTGTCAAATGACCAAGTATCGAGTCCCTGACCCTCATTGGTGCAAATTAGCCACGCCCCTTCTTCTGATTGGCTGATACGTTAAAGTCCAATATCTTTTGAATGGTTTGACATACAGAGACATGGGTGGTGTCAAATGACTAAGTATCGAGTCCCTGACCCTCATTGGTGCAAATTAGCCCCGCCCCTTCTTCTGATTGGCCGATACGTTATAGTCCAATATCTTTTGAATGGTTTGACATAGAGAGTCATGGGTGGTGTCAAATGACAAAGTATCGAGTCCTTGACCTTCATGGGTGCATCCCGCGATCATCCGGCAGTAGTCCGTGGCACTTCAAAATTTCCCGGGAATTTTGTCTAGTTAGTGCCACGGCTGCGCCACGTGGCACTCCTCCTCCATTGAGATGCGCAAGCTCAATGGAGGAGGAGTGCCTCGTGCGCAGCACGAGGCACTCATACTATTGCTCAGGCTTATTTATTATTAGTGCCACGGCTGCGCCACGTGGCACTCCTCCTCCATTGAGATGCGCAAGCTCAATGGAGGAGGAGTGCCTCGTGCGCAGCACGAGGCACTAATACTATTGCTCAGGCTTATTATTTATTATTATTCCATATTCTTCCGTATAAACTTCGGCGCGTAACTAGTTGCGCAGCTTTGAGAAAACTCAAAAAGTAAAAACGTAGAAACGTGCGCCTTAATCGGGAATCGATTGGTATGACTTTTATTAGCGATTGGCGTGCACGTTTTTGCGCAACGTGCACAAACGTGCACTTTTTGCCCCATCCGGAACGCATTGCGTCAACTTTGGGGCCTCACCACTCGCACACCGTTACTCGAAAAATTATGAACCGATTTAGAAAGTTGTAGGCCCTGAATTTAACTACATTCCTGTGGATTTTCAGAACGATGGCACGAATAGTTTTTGCACGAAGTGCAAAAACATTTCCAAATTTCCAAACTAATGGGGACCATGTATTTGTATGGGGCAGCATTTCACACTGTGTGTGGGATGAGGTTAAAAAAAAAAAAAATCACCTTTTTTCTGAGTCACCTATCTTTCTCATACTTGCACGTAGAAACGTCATTCAAACTTCAAAACGGAGGAAAACTTCTCTTCTCTCTCTAAACCCCGGACTGTTTTTTCCTAAAATGTACACTTTTCAAGATATGAGCCCTCAAGCGAGGACTGGAAATCACTTTTTTGTCAAATCTTCAGTGCGGTTCTAATTGATCAGAGTGCGAGAGACTTTGAAAAAATGACCATAATTTTTATTTGTAACTCGAGCTCACGGCCGAACCGTAAAAGCTAGAAAGATAATCTTTGGTCAGAATGTATACATAGATGTTGAGATTCAAATAATATGACTTTGACAGGCGTGGTGTGCACAAAATTTGAACGGGGGAGCCAAGAGTCACGCCAAATCCTGCCTCTGTCTCCATTGACTCTAATGTTAAAAAAAGTTTTCTTCAAAAAAATCTAATTTTTGTTTTCGAATTGCCGTTACTAACACATTTTAAGGAATATCTGAATAAAATTAAGATTGTCAGAATCTTCCGGGTTCTGTCTCTCTCACGATGTCTTTGTTTTTCTGCTAGGAGCTACAGTTTGATTACAAGGTGAAGTTATTTGAGGCTTGTCAAATCCGAAGAACTAGCTGAGTCACTCCAATACAATATACACTACCATACTTCCGGGTCATGTGACCCAGAACTAGTCACATGACCCACTCAATGCAGACTTCATAATATTTTACCTTGGATAATGGAGGAATCTGAACCCTGACCTTTTGACCTTACATGATCCCCAGTCCTGCTGGGGACAGGTTCATGGGATATATATGTATATTATTATTATTATACATATAAATATTTACATTTGTATATTATATATACATATTAGCCCCGCCCCTTCTTCTGATTGGCCGATACGTTATAGTCCAATATCTTTTGAATGGTTTGACATAGAGACTCACAGGTGGTATCAAATGACTAAGTATCGAGCCCCTGACCCTCATTGGTGCAAATTAGCCCCGCCCCTTCTTCTGATTGGCTGATACGTTAAAGTCCAATATCTTTTGAATGGTTTGACATACAGAGACATGGGTGGTGTCAAATGACTAAGTATCGAGTCCCTGACCCTCATTGGTGCAAATTAGCCACGCCCCTTCTTCTGATTGGCTGATACGTTAAAGTCCAATATCTTTTGAATGGTTTGACATACAGAGACATGGGTGGTGTCAAATGACTAAGTATCGAGTCCCTGACCCTCATTGGTGCAAATTAGCCCCGCCCCTTCTTCTGATTGGCTGATACGTTAAAGTCCAATATCTTTTGAATGGTTTGACATACAGAGACATGGGTGGTGTCAAATGACCAAGTATCGAGTCCCTGACCCTCATTGGTGCAAATTAGCCACGCCCCTTCTTCTGATTGGCTGATACGTTAAAGTCCAATATCTTTTGAATGGTTTGACATACAGAGACATGGGTGGTGTCAAATGACTAAGTATCGAGTCCCTGACCCTCATTGGTGCAAATTAGCCACGCCCCTTCTTCTGATTGGCCGATACGTTATAGTCCAATATCTTTTGAATGGTTTGACATAGAGAGTCATGGGTGGTGTCAAATGACTAAGTATCGAGTCCTTGACCTTCATGGGTGCATCCCGCGATCATCCGGCAGTAGTCCGTGGCACTTCAAAATTTCCCGGGAATTTTGGTCTAGTTATTATTATTATTCCATATTCTTCCGTATAAACTTCGGCGCGTAACTAGTTGCGCAGCTTTGAGAAAACTCAAAAAGTAAAAACGTAGAAACGTGCGACTTAATCGGGAATCAATTGGTATGACTTTTATAAGCGATTGGCGTGCACGTTTTTGCGCAACGTGCACAAACGTGCGCTTTTTGCCCCATCGTGAACGCATTGCGTGAACTTTGGGGCCTCACCACTCGCACACCGTTACTCGAAAAATTCTGAACCGATTTAGAAAGTTGTAGGCCCTGAATTTAACTACAGTCCTGTGGATTTTCAGAACGATGGCACGAATAGTTTTTGCACGAAGTGCAAAAACATTTCCAAATTTCCAAACTAATGGGGAAGATTTTCCCATGTATTTGTATGGGGCAGCATTTCACACTGTGGGTGTGAAATGTCCGGTGAAGGTTAAAAAAAAAAAAAAATCACCTTTTTTCTGAGTCACCTATCTTTCTCATACTTGCACGTAGAAACGTCATTCAAACTTCAAAACGGAGGAAAACTTCTCTTCTCTCTCTAAACCCCGGACTGTTTTTTCCTAAAATGTACACTTTTCAAGATATGAGCCTTCAAGCGAGGACTAAAAAACCCCCTTTTTCAAATCTAGAGTGGAGGTTCGAATTGATCAGAGTGAGCAGAACCCTGAAAAAATGACCATAATTTTTATTTGTAACTCGACCTCACGGCCGAACCGTAAAAGCTGGACAGATAATTTTTGGTCAGAATGTAGACATACATTTTGGTATTCTTAAAATGTGACTTTGACAGGCGTGGTGTGCACAAAATTTAAACGGGGAGACTAAGAGCCATGCCAATTCCTGTCTCTCTCTCCATTCACTGCAATGTTAAAATAAAATTTCTTCAAAAAAATCTCATTTTTGTTTTCGAATTGCCGTTACTAACACATTTTAAGGAATATCTGAATAAAATTAAGATTGTCAGAATCTTCCGGGTTCTGTCTCTCTCACGATGTCTTTGTTTTTCTGCTAGGAGCTACAGTTTGATTACAAGGTGAAGTTATTTGAGGCTTGTCAAATCCGAAGAACTAGCTGAGTCATTCCAATACAATATACACTACCATACTTCCGGGTCATGTGACCCAGAACTAGTCACATGACCCACTCAATGCAGACTTCATAATACTTTACCTTGGATAATGGAGGAATCTGAACCCTGACCTTACATGATCCCCAGTCCTGCTGGGGACAGGTTCATGGGATATATATGTATATTATTATTATTATACATATAAATATTTACATTTGTATATTATATATACATATTAGCCCCGCCCCTTCTTCTGATTGGCCGATACGTTATAGTCCAATATCTTTTGAATGGTTTGACATAGAGACTCACGGGTGGTATCAAATGACTAAGTATCGAGCCCCTGACCCTCATTGGTGCAAATTAGCCCCGCCCCTTCTTCTGATTGGCCGATACGTTATAGTCCAATATCTTTTGAATGGTTTGACATAGAGACTCACGGGTGGTATCAAATGACTAAGTATCGAGTCCCTGACCCTCATTGGTGCAAATTAGCCCCGCCCCTTCTTCTGATTGGCTGATACGTTATAGTCCAATATCTTTTGAATGGTTTGACATAGAGACTCACGGGTGGTATCAAATGACTAAGTATCGAGCCCCTGACCCTCATTGGTGCAAATTAGCCCCGCCCCTTCTTCTGATTGGCCGATACGTTATAGTCCAATATCTTTTGAATGGTTTGACATAGAGACTCACGGGTGGTATCAAATGACTAAGTATCGAGTCCCTGACCCTCATTGGTGCAAATTAGCCCCGCCCCTTCTTCTGATTGGCCGATACGTTATAGTCCAATATCTTTTGAATGGTTTGACATAGAGACTCACGGGTGGTATCAAATGACTAAGTATCGAGTCCCTGACCCTCATTGGTGCAAATTAGCCCCGCCCCTTCTTCTGATTGGCTGATACGTTATAGTCCAATATCTTTTGAATGGTTTGACATACAGAGACATGGGTGGTGTCAAATGACTAAGTATCGAGTCCCTGACCCTCATTGGTGCAAATTAGCCACGCCCCTTCTTCTGATTGGCCGATACGTTATACTCCAATATCTTTTGAATGGTTTGACATACAGAGACATGGGTGGTGTCAAATGACTAAGTATCGAGTCCCTGACCCTCATTGGTGCAAATTAGCCACGCCCCTTCTTCTGATTGGCTGATACGTTAAAGTCCAATATCTTTTGAATGGTTTGACATACAGAGACATGGGTGGTGTCAAATGACTAGGTATCGAGTCCCTGACCCTCATTGGTGCAAATTAGCCCCGCCCCTTCTTCTGATTGGCTGATACGTTAAAGTCCAATATCTTTTGAATGGTTTGACATACAGAGACATGGGTGGTGTCAAATGACTAAGTATGGAGTCCCTGACCCTCATTGGTGCAAATTAGCCACGCCCCTTCTTCTGATTGGCCGATACGTTATAGTCCAATATCTTTTGAATGGTTTGACATACAGAGACATGGGTGGTGTCAAATGACCAAGTATCGAGTCCCTGACCCTCATTGGTGCAAATTAGCCCCGCCCCTTCTTCTGATTGGCCGATACGTTATAGTCCAATATCTTTTGAATGGTTTGACATAGAGAGTCATGGGTGGTGTCAAATGACTAAGTATCGAGTCCTTGACCTTCATGGGTGCATCCCGCGATCATCCGGCAGTAGTCCGTGGCACTTCAAAATTTCCCGGGAATTTTGGTCTAGTTAGTGCCACGGCTGCGCCACGTGGCACTCCTCCTCCATTGAGATGCGCAAGCTCAATGGAGGAGGAGTGCCTCGTGCGCAGCACGAGGCACTCATACTATTGCTCAGGCTTATTATTTATTTATTTATTTATTCTTCCGTAAAAACTTCGGCGCGTAACTAGTCCCACAGCTTTGACAAAACGCGAAAAGTAAAAACGTAGAAACGTGCGCCTTAATCGGGAATCGATGGGTATGACTTTTATTAGCGATTGGCGTGCACGTTTTTGCGCAACGTGCACAAACGTGCGCTTTTTGCCCCATCCGGAACGCATTGCGAGAAGTTTGGGGCCTCACCACTCGCACACCGTTGCTCGAAAAATTCTGAACCGATTTAGAAAGTTGTAGACCCTGAATTTAACTACAGTCCTGTGGATTTTCAGAGCGATGGCACAAATAGTTTTTGCACGAAGTGCAAAAACATTTCCAAATTTCCAAACTAATGGGGAGAGCATTTTCCCATGCATTCCTATGGCGCCATTCAAAGCGGATGGGAAAATGTCGAGAAAAAAGACAAAATTCACCTTTTTTCTGAGTCACGTATCTTTCTCATATTTGCACGTAGAACTGTCATTCAAACTTCAAAACGGAGGAAAACTTCTCTTCTCTCTCTAAACCCCGGACTGTTTTTTCCTAAAATGTACACTTTTCAAGATATGAGCCCTCAAGCGAGGTCTGGAAATCACTTTTTTTCAAATCTAGAGCACGGGAGTCAGTTTGCTAGAGTGTAGTTACACTGAAAAAAAAACATGATTTCTTATTTGTAACTCGAGGTCACGGCCAAACCGTAAAAGGTAGAAAGATCATTTTTGGTCAGAATATAGACATAGGTGTTGTGATTTATAAAATGTGACTTTCACAGGCGTGGTGTGCACAAAATTTTAACGGTGGAGCCAACAGACACGCCAATTCCTGTCTGTCTCTTCATTGACTCCCATGTTAAATGAAGTTTTCTTAAAAAAAATCTCATTTTTGTTTTCGAATTGCCGTTACTAACACATTTTAAGGAATATCTGAATAAAATTAAGATTGTCAGAATCTTCCGGGTTCTGTCTCTCTCACGATGTCTTTGTTTTTCTGATAGGAGCTACAGTTTGATTACAAGGTGAAGTTATTTGAGGCTTGTCAAATCCAAAAAACTAGCTGAGTCATTCCAATACAATATACACTACCATACTTCCGGGTCATGTGACCCAGAACTGGTCACATGACACATCAATGCAGACTTCATAATACTTTACCTTGGATAATGGAGGAATCTGAACCCTGACCTTACATGATCCCCATTTTATTTTTATAGGATGTTAGTGTTATTATGGGATGGCAGGTGTTTTTATAGGATGTTAGTGTTATTATGGGATGGCAGGTGTTTTTTTAAGGTTTTTAGCATTATTATGGGATGGCAGGTGTTTTTATAGGATGTTAGTGTTATTATGGGATGGTAGGTGTTTATTATGGGATGGTAGTGTTATTGGTGTTAGCGGTCCCGTTAGCGGTTCTGTTAGCGGTCCTGTTAGCGATCCCGTTAGCGGTCCAGTTAGCGATCCCGTTAGCGGTCCAGTTAGCGACCCCGTTAGCAATCCCGTTAGCGGTCCCGTTAGCGGTTGTTAGCGATCCCGTTAGCAATCCCGTTAGCGGCTCGGTTAGCGGTCCCGTTAGCGATCCCGTTAGCGATCCCGTTAGCGGTCCCATTAGCGGTTCCGTAAGCGATCCCGTTAGCGGTCCCGTTAGCGGTCCCGTTAGCGGTTCCGTTAGCGGTTGTTAGCGGCTCGGTTAGCGATTCCGTTAGTGGCTCGGTTAGCGGTCCCGTTAGCGATCCCGTTAGCGATCCCGTTAGCGGTTCAGTTAGCGGTTCTGTTAGCAGTCCTGTTAGCGGTTCCGTTAGCGGTTGTTAGCGGTCCCGTTAGCGACCCCATTAGCGGCTCCGTTAGCGATCCCGTTAGCGATCCCGTTAGCGGTCCCGTTAGCGGTCCCGTTAGCGGTCCCGTTAGCGGTTCCGTTAGCGATCCCATTAGCGGTCCCGTTAGCGGTCCCGTTAGCGGTCCCGTTAGCGGTTGTTAGCGGCTCGGTTAGCGATTCCGTTAACGGCTCGGTTAGCGGTCCCGTTAGCGATCCCGTTAGCGATCCCGTTAGCGGTTCAGTTAGTGGTTCTGTTAGCGGTACTGTTAGCGGTTTCGTTAGCGGTTGTTAGCGGTCCCGTTAGCGACCCCATTAGCGGCTCCGTTAGCGATCCCGTTAGCGATCCCGTTAGCGGTCCCGTTAGCGGTCCCGTTAGCGGTCCCGTTAGCGGTTCCGTTAGCGGCTCGGTTAGCGGTCCCGTTAGCGGTCCCGTTAGCGATCCCGTTAGCGGTTCAGTTAGCGATCCCGTTAGAGGTTCCGTTAGCGGTTCTGTTAGCTATCCCGTTAGCGGTCCCGTTAGCGGTCTTGTTAGCGGTTCTATTAGCCTATTACATATTTTCTGTAATAACTTTTGAATGGTTTGACATAGAGAGTCATGGGTGGTGTCAAATGACTAAGTATCGAGTCCTTGACCTTCATGGGTGCAAATAAGCCCCGCGATCATCCGGCAGTAGTCCGTGGCACTTCAAAATTTCCCGGGAATTTTGTCTAGTTATTATTATTATTCCATATTCTTCCGTAAAAACTTCGGCGCGTAACTAGTTGCGCAGCTTTGAGAAAACTCAAAAAGTAAAAACGTAGAAACGTGCGCCTTAATCGGGAATCGATGGGTATGACTTTTATTAGCGATTGGCGTGCACGTTTTTGCGCAACGTGCACAAACGTGCACTTTTTGCCCCATCCGGAACGCATTGCGTCAACTTTGGGGCCTCACCACTCGCACACCGTTACTCGAAAAATTATGAACCGATTTAGAAAGTTGTAGGCCCTGAATTTAACTACATTCCTGTGGATTTTCAGAACGATGGCACGAATAGTTTTTGCACGAAGTGCAAAAACATTTCCAAATTTCCAAACTAATGGGGACCATGTATTTGTATGGGGCAGCATTTCACACTGTGTGTGGGATGAGGTTAAAAAAAAAAAAATCACCTTTTTTCTGAGTCACCTATCTTTCTCATACTTGCACGTAGAAAGGTCATTCAAACTTCAAAACGGAGGAAAACTTCTCTTCTCTCTCTAAACCCCGGACTGTTTTTTCCTAAAATGTACACTTTTCAAGATATGAGCGCTCAAGCGAGGACTGGAAATCACTTTTTTGTCAAATCTTCAGTGCGGTTCTAATTGATCAGAGTGCGAGAGACTTTAAAAAAATGATCATAATTTTTATTTGTAACTCGACCTCACGGCCAAACCGTAAAAGGTAGACAGATCATTTTTGGTCCGAATATAGACATAGGTTTTGTGATTCATAAAATGTGACTTTGACAGGCGTGGTGTGCACAAAATTTGAACGGGGAGACTAACAGCCATGCCAAATCCTGTCTTTCTCTCCATTGACTCCCATGTTAAATAACGTTTTCTTCAAAAAAATCTCATTTTTGTTTTCGAATTGCCGTTACTAACACATTTTAAGGAATATCTGAATAAAATTAAGATTGTCAGAATCTTCCGGGTTCTGTCTCTCTCACGATGTCTTTGTTTTTCTGCTAGGAGCTACAGTTTGATTACAAGGTGAAGTTATTTGAGGCTTGTCAAATCCGAAGAACTAGCTGAGTCATTCCAATACAATATACACTACCATACTTCCGGGTCATGTGACCCAGAACTAGTCACATGACCCACTCAATGCAGACTTCATAATACTTTACCTTGGATAATGGAGGAATCTGAACCCTGACCTTTTGACCTTACATGATCCCCAGTCCTGCTGGGGACAGGTTCATGGGATATATATGTATATTATTATTATTATACATATAAATATTTACATTTGTATATTATATATACATATTAGCCCCGCCCCTTCTTCTGATTGGCCGATACGTTATAGTCCAATATCTTTTGAATGGTTTGACATAGAGACTCACGGGTGGTATCAAATGACTAAGTATCGAGCCCCTGACACTCATTGGTGCAAATTAGCCCCGCCCCTTCTTCTGATTGGCTGATACGTTAAAGTCCAATATCTTTTGAATGGTTTGACATACAGAGACATGGGTGGTGTCAAATGACTAAGTATCGAGTCCCTGACCCTCATTGGTGCAAATTAGCCACGCCCCTTCTTCTGATTGGCCGATACGTTATAGTCCAATATCTTTTGAATGGTTTGACATACAGAGACATGGGTGGTGTCAAATGACTAAGTATCGAGTCCCTGACCCTCATTGGTGCAAATTAGCCACGCCCCTTCTTCTGATTGGCTGATACGTTAAAGTCCAATATCTTTTGAATGGTTTGACATACAGAGACATGGGTGGTGTCAAATGACTAAGTATCGAGTCCCTGACCCTCATTGGTGCAAATTAGCCCCGCCCCTTCTTCTGATTGGCTGATACGTTAAAGTCCAATATCTTTTGAATGGTTTGACATACAGAGACATGGGTGGTGTCAAATGACTAAGTATGGAGTCCCTCACCCTCATTGGTGCAAATTAGCCACGCCCCTTCTTCTGATTGGCCGATACGTTATAGTCCAATATCTTTTGAATGGTTTGACATACAGAGACATGGGTGGTGTCAAATGACCAAGTATCGAGTCCCTGACCCTCATTGGTGCAAATTAGCCACGCCCCTTCTTCTGATTGGCTGATACGTTAAAGTCCAATATCTTTTGAATGGTTTGACATACAGAGACATGGGTGGTGTCAAATGACTAAGTATCGAGTCCCTGACCCTCATTGGTGCAAATTAGCCACGCCCCTTCTTCTGATTGGCCGATACGTTATAGTCCAATATCTTTTGAATGGTTTGACATAGAGAGTCATGGGTGGTGTCAAATGACCAAGTATCGAGTCCTTGACCTTCATGGGTGCATACCGCGATCATCCGGCAGTAGTCCGTGGCACTTCAAAATTTCCCGGGAATTTTGTCTAGTTAGTGCCACGGCTGCGCCACGTGGCACGCCTCCTCCATTGAGATGCGCAAGCTCAATGGAGGAGGAGTGCCTCGTGCGCAGCACGAGGCACTAATACTATTGCTCAGGCTTATTTATTAGTGCCACGGCTGCGCCACGTGGCACTCCTCCTCCATTGAGATGCGCAAGCTCAATGGAGGAGGAGTGCCTCGTGCGCAGCACGAGGCACTCATACTATTGCTCAGGCTTATTATTTATTTATTATTATTCCATATTCTTCCGTATAAACTTCGGCGCGTAACTAGTTGCGCAGCTTTGAGAAAACTCAAAAAGTAAAAACGTAGAAACGTGCGACTTAATCGGGAATCAATTGGTATGACTTTTATAAGCGATTGGCGTGCACGTTTTTGCGCAACGTGCACAAACGTGCGCTTTTTGCCCCATCCGGAACGCATTGCGTGAACTTTGGGGCCTCACCACTCGCATACCGTTACTCGAAAAATTCTGAACCGATTTAGAAAGTTGTAGGCCCTGAATTTAACTACAGTCCTCTGGATTTTCAGAACGATGGCACGAATAGTTTTTGCACGAAGTGCAAAAACATTTCCAAATTTCCAAACTAATGGGGAACTGTTTTCCCATGCATTTCAATGGCGCCATTCAAAGCGGATGGGAAAATGTTGAGAAAAAAAAGACAAAATTCACCTTTTTTCCGAGTCACGTATCTTTCTCATACTTGGACGTAGAAACGTCATTCAAACTTCAAAACGGAGGAAAACTTCTCTTCTCTCTCCAAACCCCGGACTGTTTTTTCCTAAAATGTACACTTTTCAAGATATGAGCCCTCAAGCGAGGACTGGAAATCACTTTTTTGTCAAATCTTCAGTGCGGTTCTAATTGATCAGAGTGCGAGAGACTTTCAAAAAATGAACATAATTTTTATTTGTAACTCGAGCTCACGGGCAAACCGTAAAAGCTAGAAAGATCATTTTTGGTCAGAATGTAGACATACATTTTGGTATTCTTAAAATGTGACTTTGACAGGCGTGGTGTGCACAAAATTTTAACGGGGGAGCCAAGAGTCACGCCAAATCCTGCCTCTGTCTCCATTGACTCTAATGTTAAATGAAGTTTTCTTCAAAAAAATCTCATTTTTGTTTTCGAATTGCCGTTACTAACACATTTTAAGGAATATCTGAATAAAATTAAGATTGTCAGAATCTTCCGGGTTCTGTCTCTCTCACGATGTCTTTGTTTTTCTGCTAGGAGCTACAGTTTGATTACAAGGTGAAGTTATTTGAGGCTTGTCAAATCCGAAGAACTAGCTGAGTCATTCCAATACAATATACACTACCATACTTCCGGGTCATGTGACCCAGAACTGGTCACATGACCCACTCAATGCAGACTTCATAATACTTTACCTTGGATAATGGAGGAATCTGAACCCTGACCTTTTGACCTTACATGATCCCCAGTCCTGCTGGGGACAGGTTCATGGGATATATATGTATATTATTATTATTATACATATAAATATTTACATTTGTATATTATATATACATATTAGCCCCGCCCCTTCTTCTGATTGGCCGATACGTTATAGTCCAATATCTTTTGAATGGTTTGACATAGAGACTCACGGGTGGTATCAAATGACTAAGTATCGAGCCCCTGACCCTCATTGGTGCAAATTAGCCCCGCCCCTTCTTCTGATTGGCTGATACGTCAAAGTCCAATATCTTTTGAATGGTTTGACATACAGAGACATGGGTGGTGTCAAATGACTAAGTATCGAGTCCCTGACCCTCATTGGTGCAAATTAGCCACGCCCCTTCTTCTGATTGGCCGATACGTTATAGTCCAATATCTTTTGAATGGTTTGACATACAGAGACATGGGTGGTGTCAAATGACTAAGTATCGAGTCCCTGACCCTCATTGGTGCAAATTAGCCACGCCCCTTCTTCTGATTGGCCGATACGTTATAGTCCAATATCTTTTGAATGGTTTGACATACAGAGACATGGGTGGTGTCAAATGACTAAGTATCGAGTCCCTGACCCTCATTGGTGCAAATTAGCCCCGCCCCTTCTTCTGATTGGCTGATACGTTAAAGTCCAATATCTTTTGAATGGTTTGACATACAGAGACATGGGTGGTGTCAAATGACTAAGTATGGAGTCCCTGACCCTCATTGGTGCAAATTAGCCACGCCCCTTCTTCTGATTGGCCGATACGTTATAGTCCAATATCTTTTGAATGGTTTGACATACAGAGACATGGGTGGTGTCAAATGACCAAGTATCAAGTCCCTGACCCTCATTGGTGCAAATTAGCCACGCCCCTTCTTCTGATTGGCTGATACGTTAAAGTCCAATATCTTTTGAATGGTTTGACATACAGAGACATGGGTGGTGTCAAATGACTAAGTATCGAGTCCCTGACCCTCATTGGTGCAAATTAGCCCCGCCCCTTCTTCTGATTGGCCGATACGTTATAGTCCAATATCTTTTGAATGGTTTGACATAGAGAGTCATGGGTGGTGTCAAATGACTAAGTATCGAGTCCTTGACCTTCATGGGTGCATCCCGCGATCATCCGGCAGTAGTCCGTGGCACTTCAAAATTTCCCGGGAATTTTGGTCTAGTTAGTGCCACGGCTGCGCCACGTGGCACTCCTCCTCCATTGAGATGCGCAAGCTCAATGGAGGAGGAGTGCCTCGTGCGCAGCACGAGGCACTCATACTATTGCTCAGGCTTATTTATTATTATTATTTATTCCATATTCTTCCGTATAAACTTCGGCGCGTAACTAGTTGCGCAGCTTTGAGAAAACTCAAAAAGTAAAAACGTAGAAACGTGCGACTTAATCGGGACTTCATGGGAATGACTTTTATTAGCGATTGGCGTGCACGTTTTTGCGCAACGTGCACAAACGTGCGCTTTTTGCCCCATCGTGAACGCATTGCGTGAACTTTGGGGCCTCAACACTCGCACACCGTTACTCGAAAAATTATGAACCGATTTAGAAAGTTGTAGGCCCTGAATTTAACTACAGTCCTGTGGATTTTCAGAACGATGGCACGAATAGTTTTTGCACGAAGTGCAAAAACATTTCCAAATTTCCAAACTAATGGGGAAGATTTTCCCATGTATTTGTATGGGGCAGCATTTCACACTGTGGGTGTGAAATGTCCGGTGAAGGTTAAAAAAAAAAAAAAAATCACCTTTTTTCCGAGTCACCTATCTTTCTCATACTTGCACGTAGAAACGTCATTCAAACTTCAAAACTGAGGAAAACTTCTCTTCTCTCTCTAAACCCCGGACTGTTTTTTCCTAAAATGTACACTTTTCAAGATATGAGCCTTCAAGCGAGGACTAAAAAAACCCCTTTTTCAAATCTAGAGTGGAGGTTTTAATTAATCAGAGTGAGCAGAACCCTGAAAAAATGACCATAATTTTTATTTGTAACTCGACCTCACGGCCGAACCGTAAAAGCTGGACAGATAATTTTTGGTCAGAATGTAGACATACATTTTGGTATTCTTAAAATGTGACTTTGACAGGCGTGGTGTGCACAAAATTTAAACGGGGAGACTAAGAGCCATGCCAATTCCTGTCTCTCTCTCCATTCACTGCAATGTTAAAAAAACATTTCTTCAAAAAAATCTCATTTTTGTTTTCGAATTGCCGTTACTAACACATTTTAAGGAATATCTGAATAAAATTAAGATTGTCAGAATCTTCCGGGTTCTGTCTCTCTCACGATGTCTTTGTTTTTCTGCTAGGAGCTACAGTTTGATTACAAGGTGAAGTTATTTGAGGCTTGTCAAATCCGAAGAACTAGCTGAGTCATTCCAATACAATATACACTACCATACTTCCGGGTCATGTGACCCAGAACTAGTCACATGACCCACTCAATGCAGACTTCATAATACTTTACCTTGGATAATGGAGGAATCTGAACCCTGACCTTTTGACCTTACATGATCCCCAGTCCTGCTGGGGACAGGTTCATGGGATATATATGTATATTATTATTTTTATACATATAAATATTTACATTTGTATATTATATATACATATTAGCCCCGCCCCTTCTTCTGATTGGCCGATACGTTATAGTCCAATATCTTTTGAATGGTTTGACATAGAGACTCACGGGTGGTATCAAATGACTAAGTATCGAGCCCCTGACCCTCATTGGTGCAAATTAGCCCCGCCCCTTCTTCTGATTGGCTGATACGTTAAAGTCCAATATCTTTTGAATGGTTTGACATACAGAGACATGGGTGGTGTCAAATGACTAAGTATCGAGTCCCTGACCCTCATTGGTGCAAATTAGCCACGCCCCTTCTTCTGATTGGCCGATACGTTATAGTCCAATATCTTTTGAATGGTTTGACATACAGAGACATGGGTGGTGTCAAATGACTAAGTATCGAGTCCCTGACCCTCATTGGTGCAAATTAGCCACGCCCCTTCTTCTGATTGGCTGATACGTTAAAGTCCAATATCTTTTGAATGGTTTGACATACAGAGACATGGGTGGTGTCAAATGACTAAGTATCGAGCCCCTGACCCTCATTGGTGCAAATTAGCCCCGCCCCTTCTTCTGATTGGCTGATACGTTAAAGTCCAATATCTTTTGAATGGTTTGACATACAGAGACATGGGTGGTGTCAAATGACTAAGTATGGAGTCCCTGACCCTCATTGGTGCAAATTAGCCACGCCCCTTCTTCTGATTGGCCGATACGTTATAGTCCAATATCTTTTGAATGGTTTGACATACAGAGACATGGGTGGTGTCAAATGACCAAGTATGGAGTCCCTGACCCTCATTGGTGCAAATTAGCCACGCCCCTTCTTCTGATTGGCCGATACGTTATAGCCCAATATCTTTTGAATGGTTTGACATACAGAGACATGGGTGGTGTCAAATGACTAAGTATCGAGTCCCTGACCCTCATTAGTGCAAATTAGCCACGCCCCTTCTTCTGATTGGCTGATACGTTAAAGTCCAATATCTTTTGAATGGTTTGACATACAGAGACATGGGTGGTGTCAAATGACTAAGTATCGAGTCCTTGACCTTCATGGGTGCATCCCGCGATCATCCGGCAGTAGTCCGTGGCACTTCAAAATTTCCCGGGAATTTTGGTCTAGTTATTATTATTATTCCATATTCTTCCGTATGAACTTCGGCGCGTAACTAGTTGCGCAGCTTTGAGAAAACTCAAAAAGTAAAAACGTAGAAACGTGCGACTTAATCGGGACTTCATGGGAATGACTTTTATTAGCGATTGGCGTGCACGTTTTTGCGCAACGTGCACAAACGTGCGCTTTTTGCCCCATCGTGAACGCATTGCGTGAACTTTGGGGCCTCAACACTCGCACACCGTTACTCGAAAAATTCTGAACCGATTTAGAAAGTTGTAGGCCCTGAATTTAACTACAGTCCTGTGGATTTTCAGAACGATGGCACGAATAGTTTTTGCACGAAGTGCAAAAACATTTCCAAATTTCCAAACTAATGGGGAAGATTTTCCCATGTATTTGTATGGGGCAGCATTTCACACTGTGGGTGTGAAATGTCCGGTGAAGGTTAAAAAAAAAAAAAAATCACCTTTTTTCTGAGTCACCTATCTTTCTCATACTTGCACGTAGAAACGTCATTCAAACTTCAAAACGGAGGAAAACTTCTCTTCTCTCTCTAAACCCCAGACTGTTTTTTCCTAAAATGTACACTTTTCAAGATATGAGCCTTCAAGCGAGGACTAAAAAACCCCCTTTTTCAAATCTAGAGTGTAGGTTCTAATTGATCAGAGTGAGCAGAACCCTGAAAAAATGACCATAATTTTTATTTGTAACTCGACCTCACGGCCGAACCGTAAAAGCTGGACAGATAATTTTTGGTCAGAATGTAGACATACATTTTGGTATTCTTAAAATGTGACTTTGACAGGCGTGGTGTGCACAAAATTTAAACGGGGAGACTAAGAGCCATGCCAATTCCTGTCTCTCTCTCCATTCACTGCAATGTTAAAAAAAAATTTCTTCAAAAAAATCTCATTTTTGTTTTCGAATTGCCGTTACTAACACATTTTAAGGAATATCTGAATAAAATTAAGATTGTCAGAATCTTCCGGGTTCTGTCTCTCTCACGATGTCTTTGTTTTTCTGCTAGGAGTTACAGTTTGATTACAAGGTGAAGTTATTTGAGGCTTGTCAAATCCCAAAAACTAGCTGAGTCATTCCAATACAATATACACTACCATACTTCCGGGTCATGTGACCCAGAACTAGTCACATGACCCACTCATTGCAGACTTCATAATACTTTACCTTGGATAATGGAGGAATCTGAACCCTGACCTTACATGATCCCCAGTCCTGCTGGGGACAGGTTCATGGGATATATATGTATATTATTATTATTATTATACATATAAATATTTACATTTGTATATTATATATACATATTAGCCCCGCCCCTTCTTCTGATTGGCCGATACGTTATAGTCCAATATCTTTTGAATGGTTTGACATACAGAGACATGGGTGGTCTCAAATGACTAAGTATCGAGCCCCTGACCCTCATTGGTGCAAATTAGCCCCGCCCCTTCTTCTGATTGGCTGATACGTTAAAGTCCAATATCTTTTGAATGGTTTGACATACAGAGACATGGGTGGTGTCAAATGACTAAGTATCGAGTCCCTGACCCTCATTGGTGCAAATTAGCCACGCCCCTTCTTCTGATTGGCCGATACGTTATAGTCCAATATCTTTTGAATGGTTTGACATACAGAGACATGGGTGGTGTCAAATGACTAAGTATCGAGTCCCTGACCCTCATTGGTGCAAATTAGCCCCGCCCCTTCTTCTGATTGGCCGATACGTTATAGTCCAATATCTTTTGAATGGTTTGACATAGAGAGTCATGGGTGGTGTCAAATGACTAAGTATCGAGTCCCTGACCCTCATTGGTGCAAATTAGCCCCGCCCCTTCTTCTGATTGGCTGATACGTTAAAGTCCAATATCTTTTGAATGGTTTGACATACAGAGACATGGGTGGTGTCAAATGACTAAGTATCGAGTCCCTGACCCTCATTGGTGCAAATTAGCCACGCCCCTTCTTCTGATTGGCCGATACGTTATAGTCCAATATCTTTTGAATGGTTTGACATACAGAGACATGGGTGGTGTCAAATGACTAAGTATGGAGTCCCTGACCCTCATTGGTGCAAATTAGCCACGCCCCTTCTTCTGATTGGCCGATACGTTATAGTCCAATATCTTTTGAATGGTTTGACATACAGAGACATGGGTGGTGTCAAATGACCAAGTATCGAGTCCCTGACCCTCATTGGTGCAAATTAGCCACGCCCCTTCTTCTGATTGGCTGATACGTTAAAGTCCAATATCTTTTGAATGGTTTGACATACAGAGACATGGGTGGTGTCAAATGACTAAGTATCAAGTCCTTGACCTTCATGGGTGCATCCCGCGATCATCCGGCAGTAGTCCGTGGCACTTCAAAATTTCCCGGGAATTTTGGTCTAGTTTATTATTATTATTATATATTCTTCCGTATAAACTTCGGCGCGTAACTAGTTGCGCAGCTTTGAGAAAACTCAAAAAGTAAAAACGTAGAAACGTGCGACTTAATCGGGACTTCATGGGAATGACTTTTATTAGTGATTGGCGTGCACGTTTTTGCGCAACGTGCACAAACGTGCGCTTTTTGCCCCATCGTGAACGCATTGCGTGAACTTTGGGGCCTCAACACTCGCACACCGTTACTCGAAAAATTATGAACCGATTTAGAAAGTTGTAGGCCCTGAATTTAACTACAGTCCTGTGGATTTTCAGAACGATGGCACGAATAGTTTTTGCACGAAGTGCAAAAACATTTCCAAATTTCCAAACTAATGGGGAAGATTTTCCCATGTATTTGTATGGGGCAGCATTTCACACTGTGGGTGTGAAATGTCCGGTGAAGGTTAAAAAAAACTAAAAATCACCTTTTTTCCGAGTCACCTATCTTTCTCATACTTGCACGTAGAAACGTCATTCAAACTTCAAAACGGAGGAAAACTTCTCTTCTCTCTCTAAACCCCGGACTGTTTTTTCCTAAAATGTACACTTTTCAAGATATGAGCCTTCAAGCGAGGACTAAAAAACCCCCTTTTTCAAATCTAGAGTGGAGGTTTTAATTGATCAGAGTGAGCAGAACCCTGAAAAAATGACCATAATTTTTATTTGTAACTCGACCTCACGGCCGAACCGTAAAAGCTGGACAGATAATTTTTGGTCAGAATGTAGACATACATTTTGGTATTCTTAAAATGTGACTTTGACAGGCGTGGTGTGCACAAAATTTAAACGGGGAGACTAAGAGCCATGCCAATTCCTGTCTCTCTCTCCATTCACTGCAATGTTAAAAAAACATTTCTTCAAAAAAATCTCATTTTTGTTTTCGAATTGCCGTTACTAACACATTTTAAGGAATATCTGAATAAAATTAAGATTGTCAGAATCTTCCGGGTTCTGTCTCTCTCACGATGTCTTTGTTTTTCTGCTAGGAGCTACAGTTTGATTACAAGGTGAAGTTATTTGAGGCTTGTCAAATCCGAAGAACTAGCTGAGTCATTCCAATACAATATACACTACCATACTTCCGGGTCATGTGACCCAGAACTAGTCACATGACCCACTCAATGCAGACTTCATAATACTTTACCTTGGATAATGGAGGAATCTGAACCCTGACCTTTTGACCTTACATGATCCCCAGTCCTGCTGGGGACAGGTTCATGGGATATATATGTATATTATTATTATTATACATATAAATATTTACATTTGTATATTATATATACATATTAGCCCCGCCCCTTCTTCTGATTGGCCGATACGTTATAGTCCAATATCTTTTGAATGGTTTGACATAGAGACTCACGGGTGGTATCAAATGACTAAGTATCGAGCCCCTGACACTCATTGGTGCAAATTAGCCCCGCCCCTTCTTCTGATTGGCTGATACGTTAAAGTCCAATATCTTTTGAATGGTTTGACATACAGAGACATGGGTGGTGTCAAATGACTAAGTATCGAGTCCCTGACCCTCATTGGTGCAAATTAGCCACGCCCCTTCTTCTGATTGGCCGATACGTTAAAGTCCAATATCTTTTGAATGGTTTGACATACAGAGACATGGGTGGTGTCAAATGACTAAGTATCGAGTCCCTGACCCTCATTGGTGCAAATTAGCCCCGCCCCTTCTTCTGATTGGCTGATACGTTAAAGTCCAATATCTTTTGAATGGTTTGACATACAGAGACATGGGTGGTGTCAAATGACTAAGTATGGAGTCCCTCACCCTCATTGGTGCAAATTAGCCACGCCCCTTCTTCTGATTGGCCGATACGTTATAGTCCAATATCTTTTGAATGGTTTGACATACAGAGACATGGGTGGTGTCAAATGACCAAGTATCGAGTCCCTGACCCTCATTGGTGCAAATTAGCCACGCCCCTTCTTCTGATTGGCTGATACGTTAAAGTCCAATATCTTTTGAATGGTTTGACATACAGAGACATGGGTGGTGTCAAATGACTAAGTATCGAGTCCCTGACCCTCATTGGTGCAAATTAGCCACGCCCCTTCTTCTGATTGGCCGATACGTTATAGTCCAATATCTTTTGAATGGTTTGACATAGAGAGTCATGGGTGGTATCAAATGTCCTTGACCTTCATGGGTGCATCCCGCGATCATCCGGCAGTAGTCCGTGGCACTTCAAAATTTCCCGGGAATTTTGGTCTAGTTATTATTATTATTTTCCTGACAAAGTGAAGGCCTTTTTGCCCCCCTTAACATGCCCAAAAAGTCACCAAATTTTGCACCCTAGTCAGGCCTGGCGAAAAATTTGATATTTAAAGGTTTGCATTAATGGGCGTGGCAAAATGGCTCAACAGCGCCCCCCGGAAAACTTTGTGCCTCAAGCCCCACGATACGGTTTGACGTACATGCACGAAAATCAGTACACACCTGTATCATGGGACAACTTAAACAAAAGTCTCTTGGGGTCATGCCCGAAACCCAACACGATTTCGGCCATTTTGAATTAGTCGTGTCATTTTGGCGAAATTTATGCCATTCCTTCGAAAGTTAATTCAGCCCGAACGGTAACGTGCACCCAAGTGTGTTATACATCAAAATGTGCGTCTCCATCCTGCGACAACACGCATTACTTTTCTCTTTCAAAAGCGTTACCGTGGCGGGGCTAGATGCCAAAAAGCGCGCCCACCCTTCATCTGATTGGTTCGACAGAAAAAACTTTGTGCCTCAAGCCCCATAATACGGTTTGACGTACATGAACGAAAATCGGTACACACCTGTATCATGTCGCAACTAAAAGAAAAGTCTCTTGGCGCCATGGCCGAAGCCGAACAGGAAGTCGGCCATTTTGAACATTCTGAATTAATTGCGTAATTTTGGAGCAATATATGCCATTCCTTCGAGAGTTAATTCAGCCCGAACCGTATCGTGAACCCAGATGTGTTATACATCAAAATGTGCGTCTCCATCCTGCGACTACACGCATTACTTTTCTCTTTCGAAAGTGTTACCGTAGTGACGCTAGACGCCAACAAGCGCACCCCCCCTTCATCTGATTGGTCCATATTTGATAGTTCCCCAAAAGGCACCAAATTTGGCATGCAAGCCAGGCCTGGCGATAAATTTGATATTTCCTGGTTTGCATTAATGGGCGTGGCAAAATGGCTCAACAGCGCCCCCCGGAAAACTTTGTGCCTCAAGCCCCACAATACGGTTTGACGTACATGCACGAAAATCGATACACACCTGTATCATGTCGCAACTTAAAGAAAAGTCTCTTGGAGCCATGGCCGAAACCGAACAGGAAGTCAGCCATTTTGAATTAATTGTGTAATTTTGGCGCAATTTATGCCATTCCTTCGGCAGTTAATTCAGCCCGAACCGTAACGTGCACCCAGGTGTGTTATACACCAAAATGTGCGTCTCCATCGTGCGACACCACGCATTACTTTTCTCTTTCAAAAGTGTTACCGTGGCGACGCTAGACGCGAAAAAGCGCACCCACCCTTCATCTGATTGGGTCCATATTTGATAGTTCTCCAAAAGTCACCAAAATTTGCATGCAAGCCAGGCCTGGCGATAAATGTGATATTTCATGGTTTCCATTAATGGGCGTGGCCTAACGGCTCAACAGCGCCCCCTAGAATACTTTTCTCTGCCATAACTTTTGAATGGTTTCACATAGAGAGTCGTGGGTGGTGTCATGGGACTCTGTAATGAGTCCTTAAGCTTCGTTGGCCTTAATTAGCCCCGCCCTTCTTCTGATTGGTTGTCCCGATTTTCTGCTATAACTTTTGAATGGTTTGACATAGAGAGTCGTGGGTGGTGTCATCAGATTCTTTATGGAGTCCTTGACCTTCATTGGCCTGAATTAGCCCCGCCCCTTCTTCTGATTGGTTGTCCTTTTTTTATAATAAAATTGCCGCGAGCCGCCAGTCGCTCTCGCGCTGACTCCCGCTTCCTGATTCAAACGTCTGCCGGCCCCGCCCCCTGACCAATCAGTGGCGAGTAGGGTGATGGCGGCCCCGCCCCCCGACCAATCAGTGGCGAGTAGGGTGATGACGGCCCCGCCCCCCGACCAATCAGCTCCCTGTAATGTGGTGACTTCAGAAATATTCCCGGCTCAGCCCGGTTACAACCTTGGCAGAATGGTTACAGAAAAAGTAATAATTTAAATAGTAGGGTTTTACTAATATTTATAACTTACAAATATTTAAAAAATTAGGAAAAAAAAAGTTCCAGACATTCTATCGCTATGTTGGTCTGTCCTAAAGCCAGTAGGTCAAATAAAAGGAATAGCTGAGATTTAGCTCAGCCAGATTATTGCGGTCTTTGCTGCCAGAGGTCGAGAGTTCAAGCCTGGCTTGAAATGCCAAAATTTTTGTGTTTTTTTTTACATCAAAATGTTCGTCTCTGTCCTGTGACGACGCACATTACTTTTCTCTTTCCCCTTCTTCTGATTGGTTGTCCCGATTTTCTGCCATAACTTTTGAATTTGAGTGGAGTTTGCGCGCGCAGCTCCCGCGGGGGGAGGGGCTGATGTTCAGCGCGGCCGCCATCTTGGTCGAGGCGCCGCATTGACTGCCTGAGAACGTCGGGCGTGGCCGCCATCTTGGATCGGTATCGCTTTAACTCTAGAGCGTTCACTTCTATTGTGGAAGGAGGTGTCTGCATAAGTAAAATAACTATAACTCACTTGATTTTCAACCGATTTTCACGCGGTTTGCTTTGTTACAAACGGCAGACATGTAGCTATGATACAGGATGCTTGATGTACGTTAAATATGCAAGCTTTCATGCTAAAATACGTTCTGCAGGTAGTCACACTTCAGGTATACACACACACACACACACACACATATATATATATATATATATATATATATATATATATATATATATATATATATATATATATACACACACACACACACACACACACACACACACACACACACACACACACACACACACACACACACACACACACACACACAATATACACAATACAAAATACAGTATAGCATATTAATGAATGTATTAATATATTTGAATAACAGACATAACAAGCTTAAAAACAAAAAACATAACGGATGACAGCATACAATTGTCATAATGGAGAAAAAAAAGAAACATTTGGAAGGAGTGTGTGTGTGAGGAATTGTATATTAGTGTTATAAATTGAAATTATATAATAATGCAATCGCTATGATATATAATTTTACAATATAATACAGTCAAAAATATATGAAATGAAGCAACATACAATGCAATAATACAATATGCTATATTACTGGGTACGCTAATATGAAATAACAACATGTAATATAATATGGTATAATAGATTAATATAATATCATACATTCTGGACCATGAGATACAGCTGTATTGTATGATCGTCGTTCATTTGAGTGATCAGATTTTTTTTTTCATGGTTTGCATTAATGGGCGTGTCCTCACGGCTCAACAGCGCCCCCTAGAATACTTTTTTCTGCCATAACTTTGGAAAGGTTTGACATAGAGAGTCGTGGGTGGTGTCATGGGACTCGGCATTGAGTCCTTGACCATAATTGGTGACAATTAGCCCAGTCCCTTTTTCTGATTGGTTGTCCCTATTTTCTGCTATAACTTTTGAATGTTTTGACATAGAGAGTCGTGGGTGGTGTCATGGGACTCTGTAATGAGTCCTTGATCTTCTTTGCCCTGAATTAGCCCCGCCCCTTCTTCTGACTGGTCGTCCCTTTTTTCTGCTATAACTTTTGAAGGGTTTGACATAGGAAGTCGTGGGTGGTGTCATTTCTGATATGCTTATGGGGGGCGGTTGACGTGAGTGCGAGGGCCCGTTCATTGCTGCTTGCAGCTTTAATTATTATTATTATTATTTTCCTGACAAAGTGAAGGCCTTTTTGCCCCCCTTAACATGCCCAAAAAGTCACCAAATTTTGCACCCTAGTCAGGCCTGGCGAAAAATTTGATATTTAAAGGTTTGCATTAATGGGCGTGGCCTAACGGCTCAACAGCGCCCCCTTGAAAACTTTGTGCCTCAAGCCCCACGATACGGTTTGACGTACATGCACGAAAATCGGTACACACCTGTATCATGGGACAACTTAAACAAAAGTCTCTTGGGGTCATGCCCGAAACCGAACAGGATGTCGGCCATTTTGAATTAGTCGTGTCATTTTGGCGAAATTTATGCCATTCCTTCGAAAGTTAATTCAGCCCGAACCGTAACGTGCCCCCAAGTGTGTTATACATCAAAATGTGCGTCTCCATCCTGCGACAACACGCATTACTTTTCTCTTTCAAAAGCGTTACCGCGGCGGCGCTAGACGCCAAAAAGCGCGCCCACCCTTCATCTGATTGGTTCGATAGAAAAAACTTTGTGCCTCAAGCCCCATAATACAGTTTGACGTACATGAACGAAAATCGGTACACACCTGTATCATGTCGCAACTAAAAGAAAAGTCTCTTGGCGTCATGCCCGAAACCGAACAGGAAGTCGGCCATTTTGAATTAATCGTGTCACTTTGGCGCAATTTATGCCATTCCTTCGGCAGTTAATTCAGCCCGAACCGTAACGTGCACCCAGGTGTGTTATACATCAAAATGTGCGTCTCCATCCTGCGACTACACGCATTACTTTTCTCTTTCACAAGTGTTACCGTGGCGACGCTAGACGCCAACAAGCGCACCCCTCCTTCATCTGATTGGTCCATATTTGATAGTTCCCCAAAAGGCACCAAATTTGGCATGCAAGCCAGGCCTGGCGATAAATTTGATATTTCATGGTTTTCATTAATGGGCGTGGCAAAATGGCTCAACAGCGCCCCCCAGAAAACTTTGTGCCTCAAGCCCCACAATACGGTTTGACGTACATGCACGAAAATCGCTACACACCTGTATCATGGCACAACTTAAAGAAAAGTCTCTTGGAGCCATGGCCGAAACCGAACAGGATGTCGGCCATTTTGAATAAATTGTGTCATTTTGGCGAAATTTATGCCATTCCTTCGGCAGTTAATTCAGCCCGAACCGTAATGTGCACCCAGGTGTGTTATACATCAAAATGTGCGTCTCCGTCCTGCGACTACACGCATTACTTTTCTCTTTCAAAAGTGTTACTGTGGCGACGCTAGACGCCAACAAGCGCACCCCCCCTTCATCTGATTGGTCCATATTTGATAGTTCCCCAAAAGGCACCAAATTTGGCATGCAAGCCAGGCCTGGCGATAAATTTGATATTTCATGGTTTGCATTAATGGGCGTGGCAAAATGGCTCAACAGCGCCCCCCGGAAAACTTTGTGCCTCAAGCCCCACAATACGGTTTGACGTACATGCACGAAAATCGCTACACACCTGTATCATGGCACAACTTAAAGAAAAGTCTCTTGGAGCCATGGCCGAAACCAAACAGGATGTCGGCCATTTTGAATAAATTGTGTCATTTTGGCGAAATTTATGCCATTCCTTCGGCAGTTAATTCAGCCCGAACCGTAATGTGCACCCAGGTGTGTTATACATCAAAATGTGCATCTCCGTCCTGTGACAACACGCATTACTTTTCTCTTTCAAATGTGTTACCGTGGCGACGCTAGACGCCAAAAGGCGGGCCCCCCCTTCATGTGATTGGTCCATATTTGATAGTTCTCCAAAAGTCACCAAATTTTGCATGCAAGCCAGGCTTGGCAATAAATTTGATATTTCATGGTTTGCATTAATGGGCGTCAACAGCGCCCCCTAGAATACTTTTATCTGCCATAACTTTTGAATGGTTTGACATAGGAAGTTGTGGGTGGTGTCATGGGACTCTGTAATGAGTCCTTAAGCTTCGTTGGCCTTAATTAGCCCCGCCCCTTCTTCTGATTGGTTGTCCCGATTTTCTGCTATAACTTTGGAAGGGTTTGACATAGAGAGTCGTGGGTGGTGTCATCAGATTCTGTATGGAGTCCTTGACCTTCATTAGCCTGAATTAGCCCCGCCCCTTCTTCTGATTGGTTGTCCCTTTTTTCTGCTATAACTTTTGAATGGTTTGACATAGGAAGTCGTGGGTGGTGTCATGTCTGATATGCTTATGGGGGGGGTGGCCGTGAGTGCGAGGGCCCGTTCATCGCTGCTTGCAGCTTTAATTATTATTATTTTTCTTCTGACAAAGTGATGGCCTTTTTGGCCCCCTTAACATGCCCAAAAAGTCACCAAATTTTGCACCCAAGTCAGGCCTGGCGAAAAATTTGATATTTCATGGTTTGCATTAATGGGCGTGGCAAAATGGCTCAACAGCGCCCCCTTGAAAAATTTGTGCCTCAAGCCCCACGATACGGTTTGACGTACATGCACGAAAATCGGTACACACCTGTATCATGGGACAACTTAAAGAAAAGTCTCTTGCCGTCATGCCCGAAACCGAACAGGAAGTCGGCCATTTTGAATTAATCGTGTCATTTTGGCGAAATTTATGCCATTCCTTCGGCAGTTAATTCAGCCCGAACCGTAACGTGCACCCAGGTGTATTATACATCAAAATGTGCGTCTCCCTCCTGCGACCACACGCATTACTTTTCTCTTTCAAAAGCGTTACCGTGGCGACGCTAGACGCCAAAAAGCGCGCCCACCCTTCATCTGATTGGTTCAGACAGAAAAAACTTTGCGCCTCAAGCCCCATAATACGGTTTGATGTACATGAACGAAAATTGGTACACTCCTGTATCATGTCGCAACTAAAAGAAAAGTCTCTTGGCGCCATGGCCGAAACCGAACAGGAAGTCGGCCATTTTGAATATTCTGAATTAATTGCGTAATTTTGGAGCAATATATGCCATTCCTTCGAGAGTTAATTCAGCCCGAACCGTATTGTGAACCCAGATGTGTTATACATCAAAATGTGCGTCTACATCCTGCGACTACACGCATTAGTTTTCTCTTTCAAAAGTGTTACCGTGGCGACGCTAGACGCCAAAAGGCGCGCCCCCTCTTCATGTGATTGGTCCATATTTGATAGTTCTCCAAAAGTCACAAAATTTTGCATGCAAGCCAGACTTGGCGATAAATTTGATATTTCATGGTTTGCATTAATGGGCGTGGCCTAACGGCTCAACAGCGCCCCCTAGAATACTTTTATCTGCCATAACTTTTGAATGGTTTGACATAGGAAGTTGTGGGTGGTGTCATGGGACTCTGTAATGAGTCCTTAAGCTTCGTTGGCCTTAATTAGCCCCGCCCCTTCTTCTGATTGGTTGTCCCGATTTTCTGCTATAACATTGGAATGGTTTGACATAGAGAGTCGTGGCTGGTGTCATCAGATTCTTTATGGAGTCCTTGACCTTCATTGGCCAGAATTAGCCCCGCCCCTTCTTCTGATTGGTTGTCCCTTTTTTCTGCTATAACTTTTGGATGGTTTGACATAGGAAGTCGTTGGTGTTGTCATTTCTGATATGCTTATGGGGGGGCGGTGGCCGTGAGTGCGAGGGCCCGTTCATCGCTGCTTGCAGCTTTAATTTTATTTATTTCTCATTGTTCTCATTGCACTTTAAATGCTTGAAACTTATTGTTCTGTTAATTTCACTTGTTTGTTGCACTGTTGCTGTTTAAAAAATATTTAGAATAAATGGTGCATATTTTTCAGAAAATTGAATGTCTCCTTGCTCATGCCCTTTTGTCAATGGTTTTGCTCCTAATCAGTACTGTAAACAAATCCAATATTCATTGATTCATTCAATTTCTAGTTTACGTTTGAGTATTATAATTGTCACCCATTGACCTTTTTTAGTATGGCTGTAGTATCCGTAGTATCAGTGTGCTATACAAGCAATATGCATGCAGGTAAGTGACTAGTTAAAAGCAGGGATGGATTACTGAACAGGCCTACCAGGCCCAGGGTCCCAAGAGCTCTGATGCTCTCCACAATTAAGATGCTACTGTAATATAGGCTTGTATTGGGTTTGTTCATCTCATGTCTGGAAAATCTACAAAAGTCATCAGAATATTCAATTTAATTAACTATTTATCAAAATGTTGTCCCAGGGAATCACACCCCTGGCCTATGTTGTTCAATTGTCTCATTCTGTTTTCTATGGGCTGCATGTGGTGAGCTTGAACAACAGGACCATGGGTCAATTTACACCAGACTTACACTTTAAGAGGACAAAAAATGACAATTGTGTTGATCGGGGCATATATCTTGGCTTAGGGGCTCGCTTACCTCCCAGGGAAAAAAAGTTCAGGCTCAGGATTTTTTTTTGCTATCACCCCTGTAGTATGCTCCATCCATAATCATTCCGGAGAAATGTATTAGTGTGGATTGATGGACACTAGCTAAGCAGAAACTTCCCACAAGGCAATGCAGCGGTGTTTGGTTGCTAAGTGATACGTATATGTCATAAGTATAATATTAAGTATAATAATATTATTATATAATATTAATATTATAATATTCGTATATAATAATATTATATAATGCCATCTTGTTTGGGCCAGGATAAACGGGAAAGAGCGGAGCGGTGCTGCTACTGTATGGAGCCAAATCAAGGCCAAAAGTTTTGCTAATTTGAAAATAAAATTGTAATTGAAAAACTAAGATTTGAACCTGAAAATTCAAGTTTTGATCATGAACTTATTTTTTTTACAGTTTCAATTTTTTTTTTCAGTATCAGATCTTTTTATTTCAGTTTCAGATCTCTTTTGCAGTTTAGGACTTTTGGCCCTGATCTGGCGTAGGGGGCGTGGCATCAACTGAGAGGGGCGTGGAATCATGAGTGACAGCTTAACAGAGAAGGCTGGGGACCTTCCTCAGTCATGTTGCCTTCAGGAAACGTAGGTTGCAGAAGTTATCAGTAGAAGTATGATTCAACACTGTATATACACCATATTTTATCACACTTTAAAGTTTTTTGGGGCCCGCGGCTTGTCCTGGCGGAGCGGACGCCATCGCAAACGATACTGTGATGCGTTCACGGTAGTATGTGGAAGTGGGACATGTCAAACTTTAAAGTGTGGCTGTTGAACTGTACAGTCTGGCATAGTTTATTGGGATTGGTGCCAAGTACGGTCTAAAACAGCTTTTTAAACAGAAATGTGTCACTAGTATCCGTTTTTTCCACTGCCAATCACGTGAATATGGTGTATATACAGTGTTGAATCATACTTCTACTGATAACTTCTGCAACCTACGTTTCCTGAAGGCAACATGACTGAGGAACGTCCCTAGCCTTCTCTGTTATGCTGTCACTCATGATGCCACGCCCCCTACGCCAGATCAGGGCCAAAAGATCTGAAACTGAAAAAAAGATCTGATACTGAAAAAAAGAAAATTGAAACTGTAAAAAAATAAGTTCATGATCAAAACTTGAATTTTCAGGTTCAAATCTTAGTTTTTCAATTACAATTTTATTTCTAAATTAGCAAAACTTTTGGCCTTGATTTGGCTCCATACTACTGCTGCTGTCACACGTCACTTCCTCCCAACGGCAGGAAGTGACGTGTGCGCTCTTACAGTTTTTCACAATTGTTTAAACACCTTTATTGGAACATCAAACACAAGGTGGCTGAACCAATCCTGCTGAACTCCAAGCACATATACTGCTCTAGACTCAAATTCCCATTCCATACTACACATTTCTCACAACACTACATACAATTCCCAATATCCTGCACACTCTTCCTGAATTCCCTCTCTTGCTGTTCACACAGAACACACAGTCAATCACATTTCTAAACTCCAAAAGGCTGTTGTGCAATATGCAATCAGCAATTTGCCATTGAATTCATATTCATTGATGAAGCGGGGTTCAACCTTGTAAAAAGAAGGCGCAGAGGGAGGAATATCATTGACCAGCGTGCCATCACAGAGGTCCCTGGCCAACGTGGAGGGAACATAACAATGTGTGCTGCCATCAATTTGATGATTTGATTTGATATGTTTATTTGGTCACGTTATAGAAGTCAGTAGTCAATATAAAGTTGTTTCTTTTGCATATATATCAAACAAGGACAAAAAGGTGTAGACTAAAGCCAAAGCTTATTTTGTCTACCCTTTTACAGTAACACAATGTAACCACTATAGTGCAAGATTTGAAAAAACAAAACAAAATTAAAGCTGCAAGCAGCAATGAACGGGCCCTCGCACTCACGGCCACCGCCCCCCCATAAGCATATCAGAAATGACACCACCCACGACTTCCTATGTCAAACCATTGAAAATCTATAGCAGAAAAAAGGGACAATCAATCAGAAGAAGGGGCGGGGCTAATTCAGGCCAATGAAAGTCAAGGACTCCATACAGAATCTGATGACACCACCCACGACTCTCTATGTCAAAACATTCCAAAGTTATAGCAGAAAATCGGGACAACCAATCAGAAGAAGGGGCGGGGCTAATTAAGGCTAACGAAGCTTAAGGACTCATTACAGAGTCCCATGACACTACCCACGACTTCCTATGTCAAACAATTCAAAAGTTATAGCAGAAATAAGGGACAACCAATCAGAAGAAGGGGCGGGGCTAATTCAGGCCAATGAAGGTCAAGGGCTCCATAAAGAATCTGATGACACCACCCACGACTCTCTATGTCAAACCATTCAAAAGTTATGGCAGAGAAAAGTATTCTAGGGGGCGCTGTTGAGCCGTTAGGCCACGCCCATTAATGCAAGGCATGAAATATCAAATTTATCACCAGGCCTGGCTTGCATGCAAAATTTGGTGACTTTTGGAGAACTATCAAATATGGACCAATCAGATGAAGGGGGGGCGCGCCTTTTGGCGTCTAGCGTCGCCACGGTAACACTTTTGAAAGAGAAAAGTAATGCGCGTAGTCGCAGGATGGAGATGCACATTTTGATGTATAACACACTTGGGGACACGTTACAGTTCGGGCTGAATTAACTGCCGAATGAATGGCATAAATTTCGCCAAAATCACACGATTAATTCAAAATGGCCGACATCCTGTTCGGTTTCGGGCATGACCCCAAGAGACTTTTGTTTAAGTTGTGCCATGATACAGGTGTGTACCGATTTCCGTGCATGTACGTCTAACAGTATTGCGGGGCTTGAGGCACATAGTTTTCAAGGGGGCGCTGTTGAGCCATTTTGCCACGCCAATTAATGCAAACCATTAAATACCAAATTTTTCGCCAGGCCTGGCTTGCATGCAAAATTTGGTGCCTTTTGGGGAACTATCAAATATGGACCAATCACATGAAGGGGGGGTGCGCTTGTTGGCGTCTAGCGTCGCCACGGTAACACTTTGGAAGGAGAAAAGTAATGCGTGTAGTCGCAGGATGGAGACGCACATTTTGATGTATAACACATCTGGGTTCACGATACGGTTCGGGCTGAATTAACTCTCGAAGGAATGGCATATATTGCTCCAAAATTACGCGATTAATGCAGAATGTTCAAAATGGCCGACTTCCTGTTCGGTTTCGGCCATGGCGCCAAGAGACTTTTCTTTTAGTTGCGACATGATACAGGTGTGTACCGATTTTCGTTCATGTACGTCAAAGCGTATTATGGGGCTTGAGGCGCAAAGTTTTTTCTGTCTGAACCAATCAGATGAAGGGTGGGCACGCTTTTTGGCGTCTAGCGTCGCCACGGTAACGCTTTCGAAAGAGAAAAGTAATGCGTGGGGTCGGATGATGGAGACGCACATTTTGATGTATAACACACTTGGGGGAACGTTACGGTTCGGGCTGAATTAACTTTCGAAGGAATGGCATAAATTTCGCCAAAATGACACGACTAATTCAAAATGGCCGACATCCTGTTCGGTTTCGGGCATGACCCCAAGAGACTTTTGTTTAAGTTGTCCCATGATACAGGTGTGTACCGATTTTCGTCCATGTACGTCTAACAGTATCGTGGGGCTTGAGGCACAAAGTTTTCAAGGGGGCGCTGTTGAGCCATTTTGCCACGCCCATTAATGCAAACCTTTAAATATCAAATTTTTCGCCAGGCCTGACTAGGGTGCAAAATTTGGTGACTTTTTGGGCATGTTAAGGGGGGCAAAAAGGCCTTCACTTTGTCAGGAAAATAATAATAATAATTAAAGCTGCAAGCAGCGATGAACGGGCCCTCGCACTCATGGCCACCGCCCCCCATAAGCATATCAGAAATGACACCACCCACGACTTCCTATGTCAAACCATTAAAAAGTTATAGCAGAAAAAAGGGACAACCAATCAGAAGAAGGGGCGGGGCTAATTCAGGCCAATAAAGGTCAAGGACTCCATACAGAATCTGATGACACCACCCATGACTCTCTATGTCAAACCATTCCAAAGTTATAGCAGAAAATCGGGACAACCAATCAGAAGAAGGGGCGGGGCTAATTCAGGCCAATGAAGGTCAAGGACTCCATAAAGAATCTGATGACCCCACCCACGACTCCCTATGTCAAACCATTCCAAAGTTATAGCAGAAAATCGGGACAACCAATCAGAAGAAGGGGCGGGGCTAATTAAGGCCAACGAAGCTTAAGAACTCAGCACAAAGTCCCATGACACCACCCACGACTTCCTATGTCAAACCATTAAAAAGTTATAGCAGAAAAAAGGGACAACCAATCAGAAGAAGGGGCGGGGCTAATTAAGGCCAACGAAGCTTAAGGACTCATTACAGAGTCCCATGACACCACCCACAACTTCCTATGTCAAACCATTCAAAAGTTATGGCAGATAAAAGTATTCTAGGGGGCGCTGTTGAGCCGGTAGGCCACGCCCATTAATACAAACCATGAAATATCACATTTATTGCCAAGTCTGGCTTGCATGCAAAATTTGGTGACTTTTGGAGAACTATCAAATATGTACCAATCACATGAAGTGGGGGCGCGCCTTTTGGCGTCTAGCGTCGCCACGGTAACACTTTTGAAAGAGAAAAGTAATGCGTGGTGTCGCAGGATGTAGACGCACATTTTGATGTATAACACACCTGGGTGCACGTTACGGTTCGGGCTGAATTAACTGCCGAAGGAATGGCATAAATTTTGCCAAAATGACACAATTTATTCAAAATGGCCGACATCCTGTTCGGCTTCGGCCATGGCTCCAAGAGACTTTTCTTTAAGTTGTGCCATGATACAGGTGTGTAGCGATTCTCGTGCATGTACATCAAACCGTATTGTGGGGCTTGAGGCACAAAGTTTTCCGGGGGGCGCTGTTGAGCCATTTTGCCACGCCCATTAATGCAAACCATTAAAAATCAAATGTATCGCCAGGCCTGGCTTGCATGCCAAATTTGGTGCCTTTTGGGGAACTATCAGATATGGACCAATCAGATGAAGGGGGGGTGCGCTTGTTGGCGTCTAGCGTCGCCACGGTAACACTTTTCAAAGAGAAAAGTAATGCGTGTAGTCGCAGGATGGAGACGCACATTTTGATGTATAACACATCTGGGTTCACGATACGGTTCGGGCTGAATTAACTCTCGAAGGAATGGCATATATTGCTCCAAAATTACGCAATTAATTCAGAATGTTCAAAATGGCCGACTTCCTGTTCGGTTTCGGCCATGGCGCCAAGAGACTTTTCTTTTAGTTGCGACATGATACAGGAGTGTACCGATTTTCGTTCATGTACGTCAAACCGTATTATGGGGCTTGAGGCACAAAGTTTTTTCTGTCGAACCAATCAGATGAAGGGTGGGTGCGCTTTTTGGCGTCTAGCGTCGCCACGGTAACGCTTTCGAAAGAGAAAAGTAATGCGTGTTGTCGCAGGATGGAGACGCACATTTTGATGTATAACACACTTGGGTGCACGTTACGGTTTGGGCTGAATTAACTTTCGAAGGAATGGCATAAATTTTGCCAAAATGACACGATTAATTCAAAATGGCCGACATCCTGTTCGGTTTCGGCCATGGCACCAGGAGACTTTTCTTTAAGTTGCCCCATGATACAGGTGTGTACCGATTTTCGTGCATGTACGTTAAACCGTATTGTGGTAATTGAGGCACAAAGTTTTCAAGGGGGCGCTGTTGAGCCATTTTACCACGCCCATTAATGCAAACCATTAAATATCAAATTTTTCGCCAGGCCTGACTTGGGTGCAAAATTTGGTGACTTTTTGGGCACGTTTAGGGGGGCAAAAAGGCCTTCCTTTTGTCACGAAAATAATAATAATAATAATAAAAATTCCTGCAAATACAATAGGGCCTTCGCACTGCAAGTGCTCGGGCCCTAACTAGAAAATTTCTGGAAATTTTGATATGGGCATGCCCTACGGCCCATTCGACCCCTCTCGCTGCTTTGGTTTAGGGCTGTAGTGGTTGTGTTCGGGGTGGTTCTATGTCAGTTTGAGGTGGTTACAGTTGTATTGCATTCATTCCTGTGCTCCCAATAGTTATTAAAGGCGTGCGCTTTTTGGCGTCTAGCGCCCCCCACGGTGACACTTTTGACTGAAAAAAGTAATGCCCATCGAGGCAACATGGAGACGCATCTAACGATGTATGCCATGCATGGGTGCACGTTGCGGTTCAGGCTACATTAATGGATAGGTTTTTGTTTCACCGTGGTAAAAAAAACCCATCCGAATGAATGGGGCCATTTGGCATGGATTTTGACATAAAATTTCCTTAAATAACAGCTTCATGAAATTGGAATATGTTGAAGCCCAGAGCGTGCCGAGTCGGGGAACATTTGTACGATGTCTCTATGATAATCTGTTGCCTAGCAACAAGCATCCAAAGTCAAACAGAAATAAAGAAAAAAATGAAAGGTCATTATCGCAAAAAGTGTAATAATTGGCATAATGAGCTTGTACGGTCCGTTAGTGCCAATCGGGCCGAGTGTTTGAAAGTTTGAACGATGTCTTTACGATAAAGTCTGGCCGAGCAATAAACGTTCAAATTTTTGCCTTTTTTTTGCTTTTTGGCATCTAGCGTTGCCACGGCAACACTTTCAACTGAGAAAAGTAATGCCCATCGAGGCACGATCGAGACGCATCCAACGATGTATGCCATGCATGGGTGCACGTTCCGGTCTGGGCAGCATTAACAGATGTTTTATTCACATGCTCCCCCATACAAATGCATAGGTTTTTGTTGCCATGGTAACAAGCTCCATAGGATAGAATGGGACAATTAGGCTTCAATATCTCAAAAGCTGTAAACGACAGCGTAATGAGACCTCAGTATGTTGTAGTCCACAGCAACCCGAGTCTTTTAACGTTAAATTAAAGTCTCTACGATATCGTGTTGCCGCGCAACAAGCGTCCGAAATTCCGTTAGCATCAAAATGAACAAAGTGGAATACCTCAAAAACCGTAATAGCAAGCATGACGAAACTAAAATATCTTGCAGTACAAAGCGTCCCGGGTTTGTCAATGTTGTAATGATGTCTGTACGATAAACCGTTGCCTAGCAACAAACGTCCAAAATAAAAGGGATTTTTTTTTTCAATTGAAAGTTAAATATCGCAAAAACCATAATAACTAGCATGATGAAGTTGTATGGTCCTTTAAAGACTCTCGGGCCGAGTGTTTCAAAGTTTGAACGATGTCTCTACGATAAAGTTCGGCCGAGCAATAAGCGCGGGAATTTTCGCCTTTTTTTTGGCTTTTTGGCAACAAGCGTTGCCACGGTAACCCCTATTACTGAGAAAAGTAATACCCATCGAATCACGATGGAGACGCATCCAACGATGTATGCCATGCATGGGTGCACGTTGCGGTTCGGGCCGTATTAACGGACGAAAAAAGAGTGCGGAATAATAATAATAAAAAAAGGGAAACCTTTCTGTATACTAATATATCGCCTTCATTTTTCAGGTTTTTCGGGCCGTGTTTTACTTTTGGGGGATTTTTCTTTTCCACATCAGAGCGGGGTCATCCTGTACACCCGCTGGTGCGCAGTGGGACTTTTGCAACTTTAGCTTGTTAGCAAAATGCTAGCAACATTGCCTTTTGGGCCATTCTGGACGATTGCAATATGGTCATGCCACTACTTGGCATGCCCATAATAATAATAAAAATTCCTGCAAATACAATAGGGCCTTCGCACTGAAGGTGCTCGGGCCCTAATTAAAGCTGCAAGCAGCGATGAACGGGCCCTCGCACTCACGGCCACCGCCCCCCATAAGCATATCAGACATGACACCACCCACGACTTCCTATGTCAAACCATTCAAAAGTTATAGCAGAAAAAAGGGACAACCAATCAGAAGAAGGGGCGGGGCTAATTCAAGCCAATGAAGGTCAAGGACTCCATACAGAGTCTGATGACACCACCCACGACTCTCTATGTCAAACCATTCAAAAGTTATAGCAGGAAATGGGGACAACCAATCAAAAGAAGGGGTGGGGCTAATTTTCACTAATTATGGTCAAGGACTCAATACCGAGTCCCATGACACCACCCACGACTCTTTATGTCATACCATTCAAAAGTTATGGCAGAGAAAAGTTTTCCAGGTGGCGCTGTTGAGCCATTTTGCCACGCCCATTAATGCAAACCATGAAATATCAAATTTATTGCCAGGCCTGGCTTGCATGCAAAATTTGATGACTTTTGGAGAACTATCAAATATGGACCAATCAGATGAAGGGGGGCACGCCTTTTGGCGTCTAGCGTCGCTACGGTAACACTTTTGAAAGAGAAAAGTAATGCATGTAGTTGCTGGGTGGAGACGCACATTTTGATGTATAACACACCTGGGTGCACGTTACGGTTTGGGCGGTATTAATTGCCGAAGGAATGGCATAAATTGCGCCAAAACTTACACAATTAATTCAAAATGGCCGACATCCTGTTCGGTTTCGGCCATGGCGCCAAGAGACTTTTCTTTAAGTTGCGACATGATACAGGTGTGTACCGATTTTCATGCATGTACGTCAAACCGTATTGTGGGGCTTGAGGCACAAAGTTTTCCAGGTGGCGCTGTTGAGCCATTTTGCCACGCCCATTAATGCAAACCATGAAATATCAAATTTATCGCCAGGCCTGGCTTGCATGCAAAATTTGGTGCCTTTTGGGGAACTATCAAATATGGACCAATCAGATGAAGGGGGGGTGCGCTTGTTGGCATCTAGGGTCGCCACGGTAACACTTTTGAAAGAGAAAAGTAATGCGTGTAGTTGCAGGATGGAGACGCACATTTTGATGTATAACACACCTGGGTTCACGATACGGTTCGGGCTGAATTAACTCTCGAAGGAATGGCATAAATTGCGCCAAAGTGACACGATTAATTCAAAATGGCCGACTTCCTGTTCGGTTTCGGGCATGACGCCAAGAGACTTTTCTTTAAGTTGTCGCATGATACAGGTGTGTACCGATTTTCGTGCATGTACGTCAAACCGTATCGTGGGGCTTGAGGCACAAAGTTTTCAAGGGGGCACTGTTGAGCCATTTTGCCACGCCCATTAATGCAAACCATTAAATATCAAATTTTTCGCCAGGCCTGACTTGGGTGCAAAATTTGGTGACTTTTTGGGCATGTTAAGGGGGGCAAAAAGGCCATCACTTTGTCAGAAGAAAAATAATAATAATTAAAGCTGCAAGCAGCGATGAACGGGCCCTCGCACTCACGGCCACCGCCCCCCTTAAGCATATCAGAAACGACACCACCCACGACTTCCTATGTCAAACCATTCAGAAGTTATAGCAGAAAAAAGGGACAACCAATCAGAAGAAGGGGCGGGGCTAATTCAGGCCAATGAAGGTCAAGGACTCCATAAAGAATCTGATGACACCACCCACGACTCTCTATGTTAAACCATTCCAAAGTTATAGCAGAAAATCGGGACAACCAATCAGAAGAAGGGGCGGGGCTAATTAAGGCCAACGAAGCTTAAGGACTCATTACAGAGTCCCATGACACCACCCACAACTTCCTATGTCAAACCATTCAAAAGTTATGGCAGATAAAAGTATTCTAGGGGGCGCTGTTGAGCCGTTAGGCCACGCCCATTAATGCAAACCATGAAATATCAAATTTATCGCCAAGTCTGGCTTGCATGCAAAATTTGGTGACTTTTGGAGAACTATCAAATATGGACCAATCACATGAAGGGGGGGCGCGCCTTTTGGCGTTTAGCGTCGCCACGGTAACAGTTTTGAAAGAGAAAAGTAATGCGTGGTGTCGCAGGATGTAGACGCACATTTTGATGTATATCACACCTGGGTGCACGTTACGGTTCGGGCTGAATTAACTGCCGAAGGAATGGCATAAATTTCGCCAAAATGACACAATTTATTCAAAATGGCCGACATCCTGTTCGGTTTCGGCCATGGCTCCAAGAGACTTTTCTTTAAGTTGTGCCATGATACAGGTGTGTAGCGATTTTCGTGCATGTACGTCAAACCGTATTGTGGGGCTTGAGGCACAAAGTTTTCCGGGGGGCGCTGTTGAGCCATTTTGCCACGCCCATTAATGCAAACCATGAAATATCAAATTTATCGCCAGGCCTGGCTTGCATGCCAAATTTGGTGCCTTTTGGGGAACTATCAAATATGGACCTATCAGATGAAGGGGGGGTGCGCTTGTTGGCGTCTAGCGTCGCCACGGTAACACTTTTGAAAGAGAAAAGTAATGCGTGTAGTCGCAGGATGGAGACGCACATTTTGATGTATAACACACCTGGGTTCACGATACGGTTCGGGCTGAATTAACTCTCAAAGGAATGGCATAAATTGCGCCAAAGTGACACGATTAATTCAAAATGGCCGACTTCCTGTTCGGTTTCGGGCATGACGCCAAGAGGCTTTTCTTTAAGTTGTCCCATGATACAGGTGTGTACCGATTTTCGTGCATGTACGTCAAACCGTATCGTGGGGCTTGAGGCACAAAGTTTTCAAGGGGGCGCTGTTGAGCCATTTTACCACGCCCATTAATGCAAACCATTAAATATCAAATTTTTCGCCAGGCCTGACTTGGGTGCAAAATTTGGTGACTTTTTGGGCATGTTAAGGGGGGCAAAAAGGCCATCACTTTGTCAGAAGAAAAAAAAAAATAATAATAATAAAAATTCCTGCAAATACAATAGGGCCTTCGCACTGAAGGTGCTCGGGCCCTAATTAAAGCTGCAAGCAGCGATGAACGGGCCCTCGCACTCACGTCCACCGCCCCCCATAAGCATATCAGAAATGACACCACCCACGACTCTCTATGTCAAACTATTCAAAAGTTATAGCAGAAAAAAGGAACCACCAATCAGAAGAAGGGGCAGGGCTAATTCAGGCCAATGAAGGTCAGGGACTCCATACAGAGTCTGATGACACCACCCACGACTCTCTATGTCAAAGCATTCAAAAGTTATGGCAGAAAATCGGGACAACCAATCAGAAGAAGGGGCGGGGCTAATTCAGGCCAATGAAGGTCAAGGACTCAATACCGAGTCCCATGACACCACCCACGACTCTTTATGTCAAACCATTCAAAAGTTATGGCAGAGAAAAGTATTCTAGGGGGCGCTGTTGAGCCGTTAGGCAACGCCCATTAATGCAAACCATGAAATATCAAATGTATCACCAGGCCTGGCTTGAATGCAAAATCTGGTGACTTTGGTGACAAAAATTGCTTGAATTGAGCCAGGCTCGAACTCTCAACTTCAGGAACCAAAGACCCCAATGATCTGGCTGAGCTACATGTCAGCTTAGGTACTGCTGTGACTTACTAGCTTATGACAGACCAAAATAGCGAATAAATATCTGGAACCATTTTTTCCTAATTTTTAAAATATTTGTAAGGTATAAATATTAGTAAAACACTATATTTTATATTATTACTTTTTCTGTAACCATTCTACCGAGATTCTAACCGGGCTGAGCACGGGACTATTTCTGACGTAACCACATTACAACAGCTGATTGGTCGGGGGGCGGGGCCGTCATCACCCTACTCGCCACTGATTGGTCGGGGGGCGGGGCCGTCATCACCCTACTCGCCACTGATTGGTCGGGGGGCGGGGCCGGCAGACGTTTGAATCAGGAAGCGGGAGTCAGCGCGAGAGCATGACGCCATATTACAGGCAGCTGATTGGTCGGGGAGCGGGGCCGTCATCACCCTACTAATTGGTCGGGGGGCGGGGCCGGCAGACGTTTGAATCAGGAAGCGGGAGTCAGCGCGAGAGCATGACACCATATTACAGGCAGCTGATTGGTCGGGGAGCGGGGCCGTCATCACACTACTCGCCACTGATTGGTCGGGGGGCGGGGCCGTCATCACCATACTCGCCACTGATTGGTCGGGGGGCGGGGCCGTCATCACCCTACTCGCCACTGATTGGTCGGGGGGCGGGGCCGTCATCACCCTACTCGCCACTGATTGGTCGGGGGGCGGGGCCAGCAGACGTTTGAATCAGGAAGCGGGACTCACTATGTCAAACCATTCCAAAGTTATAGCAGAAAATCGGGACAACCAATCAGAAGAAGGGGCGGGGCTAATTAAGGCCAACGAAGCTTAAGAACTCATTACAGAGTCCCATGACACCACCCACGACTTCCTATGTCAAACCATTAAAAAGTTATAGCAGAAAAAAGGGACAACCAATCAGAAGAAGAGGCGGGGCTAATTCTGGCCAACGAAGCTTAAGAAGTCAGTACAATGTCCCATGACACCACCCACGACTTCCTATGTCAAACCATTCAAAAGTTATGGCAGATAAAAGTATTCTAGGGGGCGCTGTTGAGCCGTTAGGCCACGCCCATTAATGCAAACCATGAAATATCAAATTTATCGCCAAGTCTGGCTTGCATGCAAAATTTGGTGACTTTTGGAGAACTATCAAATATGGACCAATCACATGAAGGGGGGGCGCGCCTTTTGGCGTCTAGCGTCGCCACGGTAACACTTTTGAAAGAGAAAAGTAATGCGTGGTGTCGCAGGATGTAGACGCACATTTTGATGTATAACACACCTGGGTGCACGTTACGGTTCGGGCTGAATTAACTGCCGAAGGAATGGCATAAATTTCGCCAAAATGACACAATTTATTCAAAATGGCCGACATCCTGTTCGGTTTCGGCCATGGCTCCAAGAGACTTTTCTTTAAGTTGTGCCATGATACAGGTGTGTAGCGATTTTCGTGCATGTACGTCAAACCGTATTGTGGGGCTTGAGGCACAAAGTTTTCCGGGGGGCGCTGTTGAGCCATTTTGCCACGCCCATTAATGCAAACCATGAAATATCAAATTTATCGCCAGGCCTGGCTTGCATGCCAAATTTGGTGCCTTTTGGGGAACTATCAAATATGGACCAATCAGATGAAGGGGGGGTGCGCTTGTTGGCGTCTAGCGTCGCCACGGTAACACTTTTGAAAGAGAAAAGTAATGCGTGTAGTCGCAGGATGGAGCCGCTCATTTTGATGTATAACACATCTGGGTTCACGATACAGTTCGGGCTGAATTAACTCTCGAAGGAATGGCATATATTGCTCCAAAATTACGCAATTAATTCAGAATGTTCAAAATGGCCGACTTCCTGTTCGGTTTCGGCCATGGCGCCAAGAGACTTTTCTTTTAGTTGCGACATGATACAGGTGTGTACCGATTTTCGTTCATGTACGTCAAAGCGTATTATGGGGCTTGAGGCGCAAAGTTTTTTCTGTCTGAACCAACCAGATGAAGGGTCGGCGCGCTTTTTGGCGTCTAGCGTCGCCACGGTAACACTTTTGAAAGAGAAAAGTAATGCGTGTTGTCGCAGGATGGAGACGCACATTTTGATGTATAACACACTTGGGGGCACGTTACGGTTCGGGCTGAATTAACTTTCGAAGGAATGGCATAAATTTCGCCAAAATGACACGACTAATTCAAAATGGCCGACATCCTGTTCGGTTTCGGGCATGACCCCAAGAGACTTTTGTTTAAGTTGTCCCATGATACAGGTGTGTACCGATTTTCGTGCATGTACGTCAAACCGTATCGTGGGGCTTGAGGCACAAAGTTTTCAAGGGGGCGCTGTTGAGCCATTTTGCCACGCCCATTAATGTAAACCATTAAATATCAAATTTTTCGCCAGGCCTGACTAGGGTGCAAAATTTGGTGACTTTTTGGGCATGTTAAGGGGGGCAAAAAGGCCTTCACTTTGTCAGGAAAATAATAATAATAATAATAATTAAAGCTGCAAGCAGCGATGAACGGGCCCTCGCACTCACGCCCACCGCCCCCCATAAGCATATCAGAAATGACACCACCCACGACTCTCTATGTCAAACCATTCAAAAGTTATAGCAGAAAAAAGGAACAACCAATCAGAAGAAGGGGCGGGGCTAATTCAGGCCAATGAAGGTCAAGGACTCCATACAGAGTCTGATGACACCACCCACGACTCTCTGTGTCAAACCATTCAAAAGTTATGGCAGAAAATCGGGACAACCAATCAGAAGAAGGGGCGGGGCTAATTCAGGCCAATTATGGTCAAGGACTCAATACCAAGTCCCATGACACCACCCACGACTCTTTATGTCAAACCATTCAAAAGTTATGGCAGAGAAAAGTATTCTAGGGGGCGCTGTTGAGCCGTTAGGCAACGCCCATTAATGCAAACCAGGAAATATCAAATTTATCACCAGGCCTGGCTTGCATGCAAAATTTGGTGCCTTTTAGGGAACTATCAAATATGGACCGATTAGATGAAGGGGAGGCGCGCTTTTTCGCGTCTAGCGTCGCCACGGTAACACTTTTGAAAGAGAAAAGTAATGTGCGTCGTCGCAGGACAGAGACGCACATTTTGATGTAAAAAAAAAAAAAAAATGGTGACAAAAATTTCGGCATAGGCTACAGCGAGGCTCGAACTCCCGACCTCTGGCACCAAAGACCGATATGCTCTGGGTGAGCTATGTCTCAACCATTCCTTTTGCTTTGACTTACTGGCTTAGGAGAGACCAACATAGCAATAAAATGTCTGGAACTTTTTTTCCTTTTTTTTAAATATTTGTAAGGTATAAATATTAGTAAAACACTACAATTTCATTTATTACTCTTTCTGTAAGCATTCTACCGAGGTTCTAACCGGGCTGAGCACGGGACTATTTCTGACGTCACCACATTACAACAGCTGATCGGTCGGGGGGCAGGGCCGTCATCACCCTACTCGCCACTGATTGGTCGGGGGGCGGGGCCGTCATCACCCTACTCGCCCCTGATTGGTCGGGGGGCGGGGCCGGCAGACGTTTGAATCAGGAAGCGGGAGTCAAACCATTAAAAAGTTATAGCAGAAAAAAGGGACAACCAATCAGAAGAAGGGGCGGGGCTAATTAAGGCCAACGAAGCTTAAGGACTCATTACAGAGTCCCATGACACCACCCACAACTTCCTATGTCAAACCATTCAAAAGTTATGGCAGATAAAAGTATTCTAGGGGGCGCTGTTGAGCCGTTAGGCCACGCCCATTAATGCAAACCATGAAATATCAAATTTATCGCCAAGTCTGGCTTGCATGCAAAATTTTGTGACTTTTGGAGAACTATCAAATATGGACCAATCACATGAAGGGGGGGGGCGCGCCTTTTGGCGTCTAGCGTCGCCACGGTAACACTTTTGAAAGAGAAAAGTAATGCGCGTAGTCGCAGGATGGAGACGCACATTTTGATGTATAACACACTTGGGGACAAGTTAAGGTTCGGGCTGAATTAACTGCCGAAGGAATGGCATAAATTTCGCCAAAATGACACGATTAATTCAAAATGGCCGACATCCTGTTCGGTTTCGGGCATGACCCCAAGAGACTTTTGTTTAAGTTGCGCCATGATACAGGTGTGTACCGATTTCCGTGCATGTACGTCTAACAGTATTGTGGGGCTTGAGGCACAAAGTTTTCAAGGGGGCGCTGTTGAGCCATTTTGCCACGCCCATTAATGCAAACCATTAAATACCACATTTTTCGCCAGGCCTGGCTTGGGTGCAAAATTTGGTGCCTTTTGGGGAACTATCAAATATGGACCAATCACATGAAGGGGGGGTGCGCTTGTTGGCGTCTAGCGTCGCCACGGTAACACTTTGGAAAGAGAAAAGTAATGCGTGTAGTCGCAGGATGGAGACGCACATTTTGATGTATAACACATATGGGTTCACGATACAGTTCGGGCTGAATTAACTCTCGAAGGAATGGCATATATTGCTCCAAAATTACGCGATTAATGCAGAATGTTCAAAATGGCCGACTTCCTGTTCGGTTTCGGCCATGGCGCCAAGAGACTTTTCTTTTAGTTGCGACATGATACAGGTGTGTACCGATTTTCGTTCATGTACGTCAAAGCGTATTATGGGGCTTGAGGCGCAAAGTTTTTTCTGTCTGAACCAATCAGATGAAGGGTGGGCACGCTTTTTGGCGTCTAGCGTCGCCACGGTAACGCTTTCGAAAGAGAAAAGTAATGCGTGGGGTCGGAGGATGGAGACGCACATTTTGATGTATAACACACTTGGGGGAACGTTACGGTTCGGGCTGAATTAACTTTCGAAGGAATGGCATAAATTTCGCCAAAATGACACGACTAATTCAAAATGGCCGACATCCTGTTCGGTTTCGGGCATGGCCCCAAGAGACTTTTGTTTAAGTTGTCCCATGATACAGGTGTGTACCGATTTTCGTGCATGTACGTCAAACCGTATCGTGGGGCTTGAGGCACAAAGTTTTCAAGGGGGCGCTGTTGAGCCATTTTACCACGCCCATTAATGCAAACCATTAAATATCAAATTTTTCGCCAGGCCTGACTTGGGTGCAAAATTTGGTGACTTTTTGGGCATGTTAAGGGGGGCAAAAAGGCCATCACTTTGTCAGAAGAAAAATAATAATAATAATTAAAGCTGCAAGCAGCAATGAACGGGCCCTCGCACTCACGGCCACCGCCCCCCCATAAGCATATCAGAAATGACACCACCCACGACTTCCTTTGTCAAACCATTGAAAAGCTATAGCAGAAAAAAGGGACAATCAATCAGAAGAAGGGGCGGGGCTAATTCAGGCCAATGAAAGTCAAGGACTCCATACAGAATCTGATGACACCACCCACGACTCTCTATGTCAAACCATTCCAAAGTTATAGCAGAAAATCGGGACAACCAATCAGAAGAAGGGGCGGGGCTAATTAAGGCTAACGAAGCTTAAGGACTCATTACAGAGTCCCATGACACCACCCACGACTTCCTATGTCAAACCATTCAAAAGTTATAGCAGAAAATCGGGACAACCAATCAGAAGAAGGGGCGGGGCTAATTCAGGCCAATGAAGGTCAAGGGCTCCATAAAGAATCTGATGACACCACCCACGACTCTCTATGTCAAACCATTCAAAAGTTATGGCAGATAAAAGTATTCTAGGGGGCGCTGTTGAGCCGTTAGGCCACGCCCATTAATGCAAGGCATGAAATATCAAATTTATCACCAGGCCTGGCTTGCATGCAAAATTTGGTGACTTTTGGAGAACTATCAAATATGGACCAATCAGATGAAGGGGGGGGCGCGCCTTTTGGCGTCTAGCGTCGCCACGGTAACACTTTTGAAAGAGAAAAGTAATGCGCGTAGTCGCAGGATGGAGACGCACATTTTGATGTATAACACACTTGGGGACACGTTACAGTTCGGGCTGAATTAACTGCCGAATGAATGGCATAAATTTCGCCAAAATGACACGATTAATTCAAAATGGCCGACATCCTGTTCGGTTTCGGGCATGACCCCAAGAGACTTTTGTTTAAGTTGCGCCATGATACAGGTGTGTACCGATTTCCGTGCATGTACGTCTAACAGTATTGCGGGGCTTGAGGCACAAAGTTTTCAAGGGGGCGCTGTTGAGCCATTTTGCCACGCCAATTAATGCAAACCATTAAATACCAAATTTATCGCCAGGCCTGGCTTGGGTGCAAAATTTGGTGCCTTTTGGGGAACTATCAAATATGGACCAATCACATGAAGGGGGGGTGCGCTTGTTGGCGTCTAGCGTCGCCACGGTAACACTTTGGAAAGAGAAAAGTAATGCGTGTAGTCGCAGGATGGAGACGCACATTTTGATGTATAACACATCTGGGTTCACGATACGGTTCGGGCTGAATTAACTCTCGAAGGAATGGCATATATTGCTCCAAAATTAGGCGATTAATGCAGAATGTTCAAAATGGCCGACTTCCTGTTCGGTTTTGGCCATGGCGCCAAGAGACTTTTCTTTTAGTTGCGACATGATACAGGTGTGTACCGATTTTCGTTCATGTACGTCAAAGCGTATTATGGGGCTTGAGGCGCAAAGTTTTTTTTGTCTGAACCAATCAGATGAAGGGTGGGCACGCTTTTTGGCGTCTAGCGTCGCCACGGTAACGCTTTCGAAAGAGAAAAGTAATGCGTGGGGTCGGATGATGGAGACGCACATTTTGATGTATAACACACTTGGGGGAACGTTACAGTTCGGGCTGAATTAACTTTCGAAGGAATGGCATAAATTTCGCCAAAATGACACGACTAATTCAAAATGGCCGACATCCTGTTCGGTTTCGGGCATGACCCCAAGAGACTTTTGTTTAAGTTGTCCCATGATACAGGTGTGTACCGATTTTCGTCCATGTACGTCTAACAGTATCGTGGGGCTTGAGGCACAAAGTTTTCAAGGGGGCGCTGTTGAGCCATTTTGCCACGCCCATTAATGCAAACCTTTAAATATCAAATTTTTCGCCAGGCCTGACTAGGGTGCAAAATTTGGTGACTTTTTGGGCATGTTAAGGGGGGCAAAAAGGCCTTCACTTTGTCAGGAAAATAATAATAATAATAATAATTAAAGCTGCAAGCAGCGATGAACGGGCCCTCGCACTCACGGCCACCGCCCCCATAAGCATATCAGAAATGACACCACCCACGACTTCCTATGTCAAACCATTCAAAAGTTATAGCAGAAAATCGGGACAACCAATCAGAAGAAGGGGCGGGGCTAATTCAGGCCAATGAAGGTCAAGGACTCCATACAGAATCTGATGATACCACCCACGACTCTCTATGTCAAACCATTCAAAAGTTATAGCAGAAAATCGGGACAACCAATCAGAAGAAGGGGCGGGGTTAATTTTCACCAATTATGGTCAAGGACTCTATACAGAGTCCCATGACACCACCCACGACTCTTTATGTCAAACCTTTCAAAAGTTATAGCAGGAAATAGGGACAACCAATCAGAAGAAGGGGCGGGGCTAATTCAGGCCAATGAAGGTCAAGGACTCAATACAGATTCCCATGACACCACCCACGACTCTTTATGTCAAACCTTTCAAAAGTTATGGCAGAGAAAAGTATTCTAGGGGGCGCTGTTGAGCCGTTAGGCCACGCCCATTAATGCAAACCATGAAACATCAGATTTATCGCCAGGCCTGCCTTGCATGCAAAATTTGGTGACTTTTGGGGAACTATCAAATATGGACCAATCAGATGAAGGGGGGCGCACTTTTTGGCGTCGAGTGTTGCCACGGTAACACTTCTGAATGAGAAAAGTAATGCGCGTCGTCGCAAGATTGAGACGCATATTTTGATGTTAAAAAAAACACAAAAATAGCTGACAATAAACTTTGCATTGTGCTGGGATCGAACCCGCGACCTCTCACATGAAAGACGGTGACGTTACCTCTGAGCCACGAATCAGCTTGGCCGTTTTCTGACTGACTGATTGAGGACACACCAACATAGCGATATAATCTGAGTCCCGAATTGTTTTTTCGTAATTTTTTAAATATTTGTAAGATATAAATGTTAGTAAAACACCACTATTTGTGCTTTTGTGAATAGCATGTTCCAGTCTTTACTTCCTAGACACACACACTGCATGGAAGGGAGCGTTTGATTTATTGTTCACATAACATTACTTTTATTTTTTCACAACCAAACCACGCACTTTATTTATGTCATTTGCACCGGGCAAGGACAAAAAATAAATGATTCCACCAAAATTGCAGAGATTTTTGTGGTTGGCTGACACATTAGCAGCATATTTCAAATATGTCAAACCATTCAAAAGTTATGGCAGAGAAAAGTTTTCTAGGGGGCGCTGTTGAGCCATTAGGCCACGCCCATTAAGACCAACATAGCGATAAAATGTCTGGAACTTTTTTTTCCTAATTTTTTAAATATTTGTAAGGTATAAATATTAGTAAAACACTACTATTTTTATTACTTTTTCTGTAACCATTTTATCGTGGTTCCAACCGGGCTGAGCACGGGTCTATTTCTGACGTCACCATATTACAGGCAGCTGATTGGTCGGGGAGCGGGGCCGTCACCTACTCGCCACTGATTGGTCGGGGGGCGGGGCCGTCATCACCCTACTCGCCACTGATTGGTCGGGGGGCGGGGCCGTCATCACCCTACTCGCCACTGATTGGTCGGGGGGCGGGGCCGGCAGACGTTTGAATCAGGAAGCGGGACTCTCTATGTCAAACCATTCCAAAGTTATAGCAGAAAATCGGGACAACCAATCAGAAGAAGGGGCGGGGCTAATTAAGCCCAACGAAGCTTAAGAACTCATTACAGAGTCCCATGACACCAACCACGACTTCCTATGTCAAACCATTCAAAAGTTATGGCAGATAAAAGTATTCTAGGGGGCGCTGTTGAGCCGTTAGGCCACGCCCATTAATGCAAACCATGAAATATCAAATTTATCACCAAGTCTGGCTTGCATGCAAAATTTGGTGACTTTTGGAGAACTATCAAATATGGACCAATCACATGAAGGGGGGGCGCGCCTTTTGGCGTCTAGCGTCGCCACGGTAACACTTTTGAAAGAGAAAAGTAATGCGTGGTGTCGCAGGATGTAGACGCACATTTTGATGTATAACACACCTGGGTGCACGTTACGGTTCGGGCTGAATTAACTGCCGAAGGAATGGCATAAATTTCACCAAAAGGACACAATTTATTAAAAATGGCCGACATCCTGTTCGGTTTCGGCCATGGCTCCAAGAGACTTTTCTTTAAGTTGTGCCATGATACAGGTGTGTAGCGATTTTCGTGCATGTACGTCAAACCGTATTGTGGGGCTTGAGGCACAAAGTTTTCCGGGGGGCGCTGTTGAGCCATTTTGCCACGCCCATTAATGCAAACCATGAAATATCAAATTTATCGCCAGGCCTGGCTTGCATGCCAAATTTGGTGCCTTTTGGGGAACTATCAAATATGGACCAATCAGATGAAGGGGGGGTGCGCTTGTTGGCGTCTAGCGTCGCCACGGTAACACTTTTCAAAGAGAAAAGTAATGCGTGTAGTCGCAGGATGGAGACGCACATTTTGATGTATAACACATCTGGGTTCGCGATACGGTTCGGGCTGAATTAATTCTCGAAGGAATGGCATATATTGCTCCAAAATTACGCGATTAATTCAGAATGTTCAAAATGGCCGACTTCCTGTTCGGTTTCGGCCATGGCGCCAAGAGACTTTTCTTTTAGTTGCGACATGATACAGGAGTGTACCGATTTTCGTTCAGGTACGTCAAACCGTATTATGGGGCTTGAGGCGCAAAGTTTTTTCTGTCTGAAGCAACGAGATGAAGGGTGGGCGCGCTTTTTGGCGTCTAGCGTCGCCACGGTAACGCTTTTGAAAGAGAAAAGTAATGCGTGTGGTCGCAGGAGGGAGACGCACATTTTGATGTATAACACACTTGGGGGCACGTTACGGTTCGGGCTGAATTAACTTTCGAAGGAATGGAATAAATTTCGCCCAAATGACATGACTAATTCAAAATGGCCGACATCCTGTTCGGTTTCGGGCATGACCCCAAGAGACTTTTGTTTAAGTTGTCCCATGATACAGGTGTGTACCGATTTTCGTGCAGGTACGTCAAACCGTATCGTGGGGCTTGAGGCACAAAGTTTTCAAGGGGGCGCTGTTGAGCCATTTTGCCACGCCCATTAATGCAAACCTTTAAATATCAAATTTTTCGCCAGGCCTGACTAGGGTGCAAAATTTGGTGACTTTTTGGGCATGTTAAGGGGGGCAAAAAGGCCTTCACTTTGTCAGGAAAATAATAATAATAATAATAATTAAAGCTGCAAGCAGCGATGAACGGGCCCTCGCACTCACGGCCACCGCCCCCCCATAAGCATATCAGAAATGACAACACCAACGACTTCCTATGTCAAACCATCCAAAAGTTATAGCAGAAAAAAGGGACAACCAATCAGAAGAAGGGGCGGGGCTAATTCTGGCCAATGAAGGTCAAGGACTCCATAAAGAATCTGATGACACCAGCCACGACTCTCTATGTCAAACCATTCCAATGTTATAGCAGAAAATCGGGACAACCAATCAGAAGAAGGGGCGGGGCTAATTAAGGCCAACGAAGCTTAAGGACTCATTACAGAGTCCCATGACACCACCCACAACTTCCTATGTCAAACCATTCAAAAGTTATGGCAGATAAAAGTATTCTAGGGGGCGCTGTTGAGCCGTTAGGCCACGCCCATTAATGCAAACCATGAAATATCAAATTTATCGCCAAGTCTGGCTTGCATGCAAAATTTTGTGACTTTTGGAGAACTATCAAATATGGACCAATCACATGAAGGGGGGGCGCGCCTTTTGGCGTCTAGCGTCGCCACGGTAACACTTTTGAAAGAGAAAAGTAATGCGTGTAGTCGCAGGATGTAGACGCACATTTTGATGTATAACACACCTGGGTGCACGTTACGGTTCGGGCTGAATTAACTGCCGAAGGAATGGCATAAATTTCGCCAAAATGACACAATTTATTCAAAATGGCCGACATCCTGTTCGGTTTCGGCCATGGCTCCAAGAGACTTTTCTTTAAGTTGTGCCATGATACAGGTGTGTAGCGATTTTCGTGCATGTACGTCAAACCGTATTGTGGGGCTTGAGGCACAAAGTTTTCCGGGGGGCGCTGTTGAGCCATTTTGCCATGCCCATTAATGCAAACCATGAAATATCAAATTTATCGCCAGGCCTGGCTTGCATGCCAAATTTGGTGCCTTTTGGGGAACTATCAAATATGGACCAATCAGATGAAGGGGGGGTGCGCTTGTTGGCTTCTAGCGTCGCCACGGTAACACTTTTGAAAGAGAAAAGTAATGCGTGTAGTCGCAGGATGGAGACGCACATTTTGATGTATAACACATCTGGGTTCACAATACGGTTCGGGCTGAATTAACTCTCGAAGGAATGGCATATATTGCTCCAAAATTACGCAATTAATTCAGAATATTCAAAATGGCCGACTTCCTGTTCGGTTTCGGCCATGGCGCCAAGAGACTTTTCTTTTAGTTGCGACATGATACAGGAGTGTACCAATTTTCGTTCATGTACATCAAACCGTATTATGGGGCTTGAGGCGCAAAGTTTTTTCTGTCTGAACCAATCAGATGAAGGGTGGGCGCGCTTTTTGGCGTCTAGCGTCGCCACGGTAACGCTTTTGAAAGAGAAAAGTAATGCGTGTGGTCGCAGGAGGGAGACGCACATTTTGATGTATAATACACCTGGGTGCACGTTACGGTTCGGGCTGAATTAACTGCCGAAGGAATGGCATAAATTTCGCCAAAATGACACGATTAATTCAAAATGGCCGACTTCCTGTTCGGTTTCGGGCATGACGGCAAGAGACTTTTCTTTAAGTTGTCCCATGATACAGGTGTGTACCGATTTTCGTGCATGTACGTCAAACCGTATCGTGGGGCTTGAGGCACAAATTTTTCAAGGGGGCGCTGTTGAGCCATTTTGCCACGCCCATTAATGCAAACCATGAAATATCAAATTTTTCGCCAGGCCTGACTTGGGTGCAAAATTTGGTGACTTTTTGGGCATGTTAAGGGGGCCAAAAAGGCCATCACTTTGTCAGAAGAAAAATAATAATAATTAAAGCTGCAAGCAGCGATGAACGGGCCCTCGCACTCACGGCCACCCCCCCCATAAGCATATCAGACATGACACCACCCACGACTTCCTATGTCAAACCATTCAAAAGTTATAGCAGAAAAAAGGGACAACCAATCAGAAGAAGGGGCGGGGCTAATTCAGGCTAATGAAGGTCAAGGACTCCATACAGAATCTGATGACACCACCCACGACTCTCTATGTCAAACCCTTCCAAAGTTATAGCAGAAAATCGGGACAACCAATCAGAAGAAGGGGCGGGGCTAATTAAGGCCAACGAAGCTTAAGGACTCATTACAGAGTCCCATGACACCACCCACAACTTCCTATGTCAAACCATTCAAAAGTTATGGCAGATAAAAGTATTCTAGGGGGCGCTGTTGACGCCCATTAATGCAAACCATGAAATATCAAATTTATTGCCAAGCCTGGCTTGCATGCAAAATTTGGTGACTTTTGGAGAACTATCAAATATGGACCAATCACATGAAGGGGGGGCCCGCCTTTTGGCGTCTAGCGTCGCCACGGTAACACATTTGAAAGAGAAAAGTAATGCGTGTTGTCACAGGACGGAGATGCACATTTTGATGTATAACACACCTGGGTGCACATTACGGTTCGGGCTGAATTAACTGCCGAAGGAATGGCATAAATTTCGCCAAAATGACACAATTTATTCAAAATGGCCGACATCCTGTTCGGTTTCGGCCATGGCTCCAAGAGACTTTTCTTTAAGTTGTGCCATGATACAGGTGTGTAGCGATTTTCGTGCATGTACGTCAAACCGTATTGTGGGGCTTGAGGCACAAAGTTTTCCGGGGGGCGCTGTTGAGCCATTTTGCCACGCCCATTAATGCAAACCATGAAATATCAAATTTATCGCCAGGCCTGGCTTGCATGCCAAATTTGGTGCCTTTTGGGGAACTATCAAATATGGACCAATCAGATGAAGGGGGGGTGCGCTTGTTGGCGTCTAGCGTCGCCACAGTAACACTTTTGAAAGAGAAAAGTAATGCGTGTAGTCGCAGGACGGAGACGCACATTTTGATGTATAACACACCTGGGTGCACATTACGGTTCGGGCTGAATTAACTGCCGAAGGAATGGCATGAATTTCGCCAAAATGACACAATTTATTCAAAATGGCCGACATCCTGTTCGGTTTCGGCCATGGCTCCAAGAGACTTTTCTTTAAGTTGTGCCATGATACAGGTGTGTAGCGATTTTCGTGCATGTACGTCAAACCGTATTGTGGGGCTTGAGGCACAAAGTTTTCTGGGGGGCGCTGTTGAGCCATTTTGCCACGCCCATTAATGAAAACCATGAAATATCAAATTTATCGCCAGGCCTGGCTTGCATGCCAAATTTGGTGCCTTTTGGGGAACTATCAAATATGGACCAATCAGATGAAGGAGGGGTGCGCTTGTTGGCGTCTAGCGTCGCCACGGTAACACTTGTGAAAGAGAAAAGTAATGCGTGTAGTCGCAGGATGGAGACGCACATTTTGATGTATAACACACCTGGGTGCACGTTACGGTTCGGGCTGAATTAACTGCCGAAGGAATGGCATAAATTGCGCCAAAGTGACACGATTAATTCAAAATGGCCGACTTCCTGTTCGGTTTCGGGCATGACGCCAAGAGACTTTTCTTTTAGTTGCGACATGATACAGGTGTGTACCGATTTTCGTTCATGTACGTCAAACTGTATTATGGGGCTTGAGGCACAAAGTTTTTTCTATCGAACCAATCAGATGAAGGGTGGGCGCGCTTTTTGGCGTCTAGCGCCGCCGCGGTAACGCTTTTGAAAGAGAAAAGTAATGCGTGTTGTCGCAGGATGGAGACGCACATTTTGATGTATAACACACTTGGGGGCACGTTACGGTTCGGGCTGAATTAACTTTCGAAGGAATGGCATAAATTTCGCCAAAATGACACGACTAATTCAAAATGGCCGACATCCTGTTCGGTTTCGGGCATGACCCCAAGAGACTTTTGTTTAAGTTGTCCCATGATACAGGTGTGTACCGATTTTCGTGCATGTACGTCAAACCGTATCGTGGGGCTTGAGGCACAAAGTTTTCAAGGGGGCGCTGTTGAGCCGTTAGGCCACGCCCATTAATGCAAACCTTTAAATATCAAATTTTTCGCCAGGCCTGACTAGGGTGCAAAATTTGGTGACTTTTTGGGCATGTTAAGGGGGGCAAAAAGGCCTTCACTTTGTCAGGAAAATAATAATAATAATAATTAAAGCTGCAAGCAGCAATGAACGGGCCCTCGCACTCACGTCAACCGCCCCCCATAAGCATATCAGAAATGACACCACCCACGACTTCCTATGTCAAACCCTTCAAAAGTTATAGCAGAAAAAAGGGACGACCAGTCAGAAGAAGGGGCGGGGCTAATTCAGGGCAAAGAAGATCAAGGACTCATTACAGAGTCCCATGACACCACCCACGACTCTCTATGTCAAAACATTCAAAAGTTATAGCAGAAAATAGGGACAACCAATCAGAAAAAGGGACTGGGCTAATTGTCACCAATTATGGTCAAGGACTCAATGCCGAGTCCCATGACACCACCCACGACTCTCTATGTCAAACCTTTCCAAAGTTATGGCAGAAAAAAGTATTCTAGGGGGCGCTGTTGAGCCGTGAGGACACGCCCATTAATGCAAACCATGAAAAAAAAAATCTGATCACTCAAATGAACGACGATCATACAATACAGCTGTATCTCATGGTCCAGAATGTATGATATTATATTAATCTATTATACCATATTATATTACATGTTGTTATTTCATATTAGCGTACCCAGTAATATAGCATATTGTATTATTGCATTGTATGTTGCTTCATTTCATATATTTTTGACTGTATTATATTGTAAAATTATATATCATAGCGATTGCATTATTATATAATTTCAATTTATAACACTAATATACAATTCCTCACACACACACTCCTTCCAAATGTTTCTTTTTTTTCTCCATTATGACAATTGTATGCTGTCATCCGTTATGTTTTTTGTTTTTAAGCTTGTTATGTCTGTTATTCAAATATATTAATACATTCATTAATATGCTATACTGTATTTTGTATTGTGTATATTGTGTGTGTGTGTGTGTGTGTGTGTGTGTGTGTGTGTGTGTGTGTGTGTGTGTGTGTGTATATATATATATATATATATATATATATATATATATATATATATATATATATATATATATATATGTGTGTGTGTGTGTGTGTGTGTATACCTGAAGTGTGACTACCTGCAGAACGTATTTTAGCATGAAAGCTTGCATATTTAACGTACATCAAGCATCCTGTATCATAGCTACATGTCTGCCGTTTGTAACAAAGCAAACCGCGTGAAAATCGGTTGAAAATCAAGTGAGTTATAGTTATTTTACTTATGCAGACACCTCCTTCCACAATAGAAGTGAACGCTCTAGAGTTAAAGCGATACCGATCCAAGATGGCGGCCACGCCCGACGTTCTCAGGCAGTCAATGCGGCGCCTCGACCAAGATGGCGGCCGCGCTGAACATCAGCCCCTCCCCCCGCGGGAGCTGCGCGCGCAAACTCCACTCAAATTCAAAAGTTATGGCAGAAAATCGGGACAACCAATCAGAAGAAGGGGAAAGAGAAAAGTAATGTGCGTCGTCACAGGACAGAGACGAACATTTTGATGTAAAAAAAAACACAAAAATTTTGGCATTTCAAGCCAGGCTTGAACTCTCGACCTCTGGCAGCAAAGACCGCAATAATCTGGCTGAGCTAAATCTCAGCTATTCCTTTTATTTGACCTACTGGCTTTAGGACAGACCAACATAGCGATAGAATGTCTGGAACTTTTTTTTTCCTAATTTTTTAAATATTTGTAAGTTATAAATATTAGTAAAACCCTACTATTTAAATTATTACTTTTTCTGTAACCATTCTGCCAAGGTTGTAACCGGGCTGAGCCGGGAATATTTCTGAAGTCACCACATTACAGGGAGCTGATTGGTCGGGGGGCGGGGCCGTCATCACCCTACTCGCCACTGATTGGTCGGGGGGCGGGGCCGCCATCACCCTACTCGCCACTGATTGGTCAGGGGGCGGGGCCGGCAGACGTTTGAATCAGGAAGCGGGAGTCAGCGCGAGAGCGACTGGCGGCTCGCGGCAATTTTATTATAAAAAAAGGACAACCAATCAGAAGAAGGGGCGGGGCTAATTCAGGCCAATGAAGGTCAAGGACTCCATAAAGAATCTGATGACACCACCCACGACTCTCTATGTCAAACCATTCAAAAGTTATAGCAGAAAATCGGGACAACCAATCAGAAGAAGGGCGGGGCTAATTAAGGCCAA